>NW_022436983.1:11171536-11496920 GCF_009761245.1 Sapajus apella | reverse complement strand
ACAAAACAAAACAAACAACAAACAATAAAATAAAAATAAATAAATAAAAGCAACCACGTTTGCTTTGTCACATCCTCCCCCTTCCACCCATCCCTCTCGATGCAGCCACACAGCCTTATTTCTTTGATGCCTTCCAAAGGGAGTTACAGACCCCCGGACGCTTTCCTCCTGAACCTTCTATTTAGAGCTCGATATTTATATACAATTCCTTCACTTATAAGATCAAAATTACATGCAACGAATCACACAGATCTCAAGTGTACTACTCAGGGTAACCCTAGAGACCCGCATTATTCTGATCTGTTTCTCAGATTGTAACCTGTTCTAGAATTTCACAGAAGCAAATTATACGGTACATCGTTTCCAGTGAAGGCTCTTTTCTCCCAGGATAGTACTCTTGAGATCCACCCCTGCTGCGTGTATACCACGGTTTATTCCTTTTACTCACTGAGTAGTATTCCATGGCAAGGAACTGCCACATTTGTTTAGCTGTTCTCTTGTTAAAAGGCACCTGGACAGTTTCCCTTTTGCCTCTGCTGTGCCTCACGCGGCTAAGAACATTCTTACACATGTTTTCTTTTTTTTAAAAAAGGTCACATGTTTTTATTTCTCTTGCTACTGCTTTGTTTTACAAAGGGTCAGTTCAATGCGACAAGGATTCCCTGGGTACCTACTATGTGTCAGCCCCTGGGCTAGACACAGAGGTGAGCGAGTCTCAGCTAGGGCGGGGAGCTTGGCCTCCGAAAGGCCCATGCAGGCACAGAGCATCGGCGTGGACAGCATGGACCTGCCGGGACCAAGCACTCTGTACCTGACACTGTATTCCATCCTTGCAATGGCCCCACGAAATTCACGTTATGGCCCTAATCTTCAAAGGGGGCAACCGAGGCCAGAGTGATGGAGTGATCTGCCCAAGACAAAAGGCAGGAGCTGGGCCCCAATCTTGGGATGACCCCAGCCTTTGTCCTGCCTAATGCAGGGGTGACCTCTTTTCTTTGTCCTGCACGACGCAGAAGCAACAGATGAGGGAGGCCAGGAGATTTGTTCAAGGCCACCAGGAAATGCAGTGACAAGAACACAGGCTCCTGGGTCTCTCAGCCCTGGCTCTTTCCCCAACACCATCTTGGAGACTTCAGAAAAGGTCTACCCATTTGTTGAACCAGCATTTATTTTCAGAAATTGGGCTGAGAAAGCTGAGTTATATAAAAGTCCTGATGATCTGTATGTATGAGTGTCCTTGTGTGTGGCCCATCTGACTCGTCCCTTGCACCTGTTAATCCAGGACCACCAAGTGATGGCCCCAGGAGCCAAGGTGTGAGCCCCTGGCAGGTAGTGGGAAGCGTGGGACCAGTGTTGAGACGGGGAATCTATGCAGATCCAAGTCATCTAATTAAAAACAGAAACCCCAGTGTAGATCAAATTAACACAATCTGCAGGATAATTTTGGCCCCAGACAATGGTTTGTGACCCCAGCTCTCAGCCAATGAAGAAGGTGATGATAATCAGAGGAAGGAACGTGTGGTGGATGAAAGATGGCACACATTCTTTGTGATTCCTGCATTGAGAGATGCGGGGTGTCCATCTGTGATCTCTCCCTTTGAAACTAGACACTTGTGAAGACTGCTTTGACCAATGGAATTGGTGGACATGGCAGACAAGTGCCAATTTCCAAGCCCAAGCCTTAGGGGCTGGAAGCTTTCCTTCAGGTCTCTGGGAACAAGTACATCCTGAGCTGCTGTTTAAGACATGACTGTGGTGCTAGACAGACCACATGGAGAAGGAGGGGGACCTTGCTGGGCCAGCCTTCAAGCCATGCCTGCAGGTGGGTAACGCTGCTTTGAGCCCTGCAGACCCGATCAGCCGCCCACTGAATACTACCCAGTGACCCCAGTGGACACCAAGGGAAGCATTAGAATTGCCCGACCAGAGCAGTGGCCAGTTTCTTGCCAAGGAGGGGTCCTGTTTAGCACCCACCTGTGTAACAGGAAGGGTGGACGTGACTTCCGTCTGCCTGTTACAAGCCTCTACTTGACTGAAGCCATTTGGGTGGGGGGAAGACGGTTGTGTCAGGCAGCGTCCAGCAGGAAAAAGATATTCCACGGAAAGATCATAAATGAGAAGACCTTAATTCCAAGATGGTTTACAAAGGTATGGGCAGGGCTGAGGAAGTCCAAGGAGGCTTGGGGCAGCACTGGGGGAGGGGCTGGTGGGGACTGAAGTACTCTTAGGAGAAAAGGGAAGGGGGCAAAGGAGTGGGAGGTCTTCCTGAATCCAAGAGAGCAGGAGCCGAAGGAGAATTCCACTCAAGAGCTTGGGTGGAGGGACCCAGAGGCCCCACTGGGAGGAGCTGGAGAATAAAGACCTTGGCTGCATTTCCATCTGGCTTCCTGTCTCCTGCAGGTGTCTGCCATTGGCCAAACCCAGCTGGAAGCTAGCAGGCAAGGAAGCCCATGGGAGCCACATATGTGGGTCAGCCTCGGGCACAGAGAAGGATGGGGAGGTCTCGATGGAGGGTCTAGGGAAGATGCGCAGTGGGGTGGAAGGACAGATGACACAAACTTCAGTCCAGGAATCTAAAGAGTTGGGGTTGAGTGGAAATCTAGCATGGGAGGTTTCCAGGAACCCTTGCTCTCATTTTGATGCCCCATCGTTGGGTGAAGTGAGGTCTCTTTCCCCACTGCTCCCCCATCAGACTGTTCCAGATGAGCATGGAGAGAACAGCATCGTCAGAGAGACGGTCCCATTAAACTGCCACGTGTCTTCCCACAGCTGCCACGTGCCTGATCACCAAGATGCTCCCGGTGGGAAAGGGAGCAAGGCCCACCTCCCCTTCTCATCACTGCCAAGCTCCATGAACAGGACGGCGGAGCTGAGATGGGAAGGCCAGTTCTTTGTCCCCCTGGCTTAGAGAGTTGGTCCAAGGCTGGTCTTTCTGGAGGGTTGGTTTGGGGGTTGGAGACGCCAAGCCCCGGCTTAGGTCCCTGGGTCAAGACTGCCTCCCAGATCTACTCCCATTGCAGTTTTCCAGGTAAGAGCACGAGTGCGGCTTCTAACTCGGCCAGAGCCTGCAAGAGCTGCACAAAGACCTGCGCTTACGAGGGCTCCGCAGTCAGTCTAAGGCTTTGCTGCTGAAATTTGACATTTGCGATCAGTGTTGAAGAAGAGGCCGCTGTTTTCATTGTGCACTGGCCACACAATTTAGGAAGCCAATTCCTTTTCTTTTTTTTTTTTTTTTTAAGACAGAATCTTACTCTGTCGCCCAGGCTGGAGTGCAGTGGTGCGATTTCAGCTCACTACAACTTCCACCTCCTGAGTTCAAGCGATTCTCCTGTCTCAGCCTCCCAAGCAGCTGGGACTACAGACACATACCACCATGCCCAGCTAATTTTCATATTTTTAGGAGAGACGTGGTTTCTATGTTAGCCACGCTGGTCCTGAACTCCTGACTTCAAGTGATCCACCTGTCTTGGTCTACCGAAATGCCAGGATTACAAGTGTGAGACACCATGCCTGGCCATTAGGTGATCAGTTCTAAAAGGAAGAGGCCTCTGGGCCTTTCCTTGACCTGACTTCTTGTATAGATCAGGGGACAGCAAACTTTCTCTCTAAGAAGCCAGATAGTGAATATTTTCGGATTTGCAGGCTACACAGCCTCTGTCACAATGAATCAACTCTGCTCTTATAGCATGAAAACAGCCCTGGACAATGCAGAAATGAATCGACATGGCTGTATTCCAATAAAACTTTATTTACAAAAACAGGTGGTAGGCTAGATTTGGCCAATGGGCCAGAGTTAGGCAACTCCCGGTCTAGATTACAAGCCCCTTTTTTCTTGTCTGCCTGTCTGATTCTGGCTCATTCTTTGTGACTCAGGTCAACAGCTTTTCCTAACCTCTCCAGGGAGAATTTAGTTTCTCCTCTTCTGCCCAGCCTGACTGGAACCTGTACATATCTACTTACTGAGCCCATGCTAAGAGGCTAGCTTTGTGCTAGGCACAGGTGCTAGAGTGTTGAGTAAGAAGGTGTGGTTACGGCCTCCATAGGCCTTCGTCATAAATACCTGATAATACCTGGCTATAAACCGCAGGAAGTCAGGGACTAGAACCAACCTGCTCAACACGGCATATCCCAAGTCCTAACATAATCATGGGGTAAAGACACAAGTGAGCCAGTGTTCAAATGCACTGCCATAGGCTTACAGTTCTTTCCTTCTGATTGGATCGCATGAGCCCTGACTCATCTTTGACCTCATAGGTGTCTTTACCAGAGAGGCTGAGTGATTTCCCGCAAGAAATACAGCAGCACAGTGTCAAAGCTGGGATTCAAACTTCCAGGCCAGGTCCATTTCAGCCACACCCAGGAGTCAGACTTAGGTACTGGGGTCCTAACAGAGCCTGAGCTCTGTTAAGTAGCCCGGCCAGCTCCGATCTCAGGTCCCAGTGAGAGCTGTGCACCTGTTTTCCGTCCCTGCTCGGCCAGCAGGAGGTCTGGCTTATTTCCTTTGGGAGAGAATCTAATGTTGGTTCCTAGTATAAGGAAACTGTCTAATAAAAAATCACCCAGTATATTAAAAAAAAAATCTTTACCTGGCTTTACAAACTCTTTACAGCAGCAACGCAAAAATCCCATTGGCTTTTCATTATAGATCTGGTTGCATTTTGTTTTCCTGTCCCCAGAGAGCAAGGACTTCATGGGCACAGTGGAGAAAATAACCCAAAAAATGAAAGAAAGAAAGAAAGAAAAAAAGAAAGAAAGAAAGAAAGAGAGAGAAAGAAAGAGAGAAAGAGAAAGAAAGAGAAAGAGAAAAAAAGAAAAATAAAAAAAAAAATGCCAGGCATGGTGGCTCACACCTATAATCCCAGCACTTTGGAAGGCTGAGGTGGGTGGATCACTTGAGGTCAGGAGTTTGAGACCAGCCTGGCCAACATGGCGAGACCCCTTCAAGAGGCCATGAAAAATCTCATAATCAGCACTGACAAATATCAGAGAAACTACGTTGGGTCTAATAAATTGGTAAAAAAGGAATTTCCAGCCGGGCATGTGGCTCACGCCTGTAATCCCAGCACTTTAGGAGGCTGAGGTGGGTAGATCACAAGGTCAGGAGATCAAGACCATCCTGACTAACACGGTGAAACCCCGTCTCTGCTAAAAATACAAAAAATTAGCTGGGTGTGGTGACAGGTGCCTGTAGTCCCAGCTACTTGGGAGGCTGAGTCAGGAGAATCACTTGAACCCGGGAGACAGAGGTTGCAGTCAGCTGAGGTTGCGCCATTGCACTCCAGCCTGGGAGACAGAGCAAGACTCTATCTCAAAAAAACAAAAACAAAAAACAAAACCAAACAAAAAAGAAAACGGAAAGAAAGACAGGAAAATGGCATGATGATTTGGAGTCAGACAATCTTGGGTCTAAATTTCAGCTCTGCCACTGATTCACTGAGTGACTTAACCCATTCGTTTAACTTCTGGAGGTGTCAGCGTGCTTGTCTGTAAAATCCAGGTATGCTGCCTCCTTCCCGAGGTTGTGGCAAGAATGAAGTGATAATGTAGTCAGTCGTTACCGCTCTGTGCCATGCTCCTTTATAAAAGACATGGATCCTGCTCTCAGAGAATATGCGTTGTGCTAAGAGGCCAAATTACAAAATCTAAGGAGAAAGATGGTTTTGGGTGGTGATTGTTGCTTTGAAGCCAAAAACACACAGGGGATGAGGGGCAAGAAAATGCCCTGAGGGTTATGATAAGGGCCAAGAGAAGGCTTCTCTGAAGCCTGAATGATAAGAAGAGGCCAGCCTTGGCCAAGCAGAGGTCAGAGCAACTGCAAAGGCCCTGAGATGGAATAAGGCTCGTTGTGTTGAGGGAAGAGAAATGTGGTTGGTATGGCAGAAGTGGAATAAGCAAGGTAGAGAGCAGTGAGCTCTCAGTTCAGAGAGCTATCTGGGAACAGATTACATAAGGTCTTAAAGGCCGGTTCAAGGAGGTTAAATATTCATCTCACTGCAATGGGTAGATATTGTAGGGTCTTGAGCAGGGGAGTAAACTGACATGATTCATGTGTTTTAAATATCCGTCTGGTTGCCAGTGGAGAAGGGATTGGAGAGCCCAGTGGGGGACAAGGAGACCTGGTCAGTAATGGGGAAAGATACCAACTCCCACTTGAGTATGAAATGGACGGAGGCTGGGCCCCTGATCCTCTCCTTTTGTGGTTTTGTTGTCTCCTCCTGCATGTCCCTCTGAGGGGTTTTAATGTCTGTCAAAGGCCAAATGGGAAAAATTCTGGGGAAGCGGTCTTTAAAGTTAGTGCATCTTTGAAATAAAATGCCTCCTTTGTCCAGTGGGCAAAACTGTGAGAGGCTGGAGAAGACCCCTCTCTACTGCACCAGGGCAGCCAGGCCCCTGGCAAGAGCCCAGAGAATACACTCAACCTACTAGGAGATCCAACTTCTTCCAAGCCACTCATTCCAAAGCCGGAAAATGCAAGAAGGGGCTGTCACTGTCACACGGGTGACGGATCTGCAGCATCAGCATAATGACGTGGAGAGCAGCCATGACAACAGTGGCCTTAGAGCTCACTAAGGCCACGTGCTAAGCGCCTTGTGCATCTGCTCACTGGATCCTCCCAACTACCTTAGGAAGTGGGGCTCTTATTCCCACCATGCAGACAAAGAAACCAAAGCCTTGGGGCCAGTGCGGTGGCTCACGCCTTAATCCTAGCACTTTGGGAGGCCAAGGTGGGAGGATCACCTGAGGTTGGGAGTTCAAGACCAGCCTGACCAACATGGAGAAACCCTGTCTCTACCAAAATACAAAAAAAAAAAAAAATTAGCTGGGCATGGTGGTGCGCACCTGTAGTCCCAGCTACTCAGGAGGTTGAGGCAGGGGAATCTCTTGAACCTGGGAGGCCGAGGCACTCCAGCCTGGTGACAGAGTGAGACTCCTTCTCCAAAAAAAAAAAAAGAAAAAAAAATTGCCAGACATGGTGGTGCATGCCTGTAATCTCAGCTACTCAGGAGGCTCAGGCAGGAGAATTGCTTGAACCCGGGAGACAGAGGTTGGGGTGAGCCAAGATCGTGCCATTACACTCCATCCTGAGCAACAATAGTGAAACTCTGTCTCACAGGAAAAAAAAAAAGAAAGAAAGAAAGAAAAGAAATCGAAGCTTGGAAGGGTGAAGTAACTGGGCCAAGGTCATGTAGCCAGGAGGTGGCAGAGTGGGTGATACGATTCGGCTGTGTTCCCCGCCTTCCGCAATCTCATCTTGAATTCTAGCTCTCATAATTCTCACATGTTGTGGGAGGGACCCGGCGAGAGGTAATTGAATCATGGGGGCGGTTTCCCCATACTGTTCTAGTGCTAGTGAATAAGTCTTATGAGAGATGATGGTTTTATAAGGGGAAACGCCTTTCACTTGGTTCTCATTTCTCTCCTATCTGCCGCCATGGAAGACGTGCCTTTCACCTTCTGCCATGATTGTGAGGCCATGATTATTAGGCCTCCCTGGCTCCTTTTCTTTATAAATTACCCAGTCTTGAGTATGTCTTTATTGGCAGCATGAAAATGGACTAACACAGTGGGCTTAAAACCTAGGCTATGACCATTGCCACGCTGCCCTGCCTCTCAATGACACCCTGTTAGTCTACCACTAGCCACATCCCACCCCTAGCCTCTCAAGGCCCCGTCCTCCATGCCAGCTACTCACCCATGATCTTGGGGATTCCCACACAGAATCTCCTTGACACCCTTCCAGAGCCCTGAGGGGTTAGGGCTTTGGCTGAGGCCACCCAGCTGAGAAGTGGCACCGGTGAGTTTGAGCCCAAGACTGAGTCTGGCCCATCCACCATGTTGCTCCTTCTAGAGGCAAGACCAGCCACTGATGCTCCTGGTTGATATTTCCTGCCTCCCTGGGGTGTCAAGTGAAGGGAGGGCAAGAGGAATCATAGCAACTGCCCTTGTGCCTTGGGTAGGCAATCAGATGGAGGAGGAAAGGTTTTCAGATTTTCAGACATAGATTTTTCTGTGTAGGGTAATCACTAGGCCAGGTTTGCTTGCATTGAGAGGGTTACCAGGATGCAGGACTTTCAGACTTAAAACCTTGATAGGTTTAGATAAACCACAATGAGTTACTCATTAAAGTGGAGGCCTGGGATGTGGGGCTTTCTATTCCGAAACTGGGAAACGTCCAGGCAGGTTGGAATGAGCTGATCACCTTAATTCTACACCACCCATGAAACAGAGACAGCATTAATGGATTGATGCTATGGAATGACAGATACCATTGGTGTCAGTGCAGTACTTTGTAACTGTCAGAGGCACTCAGAGATGGAATGGTGTGTCTATAGTGTGTAGTGAGCTCCCCATCATCAGAGGCATGTAAGCAGCAGTGAGACAATGCTTCATAGAGAACCCATGAAAACCCTTCCTCTGCCCATAGCCCTGCTAGCAGCTGTCTCTCTATGCTTGTCTGAGCCTTTAGGACATCTTCTTCTAACATTTCAGCTTCTCTTGGGCCTGCTGTCCAGAGTCAACGCCACGCCTGCTTTCCTTCATGCCTCAGTGGCCCCCTAAGTGAAGCCTGAAAATTACTTGCACAGTCAGGTAAATGTTACAGCAGTCAAAGGTGTGGCTTCAGTGGGGAGAATGATGTGTAATTTGCAGAAATGCTACCAGTGCGTCAAATCGCATCGGCGGCTGGCTTGTGGGGAGGAGAGTGAGTGACAGCCTCCATGGCGTCAGTTTGGGTATTTTCTTTTTCTGTTTGAAATCTCTGATGGCCACTGATGGGAAGGAGCCTGAAGATTCCCCCTCCGCGGGTGGGGTCTGCACAAAGGGCAGGAAGCCCATTGGCACCGAGCCCGGCCGTTTTCGGGGCAGCGATGGGGCAGCCAACGTGGCCGCCTCCATGGCCTTGGTCAGAAACCTGGTCTCTAGTTAATGGTGGGCTCTGAGCATCCAGGAGGAGTCCCGCTGCAGGTGTTCTGCACAGAAAAGGAAGCCACGTGTGTCGGACACCTCCCATCCAGGTGCCAGCTTGGTGCTCAGGTGCCCTCGCCTTGACCAAGGGCTCCCTCTTGCATGAGGCTGCCCTGGAAAGGCATGAAGCCAAACCAGATGCCGAGTGGTGGCAGAACCTTGCAGGGCATGAGTCATCCAGGACTGCCCCCATCCTCTGCACATTCTCCCTCCCCAGCATATCTGGGGCTTGGGAAGGAAACCGTATAAGGGACGGAGCCAAGAGAGTGGGAAGAAGATCTCAGAATTGTTCTCTCCCTCGTTCAAATTGCAGTCTTCAAAGGAGCGACTTCCCCGTGCTTTGGAGAGTGAGTGGACGACAGGCAGGGCTGGGGTCTCCTCATTTTGCTTCCCTACAAGACTGGTAGTTCAGCCACAGGAAGTGCTATGCATGCAGAGTGGGGAGCAAAACCGC
This sequence comes from Sapajus apella, assembly GCF_009761245.1. Lineage (NCBI taxonomy): Eukaryota > Metazoa > Chordata > Mammalia > Primates > Cebidae > Sapajus > Sapajus apella. The sequence goes on along the minus strand of NW_022436983.1, from coordinate 11,487,502 downwards.
TCGTGCAGCGTCAGCCGGTGTAAGTGCAAAGATGCCATCTGGCTGTACCTCAGGCCGGGGTCCTTGAGGGAGATAGCATGAGGGTGGAGGGCGGGGGTTTGGTGCAGAGTTCCATTAGCAGGTTACCTCCAGAAGGCACGTGGCAGGAATTGAGAGTACCAGATGGATGTTTTTAACATGCTGGAAAAGCCTCTGGGTTTATGTCTGAGGGACACTGTGGCCCAGAGAGGGAAAGAGACTTGCCTAAGGTCACACAGTAAATTCTAGTTCCTAACTCAGTGGCTGCCCTTGCCTTTCTAGAAGACTCAGCTCTTTCTCAAAGGGTGCTGTAGGAAAAGGAAGGCCCGAGACCACCAGTGGAGAGCAAGGAAGGGCTCACCTTGCTGCTAGAGGGATGAGGGAGAGGCACTTCAGATTGGGGGCATCTAGCACCCACCCGCCAGGAGCTGCTGGTCCCGTGCATATGCATACTTCTCGGTCTTGAGGAATCATCAGACTGATGGTGGAGACACAGCTCCGACTCTTATGAAACTCCCAGACAGAGCTCTGAGCAGGGGGTGAAGACTCCAGACTTCAGGGACTTGTGGGCCAAGAAGACACTTTCTTTTCAATCCCACTTCGTGGCTGAGGGAAGCCCAGAGTAAGCTTTTCCTTGTAAGCATATCATTCATTCAAAGATGCTGGTCCTCCTCCTCCTCCTCCTTCTCCTCTTCCTCCAGGAAGTCCTTTCCAAGCAGTTGCATCCATCCCAGTGACACAGAATCAAGGCTGTCTGGATCCTTCTGCATCCACTGAGAAAGGACAGCCACCCTAAAGCCTCAGGCAAATGCCCAAGTGACCCCTCGGGGCATCACACTTGTCCCAGGCCTGCCCCAGGTGGATCACCCCAAGTCCCGTCAGCATCAGCAGCCTCCCTCACCTGCAGATGCTGTGGGGTCCCATCGGAGGCTGTGGCCACCCCAACCCCGAATGACCCTCCATCTGCAAAACTGCTGCACCCTCACTCCCTACTTCAAAGCAGCTCCTCTCACGTCCCGTGTGACATGGGTGTTTACAGCTCATTCGCTCCTGGACTAAGAGTTTGGTGGAGGAGCTGAGAACATCAAGTACAATCGACCAGCTCAGGAAAGTGATTGCCCTGAATTATACAGGCACAGGATTTACTATACAACATACGTGGGAGTATACAACATACACTCTTCTTTATCATGAAGAGTGAGGTGGGCCTGTCCTATACCCATTTCAACTTGTAGAGTCTGCCGAGGACAGGGATGAGTGGATTCCTGCTTTTGGTGTCACACGTGGGACATGGGACTGCATTCCATCTGCAGAAGCCCATAGGATGGCTCTCAGCCCTTGCCCCAACCCTGGAGCCCTTCAGGAAGGAGGCCAACTACATGTGTGATTCCTCCTGCCCTTCCATCTCTTTCTAGATCTGAGGCGGAATGAATTGGCTTTTGTTTCGCAAGCTCTGACACATAATTTCCCCTACTCCCAAGGCACATGGGTGACCACCTTCAGCAGGGCTGGAGGACAGATGAGGCAAAGCACAGCTTCAAGTTCCGCCGCCCACCTGAGTTGGGGTTGGGGTTGTCTTTCCAGACAAATCCCAGGTAGGCTTGGTGACCTGTCTTTGGGACCCATCTCAACTTCAGTTTCATTTCCTGGGACCCAGGAGTCCCTGACACCCCAGTCACAGCCTCAAAGCACTTACAGCAACTGGGAATCTTTTAGCAAACACAAAAGGAGAAAACCTCAGAGCTGATGGCGCAGGCTACCTTGTGGTGGAAGCTGTTGGGAAGCGTTTCAGCATGTCCTGCAGAAAGAGCCCTGCCCTGTGGGTCAGTAGTCCTGTGCTCGGGCTTGCTCTGCTACTGACTGGCTGGAGGACCAACGCTGCTCAGTTTGATCTCCCAAAGTTCCATTTCCTCATCTGTAAATTGATCAGTCGAAGTAGACTAAAACAAAGGGGTTGGGTAATATTGCTCTGTGTGGGTGAAAACAGGATTTGTGAAGAGGCCAAGTGGTTCATTCCCGCATTCTGCATGCGTGGATTAAGCACCTGCTATGTGCCAGGCACAGTTCTGGGCACTGGAGACGCAGCAGCGAATAAAACAGATAAAGATACCTGCCCTGATGGAGCCCCATTCTAGATAGAGTAGGGACTGGCAAACGTTACCTGTAGAGATGGACAGTAACTATTCTAAGCTGTACCGGCCAAATGCTCTGCGTCGCAACAACTCAGTCTGTTATTGTAGACAACAGGTGAGAGAATGAGCGCGGCTGTGTTCTTATTGACGAAACAGGTGGTGGGCCAGAGTTGCAGGCTGCAGTTCCATTTCTCCTAGAGGCCTGTTCTAGAGGATACAGCCTGCAGAACGAGCTCCTCCAACTCTGGCGACGGACCCAGGCATGGTCCAAGGAATACAATGTCCACCAGGGGCCCGTGATCTGGGGGGATCAGAGTCTGGGGAAGTCCCAGGTCCAGGGCTCCCCTCTTTTCCCCCTTCCTCCATCTTCCCCCTTTCCAAGCTTCTCAAAGGGGCCTGAGACCTCTTTCCCCAAACTTCTTTCTGCTCTCCCTCTGAGCCTAGAAATGTCCTTTTCCATAGTAGCTGCTGTGGAAAGAGGGAGGCAAAGGAAATCTAGAATATTCTCAGAGAGCGGGCCTAAGTGGGAGGCTAGGGCAGGGTAGAAAGTCTCCACCAAAGACCAAGGAACTGGAAAATGAGTCCCCCACATGCTGGTTTCCCTGAGCACCCTGATCTTCACCTTCTAATCCTTGTCCAGCTGAGAGCTTCTTCTGCTTCCTGAACTGGCCGAACTTCACTGCCTCCAAGATGCCCACCCAGATTGATTCTCTTAAATAGGTCCTTCCTCTATCTCCCCAAATCAGCTGGCCTCCATCCACAATGGCATTTATTTTCTGCTTATATCAGCGTCCCACCTCAACCATTAGACAACCCATTCTCGTTAGAGTAAGGTCAATGCTTTCCGTGTCCTACTAAGAGCTCTCTGAGCCCAAGTTACAGACATATAGCTCTCCACAGCCCAGGGACATGGGCTCTCCAGTAGCAGAGACTGAGTCTTCTCCATCATGCTGGCCTCTCTTGGAGGTCAAGTGTTGTCTCCCTTATTAGTCTTGGAAGTTCCTGAAAGCAGAGAGTGTTGACCCCATTAGTTGGGTCTCCCTATCAGTTTGATCGGGAGCTCACAGCGATGGAATCGAGGGCCACGAGAGTCACAGCCTCCCAGGACCACACAGGTGTCCACTGTGGCTGTGAAGGCCCCTGTGGCATGTAATGGATTGCAAAATTGTTCCCATTTTCACCCCTTTTTGGGTCCACACTCAGGGTTTCTCACTAAAGAGGCAGGATCTGTTTCTCTGCTCCTTGGACTTGGGCCGGCCACGTGATGTGCTCTGGCCAAAAGGGTGAGGTGGCAGTGCTTGAGTGACAGAGCATGGCCTTCAGAGGCCTTACGATTTTCCACTTACATTCTTGGGCCACTACCATGTTGGGCCAGCCGGCTGGGGGTTGAGAGACACATGGGACAGAGTTGGTCACTCCTGTCGTCCCAGTGAGGACAGCCTGGATCAGCCAATGGTCAGGCGCCCCCAAACATATGAGTGTCCATAGCTACCTAGCTCACCCACCCGAATATGTGAGCAAACAGTGCCTGTGGCTGTACACCACTGAGGCTCTGTGTCCATTTGTTACACAGCATTTGCATGGTAGTAGATCATAGATACACAAATAGTCAAGAAATTGGGCTCTTGAATCCGACCGCCTGTGATCAGCTCCTGGCTCTACCATATACTGGCTGTGTGGCCTGGAACAAGTTATCTAGCTTCTCTGACCTTCAGTCTCCTCTTCCATAAAGTGAGAATAATAATGGAAGCCACCTCCTAGGGTGATGTGAAGATTAAATGAGATAGTTCATGTAGGTGCTCAACACTAGCCTCTCTGACCCTCAGTCTCCTCTTCTATAAAGAGAATGATAATGGAAGCCACCTCCTAGGATGTTGTGAAGATTAAATGAGATAGTTCATGTAAGGTGCTCAACACAGAGCCTGATGCATAGAAAGTGATCAATCAATATTACTCATAATAATATTGCTATACCAGAGCCTGCAGGGTAAATTTCCAGGGCATTCCCACCTCCTCTGCACAGTCTGATAGAAAAGAACCCCTTGTCCCTGACTCCTGGCTTCATCATGGCTGCATTAAATCCCTGAAAGCCTCTCCCTCAGTGGGCACCTCCAAGCCCTTAATCTCCACGGCTCAGGAAGAAAACCTGCTGGAGAAAGTGCCAGTGAAGGCCCAGGCACTGGTACAGGGCCCATTGGCTGCCCCTCGCCCGCTCCTCAGCCTGAGAGCTTAAGGAAGGAGCAGGCTTGCCTGGGAAACGCACGCTTTCTGTTTTGAGATCCCGGCTGTGTGGCTCTGGTGCCAAAAATCGGCGTGAAGAGTGGAGAATTCAGCCAGCTGCACCACATGGGAGAAGGCAGGCGTGTGGACGCCGGGCAGGGCGGGCACTGTCCTTTCCAGTGGCCTGGTGGGCGCAGGCGTTGGCCTGGAAATCCAAGTGGTATAGGGGCAGGTGGGCAGCACGTGAGGACGGAGACTGAGCACCCCGAGAAAGGGGCTGACCATGGGTGCAGGGGCGCTTTTGTGTGTGTGTGTGCAGGTGTGTGTGTGCATGTGAGTATGTGCAGGCATACCAAGGGGGGTGACTTTGAGCTGGATTTATGCGCAGGGGTGAATGAGGAGGCAGCTGCATGAACAACAGTTTTCCCAGATGGAAGATTGCAGGAGGAACACCCAGAGGTGAGAATCTTCCCCAGTTCCACAACCACCATCCCGAACCCTTAAAGCCAGATGTGTCCCAGAGCTCAGGCCAAACCCTGCTTCTGAAAGGTGGTATGGGGCTTGTTCGATCTATCACACAACCCAACTGGGGTCCAGGGGATCACTGTGTAATCACCCACGTTAATATTTCTGCAGTGACGTATCTGGATGGTGATACTAAGCGAGATAAATAAATACCATAAATATCCTCCCGTCGGCCCAGGCCGGGTTTTGCCACCAAGTCAGTTCAGGTCAGGTTCAGTTTTCTCATCCAATGAATCACAAAAATAAATCAATAAGGAAATCTTTCATTTTTCAGAGCTTTTGCAGGGAAGGGGTTGCAGGCTTGTGAAAAGAGCCAGAATTGTGACATCATGCTGATGACCTCTATGAAAGCGGAGTGGCACTGTGTGGTGGCCTTGAGGCTCAGCTGGTTGGCATATTCACCATGGCCCTGCAGAGCAGGCCCTGTCTTCCTCGTCTGGCAGAGAAGGGGAAAGGTAGGGTTGTCAAGATTACGGGAGCCATCTAAGTCATCGCAACTGGTAAGAGACAGAGCAGAGAGGAGGTAAATTGTCCTCCAAGAATCATCTGGAATGAAGTGCCGAGACGAACAGAGGTTTAGGTCAAACTTGATTCCTTCAGCTACATTTGCACCAACAGGTCTCGGGGCAGACATAGCTCCTGTATGTTCTGTAGGTATGTTAGGGCATACCAAGGCCTGAAGAGCTCTAACCCCTTTGCCTAGGGGCTGTCTGCCCTCTTGTCCTCCTCTAATGACTTCTTAGCATAATAATCCCTGCTTGGGGCTCCCTCTGTCCATGTGTTCTTTCCCCATTTCGTTGCTGGAAAAACTAAGGCTCAGTGTGAAATTATTTGTCTGATGGCACATGCTGTCTTGGTGAGATCAGAATCATGGCATTCCAATGTCATTAATAAGGACAATAAACATGAATTGGGCACTTACTTATGCCAGGCGTCATGCTATATGCCTCAGATGTATTATTTCATTTAATTTAAGGGGTGGGGGCTGGGCAGGAAGCAAGCATGCTGAAAGTGGTTCATAAATGCTTGGCTTCTTCCTGCTGTGTCTTAACAGGATTCCTGTGAAATGAGAAATGATGGCAGAGGGGAAAATAGGACCATCCTCTCATACAGAAGGAGGGAGGGGACTGCAGGCTCCTGGGAATTTAAGATAATGAGCAAGGAAAACAATCACTTTATTTAAATGAGTTGAAGAACTATTTGGCTTCTCTCTGTAAGAGGAAGCAGTTAAGGGGTTTTATTTTATTTCTGGTCCTAATAATATTACAATCTCCAGGCTGGTTATTATCTGTCACTTTCCAGGGAAGATTGAAAAGAAAATAGTTTTATCCCAGGCAATTGTAAACTGTTCCTTTTGATGAGTTGTTGCTTCCACTTAGATATTAAATGCACCAGCATCAGGTGACCTGGCCTGGCTGGGCGGCTTTGTTTAACTGGTTAAAGAAGAGAAGGAAGAAGAGAAAAATTTTCTTGTATCTTAGGAGTTCTCAACATGCAATGTGCGTGAGGGTCACGGGGGATGAACTGCAGTGAAGATGAAAATTCCTGGGTTTTACGGGAAGAGTGTCTGACTGTGCAGGGCCCCGGTGGGACTGGGAATCTGCACTTTTCACTGGTGCTTGGGGTGATGCTGCGGAACCTTCTGAGAAGGTTGCTCGAGGTTCTCTGTAAACCTGCTTGGCTGGGGAAGTGTTATGGTTCCGAGAGACTCCTCCAAAATTAAGATCCGGTAGCTGACAGAACAAAAAGGACCCCAGACATGATCAGATAGATTCACATCACAAATAAACACTGGAGTCCCAGATCCTACAGTCAGTAAGAGGCAGAAATGAACCTGAAACTCAGATGTGCATTTGCCTGGTCCAAAACTGGACCATTATACTGCAATGGTGCTGAGCAGGTGCCTAGCAGAAGCGGGGCTGGAAGACCCCCACACTCTTTCTTCTCTTTGCTTAGGCTCACCTTACTGTCATTTCACAAGCAATGGTGCAAGGAGGCGAGAAAGCCACACCAGGCAGTAAGTCCTTCCTGAAACTGGTTCTGAGTAGCATCCTACCTCCAAATCCCCAGTGCTTTTATCAACCAGCACTGTTTTTTTTCAGCGCAATGTGGTTAACCCTCTGATTGGTTCTGCTTTTATTCCCCCCAGTGGCCCTCCGTATTCCTCACCATCGATCTCTCCTCTGCTCTGCACAATCTCCCACCACCCAAAATTCTTGATTTTGTCTTGCACATGCTAATCGCCCCATCCTGCAGGTGTCCAGAATGCTTCCTTTTACACCATCCCACGGATCCTCAAGAGAGGGAGGGAGAAGAAAGGGCTGGGAGCGACCCTGGGATGAGGAGGGGAGGCGGCCGATGTGTTCCATTCCCACAGCACTCAGTGTGCACCTGCTGCTGTCAACCACCCCTGGAAATGCAGACTTGCCTCAGCAGCCCCTTGGAAAGCCTGCCAGGTCACAGGCAGCCCCGTGAGGCCAGGTCTCTAGTAAAGCTTGCCTCTGGGTGGCTGCAGATGGAAAGGACTTGGTTCTTAGCACTCAGGAAGAATCTCTCTCATTGATTATTTACTTATCAAGGGAACAAGGATCTGAGCAGACATGGACTCAGGCAGGGCGTGTGCCAGCCCGCAGCTTCCAGCTTTCTCCATGAACCAGGCCTCCCTCATCCCAGTTCTGGAGCAGTGCTGCTACAGATGCAATAAACGTTTATGGTGCATCTACTACATGCCAGGCGCTGGCACCATATTAATCTCATTACATCTCCATCATGACAGCGATGTTGGAATTATTATCCCCATTTTATCAATGAGGAAACTGAGGCTCAGAGAGATTATAGGCTTTACCTAAATCCCACAGATTATAGATGGCAGGGCCAGGATTCAAAGCCAGCCCTCTGAGCTTGCGGCAGATGCCATGGTGCCCATCCTGCCCATTCTCATGTGCCTACTTGCTGCCATCCACTGTACCCCCTTCCTCAGGTTGTTTTTTTTTTTTTTTTTGAGATGGAGTTTCGCTCTTGTTACCCAGGCTGGAGTGCAATGGCGCGATCTCGGCTCACCGCAACCTCCGCCTCCTGGGTTCAGACAATTCTCCTGCCTCAGCCTCCTGAGTAGCTGGGATTACAGGCACGCACCACCATGCCCAGCTAATTTTTTGTATTTTTAGTAGAGACGGGGTTTCACCATGTTGACCAGGATGGTCTCGATCTCTTGACCTTGTGATCCACCCGCCTCGGCCTCCCAAAGTGCTGGGATTACAGGCGTGAGCCACCACGCCTGGCCCTGCCTCAGGTTCTTTATTTGGCTGCCAGAATCTCCAGAGTTCATACCCCCAGAAGCAGCCCTCAACAAGGACAGATGGGGTGTGGGTGGACACATACTCCAGCTCCCCCATCATTTTGCAGGCTGAGGATTAACCCAGAGGTCTACACTGCTCTTCAAAGCACGGTTCCCAAATTTGGCAGCATCAGCAGCGCCCAGTAATTTGTTATAATGCAAATTCTTTTTTAAATTATACTTTAAGTTCTGGGGTACATGTGCAGAACGTGCAGGTTTGTTACATAGGTATACATATGCCATGGTGGTTTGCTGCATCCATCCCCTGTCATCTACACTAGGTATTTCTCCTAATGTTATCCATCCCCAATCCCCCAACCCCTGCAATCCCTCCCCCAGCCACCCCCACCCTGCCCCCGACAGGCCCCAGTGTGCGATGTTCCCCTTCCTGTGTCCGTGTGTTCTCATTGTTCAACACCCACTTATGAGTGAGGACATGCTGTGTTTGGTTTTCTGTTCTTGTGTCAGTTTCCTGAGAATGATGGTTTCCAGCTTCATACATGTCCTTGCAAAGAACATGAGCTCATCCTTTTTCATGGCTGAATAGTATTCCATGGTGTATATGTGCCACATTTTCTTTATCCAGTCTGTCATTGATCCCCGCCTCAGACCTGCTGAATTAGAATCTCTGGAAGTGGGGGCTCTGGAAGCTTTTAGAAACCTGTTCAGGTGATTCTTACACACATTGGAGGTTTAGCAATTCCGTTCTACTCTACCTCTCAGAGCTCCCTGGTGAAGCTGAGCCTCATGCCCCACTTGCTCAATGGTACACACTTTACTGGCTTTCTTCCCTTTGCTGGTTCATGTCCCCACTACCCTGACAATACTTGCTGAGATCACCTCCGAAATAAACAATTTGTACTCAAATCCTTGTCTGAGGGGTGGCGGGCTTCAGGGGAAACCTTGCCTAGGACAGACCCAAGTCCCTCCACTTTCTCTGACATCTTCAAGGCTAAGATGGGGAGACATTGTGGACGCTGATGGTGAGGGTAAGTTCTGAGAGGTACCAGGTCCTTCTGTTCTGGCCCAGAGGGCCAAGATTTAAGACCCCTGACTGGCGTTTCCTCTCTTTCTCCTCTTCCCTCTTCTTGCATGACATTTCTGGAAAACATTTTACAGGCCAGCCAGTGTGCTAAGTGCTTCCCATGCGTCGTCTCGTTTAATTGCTGCAAGGATTATCCTGAAGCAGGTGCAACCAGAGAAGCTTGGTCTGGCTGAAGGGCGGGGAGAAACAGCAAGCTGGGTTGTCCTGAGATCCCCAGCTGGCTGCTCCAGCAGTCCCAGGCTCCATTTGAATCAGAACATGAGAGACAAGACCAACATTAGGATGTCTCCATCACTTCTGGCCTCTAGGCAAAGTGATGCTCCTGTCTTTTCACCTGGGTCCATTTTCTGCTCCCTCATTTGGTATAGCTCCCCTCAGGCAGGTGGCTCCCATCATCTCCATGTGGACAAGATCCCCGCTAGCCAAGACCAGGCTGGATTCATATGGTAACTGTACAGAAGTTCCAAATGAGATAGGAGGTGGGACTTGACTCCAGAGGCAGGGCTAGGACCCTGGACCAAACCGTGGACTGGCTAAAACAGGGACTGGACGGTGGAGCTTTCCATGAGACATGCCTACCAGTGCACCATGCCAGTTTACCATTGCCATGCCAACACTCAGAAGTTACTGCTCCCTTCCATGGCGATGACCTGATGACCAGGAAGTCACCACCTCTTTTTCTAGAAATGTCCACATAATCCACACCTTAATTTGCATGTCATTAAAAGTGGGTGTAAGTAAAAGTGCAGAGCTGCCTCTGAGCTGCAACTCTGGGTGCATCGCCTGAGGGGTGCTTCTGGGCACTGCCGCTTGGATAAATGTTGTTGCCTAACACCATTGGCTCACCTCTGAATTTGTTCCTGGTGAAGCCAAGAACCCTCCCGGGCTAAGCTCCACTTTGGGGCTCCCAAGCCCTGCAGCATAGAAATAAGGCAAAGCTCTCCTGCCACCATCTCTGCGCCTCTCGATTCTTGGCTGGCCTTGGCCCCTGGACCAGCCACCTGCTCCTTCCCTCAACAGAAGTTGGCCTTTCACTCTCCCAGGACCATCCTCAATGTCCCTCCTGTCTGCCCCTCTCCACACCTTCGCTCATCCTCTTTGTGCTTCTGCAGCCCTGAGGAAGAAAGGGAGCTAACGTTTGTTAAGAATCTTCCAAGTGCCAAGCACCATGCTCGACTTGACTTAAATCCACCACCTCGCCAAACTGATGAGGTGGACGTCTTCATACCCATTCAAGAAGGGAGAAAGCAGAGGCTCAGAAAGATGAAGGGACATGACCAAGGCCACACATCTAGCAAGTTACAGAGCTAGAGCTTTAACCCAGGTTTGCCTGTCACCACACAGGCATCTCCAGAACACCACTGTGGTCCTACTGTCAGAGAACTCACGCTCCCTTCCATGGTGAGCCCTTCACTTGAGTCCCCGAGCCCGCCCTTGTCTATACACGCTGGGGCCTCGTCTCTTCACTGACTTCCTATCACTGCACCTCCAAGCTCTCTCCATCCACTGGCTCCCTCTCTGCAGCCTACACACAAGTGTACAACTCCTCATCCTGTGTGTGCATGCACAAACACACACACGCCCTTCCTCCTTGAGCCTCATCTCTCACACTCTTGTCTCTCTCTTCTTTAGATAAAATGTCAGGAGAAAAGTCCCTATGAAAAGACAAGAGTGAAGGCTAGAATGCAAGAGGTTCTGCGGAGGCAAAGAGTGGAGGAAAGGCAAAGAAAGAGTGGAGGAAAGGTGGACTTCCTTCTGACAGGAGCTTCATGGGGGCCAAACCCAGTGGCCTTTTTCAGACCTCTTTTTTATCCTCTGCAGTTAAAACAAATGACCTTGATTTGTTCTATGATTCTGAGGCAGGTGGAATACTAGCCCGTGCTGAGCACCTATTGCCCACCATGAGTTCATGGTGACTTTCTTTCTAGTCCTGACCATTGTGAGATGGATCTGGATCTCCTCATGTCACAGAGGAAGAAATTGAGACTTAGAGTTGCCCCCTTCAGCATCAGAGGGCTGCCCAAAGGGAGAATCAAGATGTAAACCCAAGCTGGCCTGGTCCCAAAGTTCCAGCTAAGCTTTCTCTCATAAACTGGCCTCAGCCATGTGGCCCAGCCTCAAGGGGATGTGGCAGGTGCCCAACCTAAGAGTAATCTTTCTCCTTTTACTGTTTTGTTTTATTTATTCACCTAAAGGCCCAGTGGCCAAACCCATTTACTTTCTTTCAATATGTATTAGTGTTTTGCCTGCTTTCAAAAGGGCCTCAGCAGAGGCCAAGGAGAAAGGGAGGGGAAAAGGGACTGGACCTGGCTCCTTGTCTGGTTTTGTCCCAGGCCTGGTTACTCTTTCAGATTCAGTTGCAGGAAGCATCTCTGGAAACTGGATTTGTGGAGAGGGGAGAGATGAGCACTGTTGCATATGTACTAGGTGCTAAGCTTTGTACCGGAAACTCAGCTTTGCTTTGCACTCCGTTCTCACTAGATCACATGGAAGGAAGTATCTTCCCATTTTACGGATGAGAAAACTGAGCCTCAATGGAGTAAAACGAACTGCCCAAGATGACACAGCTGGAAAGTGCAAGGACCAGGCTTTGAATGCAGGTCTGACCTCTTCACTGTATCATGCCTTCCCCCTAAGGAGGGATTCTCTCCTTAAACATTTTTACATAGGGGCTTCATTTTACACATGAGGAAGCTGAGGCTCAGACATGCCCAAGTTCAAACAGTGTGCTAATGACAAAAATCAAGACTCACATCCAGGTTTCCTGACTCCCAATCCAGCGCTCTTTCTGCCATCCTGCCTGGCTTTGCTGAAAATACCAACTGCCAAGGTCAAGGTTGCTGGAGCCCCAAAGGCTACAGGATCCACTTTACTATGGTGGTTACTGAGTCCCTTTTCTTGCCTCTGGGACATTCTGCTCCTTAATCCGTCTAGACAGAGAAGAGAAGTGGAAAGGGTGGTAGACAGAAGTCCCTTTAATCCTCGAACACCCCCTGGAAGAGATCTTGGAAAGAGAAACAAAGCCCAGGGCAAGGAAGGGAACTCCTTTTCCTCTCCCATCTCTTCTGTCTTTGCTTGTGTATCCTTCGTGGGTCACCCTAGGCAGCCAAAAGGCTTGGGGATCATCGAGGAGTGTGATTGTCCTAAAGAAATTGAAGAAGCTGACAGAGGCTGCTACCTCCCGCACAGTGGTGACTGGGTTTCTGAGGGGCGCCTGACAGGATGATTTACAAATTGTATAAATATAACTCAGCAGCCAGCAGCCCTGCCTCAGCTCAGCGTAGAGTATCATTCACTTTTAAGTGAGTGAAAGACCGCAGCAGGGGCGAGGAGGCCCTCAGAAGACTTCAGGTGAAGGGTTCATGGGGGAGGAGAGAGAAGTTTCCCATGTCCCGCTACCCTCTGTCCAGTACTGGACAAAAAGAAGAGGCCTCGAGGAAAAGGATGCCTTCCTCTTGACTATTCTTCCAGCCCCCCCTTTTCGTAGACATCTTTGCTCTGGGCTAAATCCCTCCAGTTGTAATGTCTGAATCTGATGAACAAGAGGCATGCAGTTGGAAATTGACTGTACCCAAGTCCTTCTGTGGCTGTAGCTCGGTGCCTTTGCCACACAGTGGGTAGATGCTAAGTGTCTGTTGACCAGAATTGAGCTCGGTGTATCAGGCATCCTAGAGACTCTAACCAGCAGTTCTGGTTTCCTCTCCAGCCATGACTGGACATATGATCTCTCTGAGCCTCCGTATCCTCCACTCTCACATGGGGAAAGTGCCTATCCAGTTGTCTATAGTGTTGGATGGGGAAAAAATTAGATGACAGATGCAAATACGCTTCATATATATATGAAGTGTACTCGGTTGTCATTTCAAGGGGCTTTCCTATGCATTCTCCCCACTATTAATATCAAGAAGTCCTTCCATAGGTCTGGCTCCCATTCTGCCTGCTGTAGTTCAGTAAAATAAACATGTGTATTCCAGGGGACATAGACTAGCGCAGTCAACACTGGGATGGCATTCCCGGTCAAAAGGAATGTGGAGATAAAAAAGCGTGTGTTTTCTTAAAAACATATCTTCCCTCACTTTCAATGGCTATTCAGTATAAAGAGTATAATTTGCTTTGCTGCCCTGGCCCATCAGTTTATCACGGAGGCCCTAGCAACTCTGAGAGGGAAGGATTATGCAAATAGAAAATCAGCTTTCGAGAAAGTGGGCTAATCCATTATTACCAAGAGGGCTGAGTTTGAGAGGAAAGAGGAAGCAACTGAGATGGGTGAGCTATGGAGAAAGTCAGCCACTTCCTGGAATGATGTGGAGCAAAGAAGCTGGCTAGAGAGGGTCCGCCTGCCAGCGACTGGGCCAGGGTTTTAGAAAAGGGGACCTGGTCTCCATGTCCCTGGCACTAAAAGGTGAAGGAAGAGGGGATTAGGCTAGTGGATAGAAAAGGTCTTTATTAAATTATTTACCACTGGGATGTCTCCTCCCTTGTCTCAGAAATCTGGCGAGATGCTGAGAGGCAAGTGTGGTACCAGGAGGTAAGAGCAGCAGCTCAAAGCCTTCCCGGTGAACCTCCACAAACCAGCAGACCCCGATCTACTGGGCCGGACAGATCATGGATTCAGAAGGTCAGACCAAGATCTTTCCTTCCTCCTTGGGAAACATCCAGGAGAAGCGCACAGGGCACCGCCAGGGTGATGTCTGAGTGAGACTACCCCTCGCTGAAACAAGGGAGCTGTCAGCACCACGGACAGCTCTCAGAGCTCTCCCTGGGAGCCAGCTCCCTGGGTGACCTGACATCCTGTGTTAGGGAGCCAGCTGTACTCTTTCTTTGGGAAACTGGAAGCCTATTGTACCCAAAGCCCTTGTGGCTCCAGCAGTGAAAACAGACAATTAAACAGGCAATTAGAATTCACTTTAATAAATGCTGTAATTCAGGAATCACAGGGAATCATTGCAATGCAGTGGCAACTCAGTGCAGAGCAACTCACCCAGACTTGGCAGTTGAGAAAAGATTTCCAGGCTAAAGGAGGAGTAGGATTTACCCTAGTCAGAGAGGAGGGTATGTTCCAGGAAAGGGAACAGCAGGCAAAGGCCCAGAGGTCAGGGAGAACATGGCTTATTTGATGAATAAAAAGAAGCCCCATCGCATGGCTGGACCATCAGGTGGGAGGCCCTGGGTGGGAGCTAATGAAAGATGGGGTGCAAGCTGGTCAGGGGCCAGATCGTGTAGTGCTCTGTAGGATGTGGAACAGAGCTGCACTCTATACTGAGGCTGACAGCAAGCTGCTGCAGGGTTTTATGCAGTGAAGTGACAACATCAGATGTGCATCTTGAAAGTTCCCTCTAGCTACAATGTGGAGAATGGACTGGAGCTGCACAGGCCTGCACCCCTTGGCAAGTTGGGAGGTGACAGTCATTCAAATGATGATGACAGTCATTCAGACTAAGATGACGGTGGACTAGAACAGCATGCAAAGCCTGCGGTGGTGGGGAGGAGCAAGCACATTGGAGAGAGATTTAGGAAGTGGGATGGACAAGACTTGGAGCGAGATGACTTGGGTATGGGGAAACAGAAGGAAGGGGGGTTGAGGATGACTCTCAGTGTGTGTGAGCAGGTATGAGATGCAGAGAGAAAGAAAGGAACACAGGGCATAAGCAAGAGGGAGTTGCAGAGGAAGAAAGAGGGAACGATTTAGAATAGAGATGAACAGAGCAAAGGAAATGAGAGTGAGGAGTGTGGAGAGAAAGGGAGGGCCATGAGAAGGTGAGGGCCTGAGGAAGTTAGGGGCATGATGGCAGAATCAGGGGAAGAAATTTGAGCCCTTGTGTGTCATCTGTGTGTCCTTTGAGGATGTGTCCATATCTGTCCCAATCACAGCATTGCAACAGGCAGAGGACACATCTCTCTGTAGCACAAGGCCATGGGCAATGTTGGGCTTGAGAAAAACCATCCTACTTGGATGAGAGAAAAACCCCACAAGCCTGGCAGTGGCATCAAGGTGAGTGCGTACTGAGCAGGTACCCCGGGGAGGGTGGAGAGGAGTTCGGCTTCAGATTTCCGTGCTCTTGAGACAGGCTTAGTCACCTCCTCCAAGCCTCAGTTTCTTGCTCTGTAATCCAGGTGCTGGGAAACTTCTTCATGCACTTCTCTACAGAGGAAGGGGCTGGAGACTGGAAGACCAGGTCTGGGCAGGGCCAGATCTTTCACTTTTGCCAAGGTCAGTATATTTCACCTTGTGGTTTCAGAGCACCTATCCCCTGACAAAGCCTAAAGACATATGGGCTGTGTGAACTAACCCCTTCATTCTCCAGATAGTTCCAGCCCACAGTGCTGAGGGCCCCGTGTGAGAAGGACCAAGCCACTTGCTCAAAATAAATGCTGGATGAATGGATAGATGGATGGATAGATAGATAGATGGAAGAAGGGGCAAACAACTGAATGATTACCATGCTCTTATAGACTCTAGGCGTTGTCAAAGTCTCTGGGAGATTCCAGAAGTTGGGCAGAGCCACCAGACACTTGGCTTGGACAGACTATGTCCAGGAATGACATGGGCAACAGCCTCCCTAGTGGTTGATGTGGAATTTCAAGTCCATCAGCCACAACCTGAGAAGGCCTCCTGACAAATAGTTACCCCCTTGGGAGCTAATGATGCCAGCCTCCTGACAGATAGATATCCCGTTGGGAGCTAATGAGGCCATTTCCAATGGTATCTGATAGACAAGAAAGGATGAAGACAGCTGATAAGAGGGACTGGGGCCCAGGGACCAGTTCAGGTAGGAGGTCAAGATGCAGTGAATGGGACGGGGGGTAGAACTAAATAAGGTTAGGGTTAGGGTTAGGATTATGTTTTTGAGTTTCATGCTAGGCTTAGGGTTAGGAAGGTCTGGATCCAGTGAATGTGTAGATGGAGCTAGAGAAGGTCAGGGTGAGGTTTTTGAGCTATTCACTGTATTCAGACTGAGGTCTAGATCCAGTGAATGGCTCAAAAAGGGGAAATTGTGGCCTCTGGACTTCAAGTAAAACTTTGTCCACTTCACACCCACCTGAGTCCACCCCAACTCATCTCTCACTTCTCAGCTGAGGGTTAAGAGCAGAAGCACTGGGACCATCACCTGGCCCTAGTTCGGGCTCCAGCACTTACTACAAGCATGAAATGGGTGGGAGCACCTCTGCCTCAGTTTCTATACCTACAAAATGGTGGTAATAATGCAGCCTGTGTCCCAGGGTGGCTTGAAAGATAAGAGATCGTGTCTAAAGCACTTAGCGCGGGTCCCAAGACATAGAAAGTGCCCAACCTGCATTAAGGATTAGTCCCTCAGCCTCGCTGAGGGATTTTGCTGCTGCAGAATCTCGGGCCTGTGAAGCCCCTGCTTTCTCTCCACTTCCCCCTGACTTTATCTACCTTTCAAAGCCCAGCTTAAAATCTGCCGTTTCAGAAAGGCTTCTTTGAGTAACCCCACTCCATTATCTCATTTCTCCTTTGGCTTCTTTCTGGAGCCTTCTAGGAAACAGATGCCCAGTGAGTGTGTGGGGTTGTCCCTGTCAGAGGAAGCAGAGGGGGGATGGTCCCAGAGGCTTCATTGCCCACACCTCCCCTCATGCCTCCTCTTCCAGATAAAATGCTAGTAATAAAGTCATGTTGAACTGGCCTGGCCCTTTAATTGGTGCTTTGGCAAAGGACAGATTCCCTGCCAAGCATTAAAAGGTTTTAAAATTCTCTTTATTGAGCTACTTCTGAAAGCCATGCAGTATCCCAGGGACTGGAAGGGTCCAGCCTGGGGGTTCCCTGGGCAGGACCACAGAGCAACGAAGGGGCCCATGCAGCTTCTGAGAGTCTGATGAGCTGTGGCCAGAATCCCGGGACCTGGCCCAGCCCTCAAGGGTATGCATTAGCTCTCCTGCTCCCAGTGAATTTGATCCAAGGCAAACACCAGAAGCTCATTTAAGGACACTAGGGAGCCAGGAAACAGTGCAGCCCATCGGATGACTCAGGAAAGTTTGTGTTTGCACAGCCCCGCCTGGCCCTCTGGGCAAGATGCCAAGGAGCATAGTGTATCTTACAGCAGAGAAACACGGGGCTGGGCGGACCCTGCACATTGGATGAAGATGCTGGGAAAGGCAGCCACTTGGGGAAAGAGGGACACATTCATTTATTATGGTACAGTGAGTTCCTAAGCTTGTCTCAATTCCAGAAGAGCTTTGACAAGGTGACACAGGGGCAGCACCCAGGGTGCTGGGTGTGAGGGGAAGGGCGAGGAGAGGAGACTCAGTGTTTCTTCCAGTTAATTACTTCCATGGGTTGAGGATCTTGCAGGTATCAAGCTCTGAGCTAAAGGTTACTTACCTGCACTGTCTCATTCAGTCCTCATAACAACCTGGCAAGGCTGGCATCATTAGCTCCCTTTTCTAAAAAGGAATTCTAAAGTTCAGAGAGGTTAAGTAGCTAACTCAAGATGTAACAGTGAGGAAATGGCAGACATGGAATTGAACTGTGATCTTTATACCCCCGGTCCCTGTATACTGTTTCTCAGGAACAGGGAGAAGGAAAAAGAGCAGCAAGGCAGATTTGGGTGGGCAAGACCAAGTCCTCTCTGATTCTCTTCCTTCTTTTCTAGTCAGATCTTATCCGATGTGATGAGGAGAGAAATTCTGTGCCCCGCTTCCCCAGCAGTTTGTACTCTTGGACTCGCTGGGGAGGAGAAATCCAGAAATCACTTGACTTCACAGAGAGGCACATAGGATACACAGACCCAGGCCCTGGCCCTGGCCCCTGCTTAGATGTTGACTGCCTCGGTGACTGCAGCAAGGCCATGGCCACCTCTGAGGCACTCACTCTTTCTACCTGGTGATATGCAGAAGGTAGACTTGAACATCTCTAAAAGCCATTACTAAGTTCCAAGGTTTTATAACCATGTCTTTTAAAAGGCCATGATCAGAGAGTATTCCAGCCTATTGACCCTGTGAAATCAGAGAAAAATGATTTGGAAAATCTGCCTTCATCCTGTAAAGAAAAATGAAGGTGTTTTAATTATAAGGGATATTAAAATAAGAGCTATTGTGTAGTAGGAACCTACTGCTTAGGGACCGTACCGGGTGTTGTATGGATGTGACAATGTGTTCACTTCTCTGTATCCCCATTGCCACCTCTCACATGCAGGCCACCATCATCCCTCATCAGGAAGGCTGGGAGAGCCTCTTAGCCCTCTCCATGTACCCACTTCTAGCCTTAGTAGAAACGGTGCTGTCTGATCACTAAATCTTGTTTCATTATGCTCTTCTGGGTGTCCAGTAAAACTACAATTTCTCAACCTCCTTCATAATTGCATCCATATGGCTGGATTCTGGCCCATGGAATAAGAGCAGAAATGACCTAAGCCACCTCTGGTTGGCCCATAAGAGTGATCCACATGACTCTCTTGCTTTTGTGCCCCTTTTGGATGGTAACTGTATATATTGAGAGGATGAAACTACAAGATGAAATGACCCTGGATCCCTGAGTCACTTCATGGAAGAGAGTGACTCTGGAGAC
Source organism: Sapajus apella (assembly GCF_009761245.1). Taxonomy (NCBI): domain Eukaryota; kingdom Metazoa; phylum Chordata; class Mammalia; order Primates; family Cebidae; genus Sapajus; species Sapajus apella. The sequence continues at coordinate 11,468,699 of NW_022436983.1, read as the reverse complement.
TCGCCAGACCCATATCCAATTTTCAGTGAACAAGAAATAAACCTTTGTTGCATCAAACCATTGAGATCTGAGGATTGTTTTATTAGTGGGGCACAACGTAGGCTCTCCTGACACGTACACTCTCCTATGGCCCAGTCTCTGCACAACAGCCAGAGAATTCTTTTTGAAACCTAAATTAGACCATGTCACTCCCCACCTAAGACTCTCCATTAAGTCCTATTATGCTAAGAATAAAATCTACAAAGCCCAGTGTGATATAGCCCTGTCGCCTCTCTGACCGACTTTCCCCTTTCCCTGGGCTGTCTATGTTCCAAGCACACAGCCTAATCCCCTGACAGTGTGACCACGCTCATCCCATCCATAGATACCCTCTCCACCTGGCACGCTCTTCCCTCAGATCTTTGCTTGGCTCACTCCTTGTCATACAGAGCTCAGCTTCAATGTCACTCCCCCAGAGGCATCTTTTCTGGCCAGCTGATCTAAGAAGCCCCAGCTACTCTCTACCACATCACCTGAAATTATCTACACCACACTCATCACTCTCTGATATTTTCTTGCTAATTAATTAATTAATGGTCTGTCTCCTTACCCCGCTAAAGCAGGGATCTTGTTTGTCTTATTCACCGTTATAGTCTGGTGCCTAGAATAGTTCCTGGCACACAGGCACTTTATAAATTCTTATAGACTGGGAACATTAACTTTTATGGCTCTGTGAGGTTGGAGTTACTATCCCCATTTAGCACAAGAGGAAACTGAGGCCCAGAGAGGTTACGACCAGTAAATGGTAGAGCTCAGATTTCAACCTGGCTTTAACTCTATGGGAATCCTCTTACTACTTTATAATTTTCACCATATAGCATTTGAAGGTATTTTAATTATATGAGGTTTATGAGACAGCACAAAGAAGGGACGACACACTGTCTTTAGTAATTTCTCTTCATTCAGCCTTGACCTCAGGGTTTCCCCATCTGATGAGGGAGATACAGTCATTTGCTCCTAAAGGAACTCCCAAACTGATGCTAAAGACGCAGTCCTGGCACCTGAGAGCATCGTAAGAACATTTACAAAGCATACACATATGAATTCCCTAGGGTCTCTGAAAAGCCTGACATGTACAAATTGAACTAAGAGAGAGAGGAGATGGAGGGAGGGAGCAAGGCAGGAGGGAGGGAAGGAGAAAGAGAGAGACAGAGACACGCAGAACATGGTGAGCACTGGGGCCCCATCTCCCTCCTCCACGTCCACACTGCTCTCCCCAGGGAGAAGAGGAGAGCAGCCTGTCTCATGGCACAGCCAGCAGCAGAGTCAGATCCTGCCAGCACCTCCCCTGGCAACAGGAAATGTGGCTGAGGACACACAAAGGGAAGGTGGTCCAGAGCCAGGGCCTAGAGTGCAGTCTCTGACTGTTGCCAGCACCCAAGCCGGTGGGTTTCCCATCCGCAACTGTGGGCCAGTAGGAGAAAGGGAGGCAAAACCCAGCGTCTAGAATCAGAGCAACTGTTGGCAGCTGTTACCTGAAAAACTGGAACTTCTTCTCTTGCTATGCAGCTCTTGGCCATTCCTCTGGCCTCAACCAGAGAGATTTATAGGCACAGTGGAGTGAGAGACACCACAGGAGCAAAACTGGTCTTGGTCTTCATGAGTGGCGGCATCTGACTGTGCCCGCCGAGCTCTCCAAGCCTGGAGAGACCGCCCCCAACGCCCATGCTGCTTTTGCAGTGCAGCTGCCCCTGCCCACACCACCTTTCCCCTCCCTTGCCTTCTGCATGTGGCGAAGCAGCCTCCATGCTCTCACTCAGCTGCCTGTGCGCTGTGTGTCTAAGCAAGCACCTGACCACCAACTCATCACCCACAATCCACCCCCTACTGCCGATCCCCTAATTTGGGCTGCCATCGCTGTCACCTGAATGGCAGCGGCTGCCCTCGGCCTGGAGTCCCTGCCCTGTCCTTACACTTCCCACCCTCCCCTAATCCTAGTTCAGGGACCTCACAGCTAGCGAGCAGGTAAGACTGTGCTGCTCCTCTGCTTAAGAAGAGCGGCCCCCACCTTTGCCCTCAGGTAAGGTTCAAGCATCTCACCAAGGTGCATACCTGATCTGGGCCCTGCCCGCCTCTCTGGCTGCTTTCTATTCCTTTATTCCTTCCTGGCTGGCCTCCAGTTTAATTTGGGTGGGGAGTGCTACACTTCCTCTCATCTTAGGAGGCCTGCACAGGCTCCCAGCTAGGTTTTCCTCACTCTTCAAACCTTAGCGTATACTTTCCTTCTCCTGGGAAGCCAACCTTGACCACTCAAGTCTGGCTTGGGTGGTGGGGGGATTCATGCTATGTACCCCTCCATCACTTACTGAGCAGTCCAGGCCTAGCCCCTCTGCATCCCAATAGGATGTAAGCTCCTTGGGCGCAGAGAGAACTTTCCTATCTCCTTCAATGCCGTATTTAGTCTCTGCACCACGCACAGGGCCTGGCACCCCTGTAGGGGCCGGGAACTATATGCTAAGTAAAGGAATGGCACGGGAATGTTGGAGGGATGAAGGGTTTTCACCCAGAGCACCTTACACCGGAGAACTCGCCATGTGGAGTTGTCGGATCTTATCAATATCTGTGTCCTACGCACCACGGCAGGCATAAAGTGAACACACTGAATGAGTCTTTCAAGGCTTCAAGAAGGAGGCTGTCTGCCTGGGTAGCATTTTCCCAGCTCCTACCCTCTGACCTTCTAGAAAGCCACAGCAGCGAGCCGCCCTGTTCTAATGGAAAATCCCAGCATCACTTTTCTACAGCGGCAATCTGTCAATCACGCCACAGAATTTCACCAGCTCACAGAAATCAACCCCCGACAGGCTGCCCAAACCCCTGCTATGCCGTGCAAAGTTTTGAGAGGTATGCAGGGGTTAATTCTGGCAGCCTGAAATGAGTTGCAGTATCTGCCTTCAAAGTCCAGTTAGCCAGCATTGGCCAGGCTCCTACGGTGTACACGGCCTCTTGTGGGGGGCGTTGAAGAAATAAAGGGGAGAGGCAGAGGCTCAGCTTGGGGGACATTGATAATCCCTATAACCTGGCTGCGTCTCCTTTGGTGGTGTTACGTGCACATTTCTCTCCAGCACTAGAGGAAAATTCCTCCTTGCAGTGTAGACCTTTCCATCCTTGCTGGTGTAGACACTTCTGTCCCTGGGTGTTTTTGCTGGAGTGCTCACACCTATTAGCTAATGGCTCTATTTGCCTGGGCAGACTGTGTGGGTGTGGGGGTGGAGTTTGGGGGAGGAACTAACATTTTGAAGAACATACTAAATGGGAGTGTAGACACTGAAGCCAAACCACCGGAGTCTGAATCCCACTTCAAGCCATGTGGAATCTTGAGCAAATGATTGCCTTTCTGTGCCTCTGTCTCCTCATCTCTAAAATGGGGACAATGACAGCATCCGCTCATAGGGTTGCTATGGGATTAAATAGGCCGAGATATGTGAAGGGCTTAGACGGTGTTCGGTCTATAGTCAGTGCTCAATAAACAGTAGCTTGTTATTGGTGTTGATATTATTTGCCAGCCCTTGCCAGAATGATGTCATTTTCTCCCTGCAATACACATCCAAGGGTGTTACTTCCCTCGTTTCGTAGATGAGGAAATGGAGGTTTTTGAGAGGCCAGTGACCCGCCATCTCCAAGGATGGGCTGCTTCCTGGCCTGTGACTCCTGGCTGGGCACTCTCCTGCCACTTTCCTCTCTGATGCTTTGAGTGTAAGAGCTCCAGAAGCTCACACTCAAAGGATAACACCCTCATTCCTTGCCACCACCCAGGATGACAAGGACAGGTGGTGGGTGAGACTGGCAGCAGGTCCCAAGGGGATGAGGGAGGTGATGGCCCAGGGGAGGTAGGCGATGTACCTTCTCCTTCAACCCCCGGGACAGGACAGGCACCCAGTCTTGCCTCCCGAAGCCTGATAGAGCTGGTCCCATCCTGGGGTCATCAAGGCTGGCAGCCCCTGATCATATCGAGGGAACAAGAAAATGGCTAGAGTGGCACTCTGGAGTCAGAAAAACTGGGTTCAAACTCCAGCTCTGCAACTTTTGGGAATTCACATCACGTCTCTGTGCTGTGCCTCAGTTTTCCTATCTATACAATGGAGCTACTCGGAGTTCCTCCCTCCGGTGATGCATGGAGAGTTCTCAGCTTAGTGCCTGGCTTGGCGTGAATAATCAATAAAGATTTGCTCTCTTCTCCCTGAGTCTGAAGCAACTTCCAAACTCATGTGCTGGGCTTCATGCAATCCGCCAAGAGCCTGGGGCAGGGTGCAGAGCTGGAGGACTGCCCGGGATCCTGGGAGGCACCCAAGTCCATGATTGGCATGGACAGGACAGCTCTCTGGTGCCGCCAGGGCATTCTAGACAGGTTACCACAAACCACAGAGCGATTTAGTGTGAATTAATAAAAGACTTCCCGAGCATGGGGTTTGGAGATTACAGCATGTACCCAGCCACTTCCCTCTGCCTTCTCAGTCGGGCACCCTGTGTAGGGCACAGCTCCAGGGACTCCACAACAAGACACCAGCTGCCATCTTTGCAGGAAGCCAGAGGGGATGAGACCGCAGAAGATAATTGCAGAGTTCGAGCCTGGAGGCTGGAGTCCTACACTCCACATGGATAATTAAGCTGACTTGTGTTAGGTGAAGGGACATTACAAGATACACGCTCATAGGGTGTCAGATGCTGCGAAGAGTCAGTGTAGCGATGAGATGGAGTAATTAGCTCAAAAACCAAGAGCAAATCTACAGGGAGGAGGGTGTGGGACCTGAGGCAGCAAGACGCATGCTAGACAGTGAGGGGGTCCTGCTGGGCACTGAGATGCCATTAGCCTCTTGGTGACACACCCAGGAAGCGAGAGGGCCTCATTCACAGACTCAGGGGGAGCTCGGGATGGCAGCATGCTGCCATGCCATCTCATGCTCCCCCCGAGCAGAGATGCTGGTCAACAGAAGAAACTATAATGGGTACTTTCACTCCTGTTTAATACCAACAAGATCCAGATGCAAGAACAAAAAGGGAGGCAGAGAGTTGGACCATCCAAGGCCAGGTTGCAGGGTAAGGGCATCTATCATCACTTCCATACCAGAAATGAACACTGCATTTCCAGTGGTTTCCCTTCTGGGTCAATGTTAACTACCCCTGCCCCTTGAAGGGGAGAGTCATCAGTCAGGAGGCAGCCTGGCCTGAGGGTTACTGTTTGGATCTTGATCTGACTCTAAGTGGCTTGGCGCCTCCTGGGATCCATTCCCTCATAAGGCCCCTGCTCTCAGTATTCCAGCTAAGGAGGGTGACTCAACCACCCCACCCTGCCAAGCAGCGGCAACAGTGGCAGAGGAAGAAGAGCCTAGCTCAGTGCCTGGCACATAGTAGGCATTAGACACGTGCTTGCTCATTGCTAAATGCAATAGATCTGAAGATACAAGAAAGAATGAAACAAAAATGTTAGCTGGGGAGATTGGACGCCTAGGCAATTCAGAGGAAGCACCATATGCTTATTAAAGAGAAAAAAAATGAATTCATCTAATTTGTAAGATGCAAGATAAAGTCACAAAAAATCGATTGCATTCTTACATCCCAGAGAACCACAGAAAACCCAATGAAAAAGATCCCACTTATAATAGCAAAAAATAAATACTTGAGAGTTCTTTTAATTTGGTACACAAGCTATTTGTTTAAAGAAATTATAAAAACCCAGTGGAGGCTCAGTATTAGGAAAAACATCAACATAATTAATTACATTAGTAAATTAAAGGAGAAAAACCATATGATTACGTCAATAGATTTTTAAGAAACATTTAATTAATCTTTTCCTTATAAAAATTCTAGGTGAAATTAGAATAGAAGTAACCTTCCTATTCATAACAGAAAAGAATATTTATCAGAAACCAGCAGAAAGTATGATATACAATGTTAAAATTATAAATGCATTCCTATGAAAGCTAGGAATAAGACAGGGAAACCTTTTTTTTTATAAGCATTATGGAAATTTTAGACAATGGAATAAGGCAAGAAATTATAATAAGTTCAGTAAGTATAACCCCACCAACATTTATATAGCATCAGGCACTGTCCTAATTTCATTGCATGAGAGGCGGAAGCTGGGGCACAGAGAGGTTAAGTAACTTGTTCAGAGTCACACAGCTTCTAAGTGGCAACGCTGGGATTTAAATGCAAGTGATTGATTCCAGGGTATACATTTTTATACTTTAAAAGTGCTGTCTCTCAGGCATTGAAAGAGAAGGCAAATGTTATTGTTGTTATTATTTGCAGATAAAATAATCACATAAAAATGCAAAAGATCAAAATAAAAAAATCTATTAGCACTGATAAGTGTCAGTAATATGTCTGCATAAAAGATCAATGTGCAGTGACCAGCTTCCTTTATTTCACCAGGGCAGGAGCCTCTGTGGCAGCATCCAGCACCAGCCCTGAGACATAGCGGGCTCTCAGTAACTATTTGCTGAAAGATGAAGCAACAGGCTCTACATACGGCACAGTTTGGAAAGGCTGCATAGGTCAGCAGTGCAGCTGGATTTCTTCAAGGGATCCATTGTTCCGGCATTCAGCCCACTCCTGGGCCACTGGGTTGCCTTTCCTTCACGTGCTCTCAGACACAGAGAAAGGCCCACCCAGCGTCACCTTCAACTACTTCTTAAACCAGTGATTCCCATGCTGCCCATCTCAGCCCAGCAGCTGGGTGGGATTATGGCCCATGGTCCATGCTGGAAAGGGAGAGGGAGGTGAATTCCAAAGTCAGCTTTCTTTTCATCTGGCGGGCTAGGGCTCCGTTCCTCTTTCCTACCATTGCCCGGAGTTGTAGCTTAAGAAACCCCCTGCCGGGCGCGGTGGCTCACGCCTGAAATCCCAGCACTTTGGGAGATCGAGGCGGGTGGATCACGAGGTCAAGAGATCGAGACCATCCTGGTCAACATGGTGAAACCCCGTCTCTACTAAAAATACAAAACATTAGCTGGGCATGGTGGCGCGTGCCTGTAATCCCAGCTACTCAGGAGGCTGAGGCAGGAGAATTGCCTGAACCCAGGAGGCGGAGGTTGCGGTGAGCCGAGATTGCGCCATTGCACTCCAGCCTGGGTAACAAGAGCGAAACTCCGACTCAAAAAAAAAAAAAAAAGGAAGAAAGAAACCCCCCACTGGGGGCAATGCATGGAGCGCTGCCCTTGAATCTGAGAGCTAGAGCACCATCCTGAGAACTGACATTTGCAAGGCACCTCCCGAATGCTGCATTGGCAAAAGTGTCACTGATCAACAAGGAATGCTCTCAACAGTCACCCTCAGATAACAAGCGCCACCTGGACTGTTCCAGGCACACTGGGTTGCACTGCTGCTGGCACGTTCCTCCCACAAGGTCAGCGCGAATATCTCCGTCCCATTTTACGGACACAGATAGGAAGAGTGGGAGAGGTGACAGAGGAAGAGGTGGAGGCAGGAGTCGGTCTCAGATCTTTCTGTCTCTAGAGGCGCCTTGGTTAAGCAGCCTGTTCACTGCTGGTCCATATGCTCACTCCTCAGGGTTCATGCTGCTCATCTTTGAAATCCCAGTGGCACCTAACACAGGGGCCTGCACGTCGGGGATCTGGAGGTGTGGGCTGGCTCCTGTTTATAGAACCCAAATGAGGCTGGTGTGGTGGGAGGCAGTGGAGTGGGAGAGGCCAGAACAGGACAGCGCCAGACTGTGTGGTGCCTCCTGGGTTTTACTGTTAAGTATCAGGCAGAGCTGAGGAATGGCAAGACCTTCTTCTGATTTCAAAAGGTCACTCTGGCTGCTTGGTGGACACTGGATTTGAAGGCTGAGGGGACAAGAGTGGAAGCAGGGAGCGTGATTAGGAGCCTGCTGACTTGGAGTAGAGAGAGAGGCGTCAGCTGGCGTGGAGGCCCAGGAGTTGGGAAGAAGCGTGGGTTCAGGGTGTGTCTTTTAGAATGGACCCAATGGAAGAGATGCTGGGAGGGGACAGGGGCAAGGGAAGTGAGGTGACAGGAGAGACACCCTCGATTGTTGGCTTTGGAAACTGGTGGATAGTGATGCCATTCACCAAGGTGGAGAAGATTAAGGGAGGGCAGGTCTAGGGAAGAAACACAGAGCTTTGCTTTGGCCGTGTTAAGTCTGAGATGCTCTCAGACATCTCTAGGGAGGGGTCCAGAGCTTCCTAAAATTGGATCATGATGCTTTTGTGTTTAAAATTTCTTGACTGTTCCCCTTGGATATAGCTCAAGCTCCATTGCAGGGCACCCCAGGCTTGGCATGGGTCCCTGATTGTCCTCAGCCTCCTCCTACCTCCCCTCTTCCTGCCCCTTCACTGAGCGCCTGATGGGAGTCAGATGGGCCACCCCCGGGCCTTCGCACCTGCTCTCACTTCTGCTTGCCATGCCCGCTGTCCCCTCCTCACTCCTGAATAGCTCCAGACCAGTGGTGTGGGCCACATGATGCCTGTGCCCTCCGGCAGAGTGTGAGCCGGGGATGGCCTCTCTCTGCTGCAGCCAAGACCCTGCTCAGGTTTTCTTGCAGGCATTAGTTCTCTACCTGGAGGGATGAAGGGACAAACGAACAAACTGGAGACCCCCCTAAGTTAGAGCCCACAGATTCAGACAGGCTTCGCTTCTCTGTCTCCAGAGAACGGGCCTTACATGACTTGATATTCATAGAGTAAACAGGGCTAAAGGGGAATGCTTAAAGCACTTAAGGAAATAAACAGCTTTCTTACACCCTCAATTATTTCAGAAGCACCTGCTCCCATATAATTAATGTGCCAATTGAAATGACTATTATAGCCATTACAGCAGGTCCCCCAAGAACCACTACTTGATGACAATACTTGTTTAGACTCATCTGAGTTACTCCACCACTTTGCAAAATAATAATAAAATAATAATACTACAACTTCATTTCTTATAGAATGATATCCAGTTCAGAAGCCATCCCTCTCATTAATAGTATTCCTGAGGTCTGTGTGCCATGCCTGGAAGCAGCTTAAACCATGGACCGTTTAGCCAACATCTCCCACCATTTCACATAAAGAGTCCAGCTTGGGAGGGGCACGCAGGGAGACGGCGTGGGAGAGAAGGGGCCCCTCCTTACACCTGTCTGCTCTGCATGTTTGTCTCAGAGCAGGTGGACCGTGCTGCCTGCGTCATCTCATCGGGGTGGAAGCTGCTTTCCCTCAAGTCCTCATTTGACATGACAGTCTCTGTGCGGATCTGTGCCACTGCACCCCTGAGGACAGGTGGCTCCAGCAGAGTGATGATGAGGACAGCCCGGAGCAGCCAGGTCCAGATGCTCCTCTGCCTCACAGGTCATCTCCACCTCTCTCCCATGGAGGAGGCCACGGAGCTTCCCAAAGGGGGATCCAGGCCACCCCATCAGCTTGGAGTGAGAAGGCAGGGCTGTTCAAAGGGGAAGTCAGACAAGCCCCTACCACCTTGCCATCTGCAAGACTTGGGGCCAGTTAGTTAACTTCCCTGAGCTTTTATGTCCCCAACTCTAAAATGGACAATTGTACCGGCATCTTGTGATTCCTGTGTAGAATCAGTGAAGTGGTTTTTGGTAATGTATCTAGTGCAGCACCTGACCTGTGCTACAGCGGTGGCATTCATGATGATATGAGGGAGAGATGGGAGGAACTTGTCTTACCCACCACAGGTCCCCAAGCCAGAGGGATTCAGCCAATTAGAGGGTCCAGTCCTCATACTGCCCATCACTCAGGAGGAAGCCCCTCCCACCCCTAACAGGGTATTTATGGCCTTCAATAGGACCTAACAGAAAGAGCTTAGTTTTGGAGTCATAGAGCTGGGGTTTGAAGTTTGACTTAACCACTATCTAGCAGCATGACTTAAGCAAGCTGCTTAACCTCACCTAGCCTCAGTCTCTCCAACTCTAGTCCTTCAACTTCCTTCTTTCAATGCTCTCTGAGGTCTGATATCCCTAGCCTGTTCACTTTATGGGTGCACACTGGGAGAGGAGGCTCGAGAGGCAGGCAGGAACCAGACGATGAACGGCCCTGGTGTAAGGCAACACCAGGGATGTTGGTCTGTATTCTAAGAACCATGGAGAGGCATTACTGATGTGTTTAAAGCAGTGTAGCATGGACAGAGACGCCTCGTATAAGGCCGTGGGTTGTGGAATGGACTTCTGGATCTTACTAAATTCCTGCACATCCTCTCGCTCCTCTGATCTCCCAGGTGTTCCCTGGCCTCACCTCCTTTGAATGTTCACTCAAGGGTGGGGCACTTTCTCTGGACATTTACAGCCACATGAGTCTGCTTCCCAGAATACTCACATAACCCCACTCCTGGGGAATCTGGAAACTTCTGACAACTGGTTTCCACAGAAGCCCCACATTCTGACGACTGGTTTCCACAGAAGCTAGTTCAACCACAGCTAGCCAGGTTGGCTGAATGCTCTGCTCCTACGCCTTGTCATGATGTCATGGCTGGGAAGCTGAGCCTGAGGCAGCACAGAATTCCAGAGCTGAAATGAATAGGGTCAATAGCTCTGGGTTCACTGAGGCCAGGATTACTTCCTATTACAGTTTTGACAGGTGGCCATACCATTTGCTTAGACATCTCCAGGGGTAGGAAGTCCACCAGTCCCTAAGACAGCCCATCCAGTGGTTGAAAAGCTCCAATTGTGGGAAAATTATTTACCTCATCAACTATAAGTTTACCTCTGTGACCCTCAGGGCCACATAAGATATCCATCCATCCATCCATCCACCCACCCACCCACCCATCAATCCCATCCATCCATCCATTTATGCACCCACTCACCCACCAGTTCACCCACCCACCCATCCATTCATCCATCCATCTATACATCTATCCATCCATCCCCCCACTCACCCACCAATCCATCCATCCATCCATTCATCCATCTATACCTCCATCCATCCACTCACCCACTCACTCACCAATCCATCCATTCACTCATCCATCCATCCATTTATCCACCCACTCACCCACCAGTTCACCCATCCATTCATCCATCCATCCATCCATCTGTCTAACCATCCATCCATCCATCCACCCACTCACCAACCAATCCATCCATCCATCCATCCATCCATCCATCCATCTATCCTCTAACCTATGTGCTCAACATAGTGCTAGACACTTAAGAGAGAAAGAAAAACAGTACACCTGGTCCCTGCCAGCAAAGGGTTTGCATTTTTGGAGAGAGCCATTCAACTATTACAGTTCATGTCCTATTATGAGCTCTCAGCTAGCAGACACCTGTCTTTCTCTGTCAAGGTAGTGACCACAATTTGAAAGAAGCATTTATTTGACAATCTTTCATGTAATACCTGTTTTTCTCCCACTTAACTATAAGCTCTGCAAAAAAACAGGGTTCCATTATTTTGCTTGTTTGTTTTGGGTTTCTGTGTTTTTGTTTTTTGAGACAGGGTCTCATTCTGTCCTCCAGGCTGGAGTGTAGTGGTGCAATCACAGCTCACTGCAGCTTTGACTTTTTGGGCTCAATTCATCCTCCCACCTCAGCCTCTTGAGTAGCTGGGACCACAGGTGTGAGAACCACAATGCCTGGCTAATTTCTGTGTGTTTTTATAGAGATTGGGTTTTGTCACATTGCCCAGGGTGTTCTTGAATTGCTGGGCTCACACGATCTACCCTTCTCAGCCTCCCATAGTGCTGGGAACACAGGCATGAGCCATAGCCTGCATGTGCCCAGCCCATTGTTCTTATTCTGTGCTTTATTCCCAAGGCTTGGCACATAGTTGGTCCTCAAGAAATATCTGCTGCAAAAATGAACACGGGAGTCCGATGTGTTGAGTCATATGGTCATGTGTTGAGTATTTCGAGTGTTATAAGAACCTAACTCAGCCTGGGTCATGGCAGTTGAATGAGGAAGAAGATTGAAGGGGGAAAATGGATGGAGAAAGGTCTCTGGTGTGGGAGGGGGCAACACTGAAGCTGGGCCTTGCAGGGCAAGTGGGAGTTGACCAGATGGAGGGGAGAAGGGCATCGCAGGCAGAAGCAGCACATATGCACCAGCTCGGAGGTGGGAAAGAGCGTTGGCACATTCTGAGAACTGCAAATCAACCATATGATTTGAGTGGTGGGCCCATTTGGGAACGTGGTAGGAAGCAAGGCTGAAGAAATCAGTCAACAGAGGTTGAATCAAGAAGGACCTTGTATGCTGAGCCAGTGACCTTGAACTTGGTCTTTCAGGTGATGAGGCACTTTTGTGAAGCGTGGGGCAGGGAGGCGTGGTCATGGTAAGGTCAGATGTATGTTTTAGAAAAGCACACAGCTGTACCTGTCTGCAATGGGAAGACAGCCTGCCCTGTGGGAGCTCACACCCAACAAGGAATATGCGGGGAAAGGAGGGGGAGAAAGGATTTAGGAGGAAGGATGAGCCTGAGCTGGTTTTCTGGGAAACATCCCTCATTTCAGTCATGCTATTTTTTTTTTTCACTGATGTGCTGGAGCGGAAGTTCACCTTTAATCCTTTTCCGACAAGTTAAGTCAGCCCCCTTGTCATTTAAACCCAACAGGGCATAGGAAAGTCAGGCAGTATCTGCTGGAAATCACACTACAGGCTTAATATAGCTTCTGGATTCCGTGTGCTCAGAGGCCCTGACAGTAGCTCAGGCAAGGACACTTATTACCCCTAAGAAAGCATTGTCCAAGCCTCACCTGGGGGATGCCCTGAGCTGGGAGGCACCCACCTCTTCCATTAGCCCAGAGTCTTCTGAGGAAAGGATGGGGGATGGGGAGGTTGGCTGCAAGGTGGGAGAGAGGCTGCACATTCCTTAGAGATCGTCTCATTGCACGCTTTTATTTTACCTATGAAGATCCTAGAGCTCAGAGAGGTGGTGTGGTTTCATCAAGGTCACACAGCAGGATGTTGTGTCCCAGGCCCTTGCTCTTTTCTCTTCTTGGTAAGTGAGGACACACTCTCCAGTATGAGCTGAGCCAGCAATGTGTTATCCTTAGATATGCCATGTTTTTCTCAACCATCCAATGTGGGAGCCCATCACTGGTAGACTCCGCATGTGGTCCAATAAAACATCTGGTTGTTTGGGTGTCCACTTCAACTGTTGGCACCCCCTCTCAACAGTTTGGAAGCCAAGAACTCTTATCAACCCCGTGTGGAGCAGGGAAGTGGTCTCATCGCCATTGTCAGAAACCTGATCTTAATCCCCAAGAGAAGAAGGATTTCTTTGGTCAAAAACCCCTCCCCCTCAAGCCAGGGAGAGCAGTGATATGTGGCCAAAGCCAGCCTTCTCCCCCCACACCCATTCTTATCTCCTCTTCCTGTCCAAGGGCATCTGTGCACAAATCCAGGTTGACTGAGCCGTGGTGTCTGGACAGATCTCAATAACCTGGCAGCTCTTCCTGCAGAAAGCTGACTGTAGCACCTCTCACCCCCATCCCCACTGCAGTCCTTGGACGCTCGTGGACCACTCATGGCCCATCTGACACAAGCTCCTGGGTCTGGTGGAGCCATCCTAAATATGGACCTTGATGACCCAAGAGTGGAGCTAAGGAATGCCCTACACACTTCACGCTCCGTGAACACCTGCGTACCTGCTGTTGCAGTTGCTGGACTCTTCAGCTGGGACTCGGGGGTGTCACAGAGTCCTTTGAGGATATTCATTCCCTCTCCCACAGAAATGCATACAACATGTTGGGCATACTTTTTGGGGTTTTGAGCACCCCCAGAAACCCATCCACATATTTCCTAGGGATCCTGAGGCCCCCACATAGAATCCCTGGCCCAGGGATCATTGATAAATGAATGGCTAGAGCAGGATCTTCCTTTCAAATACCAAATGCATTGTTTAATTACACTGGAATCCCCTAAACTCTCTGGGCAGCCGCTTTCACATTCTCGAGGAGGAGAGCGAGGCTGCCACTGGGTCCAGATTGAAAGCATGGTTGGAAAAGACAATGGGCCTGCAGTTTTATGAATGACACATCAGAGAAGCAGAAAAATGAAATGCTGAAAGAGATGCACAGGTGAATAATTAAGCTACCAGGTTCTGTCTCTCTAATGGAAGTATGTACAAAACGCTGAGAGAACACAGCAGGTGATCTCTTAATTCTGTCTTGGTGAAAGAGGTCAGAAGGCTTCACAGAGGAGAGAATAAGTAAGATTTGTCCAGGCAGAAAAGAGAGGATGAAGTAATATACGTGAAGGCTATTTTCCCTGCGCCACGGGGGATGGAGGCGGCTTGTCTGCAAGGCCTCTCATCTGTTTTGCACAATTCCTTGTGAGATCCTCAGGGAAAGTGCAATCAAGCCCATTGGCCAGAGGATGCAACAGAACTTAACAGCTTAATGATGGGCAACTGGAGGGGAAGCTCTCCCCATGAGGGCAATGGGCCCGCCTGTCCTTCTTCATACCTCCAGCCCTTTGTACCATGCCTAGGAAGCTGTGGGAATAGTTGTCGTCCAAGGCCACTGAGTTACTTGAATGGTAGAGCAGGATCTTTCTCTCAAATACCAAATGCATTGTTTAATTACACTGGAATTCCCTAAACTCTCCGGACAGCCATTTTCACACTCTCGAGGAGGAGAGCGAGGCTGCCACCGGTTCCAGACTGACAGGCTAAGGATGGTTGGAAAAGACAATGGACTTGTAATTTTATGAATGACGTGTAAATAGGGGTGGATTCGGTAGAAGCAATTGTGTCTTTATGCCACTTGCAAAGGTTTGTTCAGAAGTTCAAGGTCAAATCTCTTTACTAGTCAAAATCTCAAGGCCAGTTACTGCTGGTCTCAAAGCACCCCTCAGCCCACTCCAGCCAGGCTTTAGCCCCCCAGTAACTCCAAAGAATCTGCCCTTACCCAGGTCCCTAATGGGTTCCATATGTTGCCAAGTTCATGGTCATTTCTCTGCTCTCAAGTCACTCACTGGAGTGTGAGACACGGCTGACTATTCTATTCCTTAAAACACTTTCTTCTCTTGGAATCCAGGACACCCCACTCTCCTCGCTGTCTTCACATCTTGCTGGCTGTTCCTCCTCCTTCTCAGCCTCTCTGCTGCTCTACTTTTCTATCTCTAAGTATTAGAGTGCCCAAGGGTCCAGCACCGGGTACCATCCATTCTCTGACAATGCCAAGTATAAGTCTCCAGGCTTCACCTCTCCCAAGAATTCCAGATTGGCGGCCTCAACAGCAGCTGCAGCAGCTCCATCTCCATGTCTTAGAGGCATTTCCAGCTTAACATGCCAACAGAGCGCTTGACGCCTCTCCCTGTGTATCAGTCTGTTCTCATGCTGCTGAAAAAGACAAACCTCCAACTGGGTGATTTATAAAGGCAAGTTTAACGGACTCACAGTTCCACACGGCTGGGGAGGCCTCACAATCATGGTGGAAGGTGAATGAGCAAAGTCACGCCTTACATGGCGGCAGGCAAGAGGAGTTTGTGCAGGGGAACTCTCCTTTATAAAACCATCAGATCTCATGAGACCTATTCACTGTCACGAGGTCAGTATGGGGGAAGCTGCCCCCATGATTCAATTATCTCCACCTGGCCCTGCCCTTGACGTGTGGGGATTATTACAATTCAAGGTGAGATTTGGATGGGAACATGGCCAGACCATATCACCCAGCAACCTGCTTCCCCTGTCCTATCCTCCCTGTCTCATTAAACAGCACTGTTCCCCCAAATCCAGCTCGAGCCTCAAAGCCGGCAGTCATCCTGAATCCCCTCCTTCTCTCATCCCTTCCACATGCTAGCAAGCCTTGAGCTTCTACCTGCAAATCACAGGCAGAACGCTTTTTCCCTCCCATCATCTCTGCTACCACCATCCTAGCACTCACGCAAACCACTGTTGCCTCTTGCCTGAACTGTTCTAACCTCCAAGTGATCCCTCTGCTGCCAGTCTCTCCCCTCTCCTGCAATCCATGCCCCACCCAGAAGTGACCTTCTTACTAACGTAAACCAGATCCTGTTGCTTCTCTGCTTAAAATCCTCAGTGCTTCCCGGTGCCTTTAGAATAACTCCAGATTCAGTTCTTTAGAGCACAGGACCCAGCATGAACTGTCCCTGCCCATTTTCCAACATCACCCCTTACTCACTTCATTCCAGCCACATGCACTTTCTTTCTGTTATTTGAACATACAAAGCTTTTTCCCACCAGAACTGTTTTGCGTGTGCTTTTCCCTCTGCCTGGATTGTTCTGTTGTCTTCCCTTGACATGGTGGGTTTCCTGTTGCCTCTGCAAACTCATCTTAAATGAGGGTCTTTTCCTGACCACCCAGTCACTTTCTATCCCGCAACTGTATTTTAATTATGTGCACCGCACTTACCATTATCTGGTATCTTTCTTATTCGTTTATCTTTTTAACTCCTCCCTCAAGGTAAACTACATGAGCACAGGATCTTTTCTTCTTCCTTGGTGCACCCCCAGTGCCTAGAACCACCTTGATTTCATAAATATGTGTTGAATGAATGTTGAATGAGTGCATGGAACAGCTCCCTCTGTATCAGAGTTTTGCAAACACCATAACATGCTCCCTGGCTGGGATGAGTGCGTCACAATCATCTGGGGAGCTCTTTAAAAGTACAAATGCCCTGAGGCTCCGGTCCTGGAAATTCAGATTCAATAACTGTAGAATGAGTCTCAGGCAACAGTATATTTTTAGTGGCCTCTGAAAATTCTAATGAGCTGTCAGAGTGAGGGGACCCCTGCCGGTTTCCAACAGAACTGCCATTAAAGTCCAAGGATCAGGGCGGCAATGATTGTGATTCACACTCGGGCCTCTAGAGGGAGCCGAAGGTTTCTCCCATCACCCCATCCCCAGGAGGAGGAGCTCAGTGAGATGAGTTTGGACGGTTACAACTTAAAAGCAGTGGTTAGGGGTGGAGTTTTCCTTGGGGGTGGAATTAAAGGATTGCGATATGGTTTGGCTGTGCCCCCACCCTAATCTCATCTTGAATTGTGGTTCCCATAATTCCCATGTGTCGTGAAAGGGACTCGGTGGGAAGTGACTGGAGCATGAGAATGGTTTTCCCCACGCTGTTCTCGCGATAGTGAGTTCTCACGAGAGCTGATGGTTTTATAAGCACCTGCACTTCCCCTGCTGGCACTTCTTCCTCCTGCCATGTGAGGAAGGATGTGTTTGTTTTCCCTTCTGCCATGATTGTAAGTTTCCTGAGGTCTCCCCAGCCCATCAGAACTGTGAGTTAATTAAACCTCTCTCCTTTATAAATTACCCAGTGTCAGGTAGTTCTTTATAGCACTATGAGAACGGACAAATACAGATTACAATGGAATTAGACCTGAAAACTTGTTCTTATTTCCTCTTTATGTGTTACATTTGCTCTAAAATCAGCTGTCCTTTCGTGGGCCCTCTCTTGCTGCTGTCTCTTCCCTCCCATGTGACTGGCATGATAAGAATCAGCACTGGATACACCTTATCAGAGAGAACCTGACTCTTTGGGAAGGCAGGGGTTGGGGAAGGAGGCTTGGACAAGGCAGGATGGGTTGGCTCACCCTGACTCCTCTCTTCCTCACTCACATCCTCTTCCAGATCTTATATCTGTAAGATCCGTGAACTCAAGATCAGAATGTAGGGTCAGGGGAGTAGCAAGGAGCAGCCAGGAGGGCCAGAAGGGCTAAAGGCGTGGGCTAGCCCCATCCTCTGGGACCTTGGCTCTGGTCTCTCTTGGTCACCCAAGAGTGTACCTGCCTTCTTGCCCTGATGATATGGTTGGAGGATATTGTCCCCTTAGGATCATCATTTTCAGTTTTGCTTCAAATAATAAAACATTGTCAAGGGCTGGGACTGAGAGAGAGCCAATGTTAGTAAAGCTATTTTGAAATAGCTCCCTGCTTCAGGGAGAGCTGAGATCCACTGAAATGGCTTAACTGTGTTAAGCCACTGGGTTTCCAAGAATTGAAACCCAGTGAGTTCACCAGCATAACCATTTAAAGTGTGTCTCTGCCCATATTCTGTCCCTTGGGAATGCAGGTGGCAGGATGGAATTCAATAAATCTGATCCTGGTAATCCTCTCAAATACCTTCCCCTCTTATTCTGTAATTTCCCTCTCTCGATCCTGTAAGCTATCAAGAGCCATGATAGGAAAATGGCTATCATTGAGTAGGTGCCACAGTGAGCCAAACATTGGGCTCTTTTGGTTGCAGATATTATCTTATTTAAGCTTACGAAACGCATGTTTTCATGCCCAATTTCAGGTGAAGTTTCTAAAAGGATGAAAGGTTAGGTCACCACCCAAGGTCAAACACCAGAACTCACATACAAGTATTCTGACTCCCAAGTCCTCTCTCTTCCTACCTCAGCCCCCAGTCACAATTCCTCTCAAATGGTCCCAAGCGAACACAAACCCTCATGGCAGAGGCATCCAGCAGAACCCAGAGGGGAAGATCATGCTGGCTAGGTTGCATCATCTGCACCTCTGCACCACAAAACACAGACCCAGGTACGTATCTTCCCACATGGTGAAAAAGGTTGGATAAGGAAGTACTGAAAGCAGGGATGTATCGCTGTTTGTGGATCTCCTTCGCTCTCTATCTGGCTCTTTTTTCTGTGGCCTTGTAACCTGGGCCCAGAGCAGCTCCTGGGAACAAATTGTAAAAGAAGGAGCGAAAACAAAGGAGGGATGATAAAAATTGCTGTAAAAGGTTAAACTCCCATGATTCTCTGTGGCTGTTTAATGGAGTTCTACAATATAAACAGAACTTTGGCTTTGCCTGCTGGGCAGGTGGCCTCCAACCAAGTGAGTTTAGATAGTATTTCCTAATAAGGAATGTTCCCTTTTCCTTCATACTTCACAAAGTCCCCAGCGTATCCAAAGACTCACACTCCCTGTCCCCTGACTGATACTATCAATAGTACACAGATGCCCACATGAGACAGAAGAGGGCTACACAGCCTGGTGTGTCAACAGGTGCATATGCATTTGTATTTATAGCTTTATGATTTGTTAATTTAGCAAGGTGATTCTGCTCTAGGTGTTAAGAATACAGCAGGAAAAAGGCATAGTCTTTGCTCTTCAGATGCTCACGGTCCAGGGGCAGGTATTTTGGCACGACAAGGTAAGCACTGGCGTAGAGACCCACAGAGAGGATTCATGGCAGAGGGCATGCCTACAGCTTTCTGGAGAAGTCAGGGAAGGCAACATCACCTGCGACACAGCCTCACGCTCGCACATAGTAAAGGCTCAATAATGTCAGCCACTCAAATTAGTATAAACAGCATTACTAAAAAAGTCCCCAGTTACAGATGTAAATAGATATGAGGGACTAAGTAAAGAACATTATTTATCATTCATTTTCTCCAACCAAGTCCTGACTTAAGCGCTAGGGTAGGTTAGTTATTAGGTGACGCCCTCCTCCTGGTGAAGTATGGAACTGCACCCCTACTCTATTAGCAAAAAAAAAAAGAAAGATAAAGAAAAAGAAGCGTCTTTGGAGCTTATCTACATGAGCTGTGAAGATGAAGCCTGGACACTCATATCTTGGAGCTGAACCCATGTAACAGTGGGGAAAGCAGAGCGGGGTGATGAAAAGCATCCTCAAGTTGAACAGGGCTTTAACAGACAACTATGATACCCAGCACCTCAGAGGGCTCACAGCTCTCTTGACATCTGTATCTCTTCAAAGAAGTGATTTGAGCATGACGACCATCTCCCTCTTTTCACCCTCCCTCACCACACACACACACACACACACACACACACACACAGTCTAATGATGGCACCTTACCAAATAAGATTCATCTTACTAAAATTCATATCAGGGCAAGTTTGCCTGGAAAACTGACTCATGAGCATTCACTGCATTCTCTTGTCAGGTGAGCATAGTGTATTCCAGAGGCTGCAGAAGAAAATCTCCATGTCTTAGAGCAGGCTGTCCAGTGGGACGTCCTGCAGTGATGGAAATGTGCTATACTTCATCTGTCAATATGGAGGCCAGCAGCTATAGGTGGCTAGTGAGCACTTGAATTGTGGCTAGTCTGACTGAGAAAATGAATTTTAAAGTAATTTGATTTAATTTAAATGGAAACATCCACGTGTGACAGGTGGCTACCACACTGGACAACCTAGACCCAGGGGCTATGATTACACACACTTTCTTGAGTCTATTTTCATCGTTTTGACGTCTTATTCTACAAACGGGCTGAGCTCCTTCCTGCTTGGCCAGACCATGGGGGTAAAATATCCAAGGATCAGGCTCTTGCCACTTCTGCCCAATCTCCTTCGCCTCCCTTGAGGGGTCCACAAGCAAGACCTTCCCAGATATCCAGCCGGAGGTCTTGTTAGCACTAAGGTTAGGTAATCCCTGTAGCTTCAGACGATTTCATCAGCTTCCCCGATTTACCCAAAGAATCCAATGCATTCATGATGTTTTCTGAGAGCTCAGGGTGATCCCCGTGCTGAGTTAAAGTATTTAAGACCAGAGGGGAGGCTGCTGGGCTTGACACATGTTTTGAGCCATTTTGTGCCCACTGGGCTGAGCAGGCAGTGGCGGCCTCATCACAATGCCCTGCTTCTTCCTTCTAACGGGGTTGGAGGCGCCATCCTGACTGGGCCTGTGTAATCCATTCATTTCCCTCCAAGCCGGGCTCTGTAAGCCCATTCACGGAGGATGGAGAAAGGAAGCTGGGACGGGAAGCAAACACGCGTACCGAAAACAAACAGCACTCGGCAGCTCCCTGCTTGGGGGAGGGGGGCAGGCTGTGGGGAGAGGGGGATGGGGAGGGAAGCCACAGTTGGGGGTTCGTCTGGAAGGGGAAGAAGGGGTCAGAGGAGGGTCTGGCTGGAGAAGGAGACTGGAGCTCGCGTTGCTGCTCCTCCCATTCCCTCTGGAAGCCCCGCCCTGACCTTGAGTCCCAGAGCCCCCCATCTTGGTAGGCTCTTATCTCTCTCCCTTCAGCTGCCTTCTTGGGAAGAGAGGCGGTCACTAGGGAAAGCTAGAGTGGCAGCAGGCAAAAACTGGCCGCACGGAGCCCTTCCCTGGAATTTCCTTCTGTCCTCTGCCCCCATCCTTCCCACCATAGGCAGGGCACGTGGGCTCCCCGGGACCTGAGGACAGTAACCAGTCACTGAACCACCACCTCCGTCCAGCTACAGAGTTACAGGGGCCCAGGCATTTGGCTCGAGTGGGCGATTTGCATGTGATTTGCATATATCTGCATACCCCTGCTCCAGAGGCCCTCAGTCAAAGGATGTGAAATGAAATAAAATAAATTAATTAGTGCAGCCTACCATGGCCGAATCTGCGGGGCCTGACACTGGTAAGAGATGGCAGCGATTCTTAAAACAGCCAGTGGCATCACAGGTTAGGCAGAGAGAGAGACGGTGCGAGAGACAGGAGGGTCTCCCTCCCAGGCTGTCCAGTCCAGGACATGGATTCTCCTGCCCCAGCCCTGCTCCCATCTTCAAGAGCATCTAGTCAAGCCACGTGGAAGCCTGCTCCTGGCTTCTACACCCGCGTCCAGCGTGGCACTGGCATTGCCCATAACTCCAGCAGGAGCCTCTGCAGGGAGATTTTCACCACTGTGACTATGGTAACATTCAATTTCAAACCAGAGGGAGGACAGTTGCTTCAAGACCTCGGAAGGCAATGAGGTGCCCACTGCTATTTTCCCATCTCCACGCTTCCTTCCATTTCGCTCCATTAACTGTTCCCACTGGGTCTCCATATTTCTATCTGTCTTTCACCACCCCTCCCTCTGATCCCATCTATGGGATGGCTGAGGAAGAGATGTGGTCCCATCGTCAGCAGTGAGCTGGAGTTAATTTATCCCTGTCCTTCTGCCAGGTGCTAATGAGATGCGTGCAGCCTGTGTCCGCCAAGCAGCTCCCATATCCTGTAAATACGCCTCTTAGTGATTCAGTTCATGGCACTATTTAACATATGCCTTGGCTTTCTCTGGGCCCACTGATCTATCTAGAATGGCACCCTTCCCTAAGGCTGGGACCCTTTAGATTGCCAGATGTGAGGTTCACACCTATGAGGCCCAGGCTACCTGGAGAGCTTGGATGGAGGGCACTAGAATTAACTCTAAGCAGGAGAGACTGCCATGCTGAAATACATGATTTTTGATTAGAAGGAGTGCAGATCACAGCCAACAAAATAACACCAACCAGCAAACCATGAATCAGAGACCCAAAATGCAAAGCAGAGCAACCACGACAGGCTGGTTCAGAGCACACCTGCCTGGACCAAGAATAAGAAGGAAACTGAGCAGAGTTGTTCTGAGTCAAGACCATGAACAGCAGGTATGCCCCAGGGATTCCTCTAACATCGAGTTTCCATGCTCTGTGTGTAGATGTGGTGACACCTCCGAGGAGCAGAGCAGCCAGCTCTAGATTCGCAATCACCAAACTGTGCCCACCACCCCACCTTCCTCGTGCTCTCTTCCACGCTCCATCACTCCCTCCAGAGCAGCTCCACCTCACTGTGCTATGCATTGGTTTGATTTGAAGAAAGGGTGACAAAGATCAGGAAAGCGTGGCTTCTGATCGGGGGTTTGCAAACTGTAGCCCATCAACCAAATCACCCTCCAGACTGTTTAGTGCAGCCCACGAACTAAGAACAGTTTTCATCTTTTTAAATGATTAATAAAAAGTAAAAAGAAGGAGAAATTATGACACATGAACCTTATACAAAATTCAGACTTTGGTGCCCATGAGTAGAGTTTCATGGGAACACAGCCGTGCCCTTCATTTACACACTGTCAGTGGCTGTTTTGGCACCATTACCAGCAGAGTTGAGTAACCGTGACCAAGACTGTGTGTTCGGCAGACAGGAGAATATTTACAATCTCGGTCTTCACCAAAAAATGTTGCCAACCCATTTTTAGATGATGGAAGAGGAGTTCTCCCCCAGGATGGTGGCACATCTGTCTGTGCACACTTGAGCATGGCATTGCAAGAAAGGCATCAGTGCCCGCTGGACCTTCTGGGCCCAGCCCCAATTCCTTTGTGGTGAAGGGATACAAGGCTGGGATGCCCCATCCAGACACAAGAAGATTTTGTTCAGTGGTTGAAATGGCCACTTGTGCTCAAGACTCCAAGCTGCTCTTCCTGGTGCCAACACCTGGGCCCTAGGCAGGTGAGTACTGCTCATCTCTAACCAATTCCCTTCTCAGATGGTGCCAGACACCAGGATTAGTCCTATATGTAGTCAGATTAGGTGGCAGACTATCTGTGTGATTTGATTTTAAAAAAGGCAGGGTGCCTTCCTGTTTTTCTCTCTTTCCTGCCAAAAACATTACCCAAAGTCTCATGCGCAAAATTCCACCATCAGACATCGCTTCATGATTACACTATGCCTAGGGCCCAGGGTGTTCTCAGTAACTTCTACTTTGCCTAATGGGGTTTCCCCAGAGTAGGGGCTTAATAGGAGCACAAAGGAGGCAGCAACCAGATCCGTCCTGAGGGTGGAAGGGAAGGCTGATCCCCGAGGAGGGTGGCAGCAGAGGACGGGAGCTCGGCAGAGGTCCAGGACAGCTCAGGACTGGGTCAGGGCTGAGGACATAGCCACGCCAGTGATGGTGTCCGGAGGGCTCTGAGGACCCTCCCATCAGCCCTGGCCACGGGTGTGGAGGGGGCAGGGGTGGCGACTTACCCGGTACCACACGATCTCCCGCATGCGCCCATCTGTCTTGAAGTTACACTTCAAGGTCACAGCATCTCCAGCCACCACAGGGGGAAGAGGCTCAATGTTGACCGTCAAGTAGCCTACGGAAGAGAGGAGAAAGGGGTGGTAAGGGCACGAGCTGGTGAGGGCGGGGCTGGGGCGAGAGCAGACAGAGGCGGGAAGGTCGGGGTTGTAGCTGCACAACTGTGGGGGGTGCTGTTCATACCGTGGTCTCTGTGAATGCTGACAGCAGGCCCGAGTGGAGCCTCCTTCTTCCCTCTCATTAACATCTCCCTTTCTGCTACCTTCCTGGCTTCAGTGGATCCCTCCAAACCAAAAACACTTCTGCTTGGGACACATTTTCCCCTGAAGGTGGGACCTGCTGGCACCTCCACAAAGTGCCTCAATGTATTTCTGTAAGATATCCCAGAGAAGGCTTCTGTGCTCCAGCATCGCCCCTCCACCCATTTTTAGAGTTGTGGTATTCATGATTCATGTATTCAGTCCTGCAGAAAATGAATGCTGAAATTTATTTACTTGGCATTTCCAAACCTATTTGAATATGGGCTGCTTAGCCACCCCTTAAGCCCCGTCACCATCCTATGCAGCAGCCAGAATCTGGGAAATACGCATTGGGACACGGTGTTCTACGTGCTCATACCCATCTGTTTCCAACCTCATAAACAAATGACTCCCGGTAAAACAAGAGCCCTGGAAAACCTCCAGTGGCTTCCTTAACACCCAAATTTCCTATCATGCATACTCTGCCACCCAAGGGGAGGGTCAGGTCCATGCCCTGGTCACGGCGGTGGTGATATGTTGGAGAAGTCCAGTATGGGCCGACTACTGGGGAGGGGTCTCAACTCTTTGCAAACACCGGGTGATGCTCCCCCGACTACCACCACCTGCCCCTGGGAGTGCCTGGAGCAGACACTGGGACGCTTGCCCTGGTAGGCACGCCTTGGGGACACTGCTCTCTCCACAACGAAGTCCAGTCTGGTGAGGCCTCTAACCCACCCCTGTGCCTCCACCAGCCCCAGCCCAGAGGGCTGGACCCTCATTGCAGCTCTCAGGGGAACCTCATTCCTGAGCTGATCATCCAGGTTCATCTGATCGGCTTCCTGCTGGCGGGCGTCCAGTCATCGATCTAATGGATCAATCCAGTCCAATAGTCTTAATGAGAAAACTAGCCAGGATGGGTTCGAAGGTTTCAATTGTGCAGGCAAGCTGAGCAGATGGAGCCCGCGGGCCCGACCCCTGCCTGGAACTCAATGCTTACAACCCTTCAGGAAAAGAAAACAAAACAAGCAAGCATCGACCTGGACAGGATCACTTTGGAAGCTGGAGTCAGGGTGGACCCGCATGGCCCAAGGCTTCAGGACCTGGTCTCCAGGGTGAGGGGCAAGCACAGGGCTCACCCCAAGGTGGCCTCTAACTTAGATCAGAGGTCAAACTCCTGGATAGCCCTGAAGCCCACATGGTCCAAGAAAGCCACGACCAGAGCCAACCGGTCCAACTTCCAAGATCAGAAGGACCAATCTGGATCTTTCTTTCCTCATTTACTCAGCTCCGGTTCACGCCTATCTACTCTGTGAAGGCCCCCAGCCGGGATCCAGGAACCAGGCAGTGCCCTGCCCTCCAGGAACAAGCAGTGGCAAGGAGACAGAAACAGCCAGCACAGTCACCACTCAGGTGACCAGCTGGCCTCTAGGTAGGCAGATGGGGGGCCGTGGGATGGCACAGAGGAAACCTGATCCCGCCTGGATCATCCTGGCCATGGAGCATGACAAACAAGGAGGCCGCCTTCAGGAGGACAGACCCCGTGGAAAGGGAGATGTCAGGGCAAGCCACGCCCAACTGCAACATCGTGACAACGGCTTGCATGTCCACACCTGCTTTGTACCAGGCATTGAGCTAAGCATTTGATATACATGATATATATCTACTCACTTAATCACGACACTCCCAGGAGAGAGGAACTGTTATGATTCCCACTTTCTGAGGGCAAACCAAGAGGTGAGGTCCCCTGCCAGATCACACAGCTGCAAGTTACAGAGCTGGCATTCAAACCCAAGCCTTCGGGCTCCATGACAACCACCGCCTTATTACAGCCTCTCAGAAGAGGTGAGAGAAAGTGGCATCTGCAGCCTGCATACTTTTTTCTCTCAGGCCTAGAGATGGAGGATTAGCATTGTGGCAGGGGCCGTGATGGGAGCTGAGGACCTGACCCCATGACCACAATTCTGAGCCATGTGGCTCCATCTTTCAGTGGGGCCGCCCTCCCTCGGACTCTCTCTCACCTTTGCAGATATAGTTATGAGTTGAGCAGCATCAGTCCAGATGGCTGATGAGATCAAGGCTCGAGAAGGTCCTCCTCCCACTGGAAAGAGGAGGGAAGGACATATTTTCAGATGCATAAATCTTTGAGCAGCCCGAGGTGGGTGCAGATGGTGTCGCCTGTGAGGCAGGCAGGGCGGGATGGAGGGTCACCATTTGTTGGCGAGCCATGAGGGAATTACAAGTGTAAGTGTGGTGGTGGTGGGGAGGGCAAGTGGGGGAGTGGTCGCAGCTCTGGTGATTGGGTTGTAGTGTTAGGAACACTGCCAGGTGCAGCACACTACTTGGGCAGTCGGGTTCACAGGGGCAGGCAAGGTGAGATCAGAGAGCCTACTGCACAGGCACTCAGACTTAGAAAGAGGTGAATCAGAAGGTGTGTGCAGGCTGGGTGCGGTGGCTCATGCCTGTAATTCCCGCACTTTGGGAGGCCAAGGCAGGTGGATCATGAGGTCAGGAGTTCAATACCAGCCTGGCCAAGGTGGTGAAACCCCATCTCTACTAAAAATACAAAAATTAGCTGGGCATGGTGGCAGGTGCCTGTAATTCCAGCTATTCGGGCTGCTGAGGCAGAGAATGGCTTGAACCCGGGATGTGGAGGTTGCAGTGAACCAAGACCATGACACTGCATTCCATCCTGGGTGACAGAGTGACACTCTGTTTCAAAAAAAAAAAAAAAAAAGGTGTGTGTAGGAATGGGGTGGCTCTGACAGATTAAGACAAGACAGTTTTCCCAGAGTGTGCAGAGAATATGGAAATATGGAACTTCTAAACAGTGTTTGAGGAAAGATGATTTCTCTCTCTCTCTCTCTCTGTCTCTGTGTGTGTGTGTGTGTGTGTGTGTGTGATACAGAGTCCCACTCTGTTATCCAGGCTGGAGTGCAGTGGTGCAATTTCAGCTCACTACAGCCCCCATCTACCGGGTTCAAGCAATTCTCCTGCCTCAGCCTCTCGAGTCGCTGGGATTACAGGCATGCACCACCATGCTTGTTTAATTTTTGTATTTTAGTAGAGATGGGGTTTCACTATGTTGGCCAGGCTGGTCTCGGACTCCTGACCTCAAGCGATCTGTCTGCCTCAGCCTCCCAAACTGCTAGGATTACAGGCATGAACCACCATATCTGGTAGGGAAAAATGATTTCCATCATCCAAATTTTAAGGAATATTGGGTGAAGTATCATTAAACCTGTTCTTCCCTTCAGGACTTCTCTGAACTTTTTCTCCTTCCTTCTTCCTGTCTTTCCTTTATGCATGAAAAAAATTGAGAATCTGTTCTGTACCAGGCACCACTGTAGGCACTGGGGACATGTCATAACCATAGACACATCCCTGCCCTCAAGGAGCTGCCATTTTAGCAGAAGAGCCCACAATCAAATAAATGATGGAAAATATGTCCGGTGGTGATCCACATAATGAGGAAAAACAAAGCAGAGTGAAGCAATGGAGGATAATGGGGAGGGGCTTCCTTAGCCAGGGGGGCCCTGGGAGGCACTTCTGAGGAGGCTGGAATAAAGGAACGTGTGAGCCATGAGGGTATTGAGGAGAGAGCATTCCAGGCAGAAGACATGTCAAGTGCAAAGGCTCTGAAGCTGGACTGTGTGCTCAGAGTGCATACGCTCCAAGTTTGGGCCAGAGTGGGAAATTTGTCGTAATATTTGACACTCTGGAGCCCATCATTTTCAGAGCATCTTGTAGAACCTGAGCCAGGCATGGGAGGGAATAGGGTGAGGCAAGTAAGGGGCCTGCAGCGCGACGTGAAAGGACAGGCTCACTCGGATTGCACCACCTGAGAGGGAGGGGTGGCTCCTTGAATGTTACCCACTGTGCGCCTGGCTAGCCTCACCCTAGTCTCAGCCCTGCTGCAGTCCTTGAAAGCAAACATCGGGAAACATGCTGTAAACTGAGGCAGAAGCGACGGTGCCTTCCATTCCAGGGATGCCCCTACTTGGAGTCATGGAAACAGCCGGCGGGGAGAAATGCTGGTAGCTGGGCACTCCCCTTCTCAGCCCCGCAGGAAGCTGAAGGAGTGGGGCTTCCAGGCTGCCGAGGCGGGTTCCGCCCTAAGGATTGAAAACTCCTTGCCTGAGCACGTGTCTCTTCTACTTTCTGAGCACTTTCACTCCCATTCTTTGAGCAGTTCGGGCAGCAGCCAGTGTCTGTACGACGCCGCAACCATGAGTATGTCACACTGGAGTGCAATTGTCTGTTTGCACATCTGCCTCTCCTTCTGGAAGGTGAGTTCCACTAATATCAGCAGAGTATTAAAATAGGAAAACAATAAGTGATGCATTTTGAGCGTTCGTGGGCGCAGGCAGTTTGGATCCTTGTACCGTCCTGTAAATACGTCTCTGTCACAGACAGGAATGAGCTACCGTTCAGAGCCGTGGAGCGCCTCGTTCCATGCTGTGTGGATGGAGCAGCCAAGCTGGGATCTGCACCCAGAGCCATCTGACTCCAAAGCCAATCTCCTTCTGCCACCTCTTGCTATCACCTGCAGCAGAGGACTCTCTAGGGTCTCTTGGGAATTCTGGGTGGTATCCCCCAGTTTGCAGCGCGGTCGGTTGCCACTGAGTCTTTGCCAGATCCCCGGCTCTCAGGCAGGGCAGGGCAGCCAGTGCAGGAGCTGAATCATGTGAGTGGGGAAAGGACTGACCCAGAACAACACACTGAGTGACAGGAACCGTAAACAGAGAGACCCGGGCTGGGGTTGGGGCCAGGCTCGCATGAGAGATGGTGGGAAGAAGGGAGACCCCACTGCCTCAGGGCTTGAGGTCACAGCCTGACGATGAGCTATGGGCTCCTGGGACCCTTCTTATCTAAGGCCAGGGCAAACATCAGGTGATGCGTGGGGTCTAAGCCTCAGGTCTGGAGGTGGGTTCACTGGCCGGGGTGGGGAGGGAGAAGGCAGAAAGCAAGGTGATTTTCCAACAGATGTGCCAGACCAGGTTTATGACAGCACCAGTCAACACCTGGATCACAGGTGAGAAATCACCTCTGAGACACAGACTGACACAGGAGAGGAGATGGCAAGGGTTCAGATAGCAAGGGAGCTGTCTCCGAAAGAAAAACACAGGAGAAGTTCTCCTCCAGGTCCGATTAATATTCCCTTATTTCACAAAATGCCATCATCTTCCTCCTACTTTGTACTAGTTCTTTTCCTGAGAATCTCCTCCCCATCCTTCCCGGCTCTTCCCCACCCACGTACCTCCCCAGAATTTGAAGTCAGTCAATAGGTTCTAGTTTCTCACTCTAGCATTCAGTAGTGACCAGGGCACGTAATGGGACCTCCATGGGATTCAGTTTCCCCACGTGTAACATGGATGCAGGAATAATCACAGGGTCCAAAGGGGTGAAGCATGGTCCAGGGCTTCGTTCAACACAAGCTCTGCAAATCAGACCTCCCGGATCAGGGCGAGGCGGCACCACGCTTCCCACCACCCTCCTTCCCTGGCCTGTACTCCCTCCAGCGTTCCACTGTCCAGTCTAGGAAAGACAGCTCCAAGATAGAGGTGGAAAGAGCAGAGACTGGCATCTCGAAGCTGACTGGGGAGAAGAGGGGATTCAGAAATGACCGGCTCAGTCAGACATCTCATCCAGGCTGGGGTCAAAGTCAGGAGACCCACAAAGTGAGATCCTCTCCTGAGGCAGAGGACATAAAACCAGTGAGAGGAGGCTCAAGAAGGCCCTTGCTGGGGGCCTTCCAGGAGGGGTTTCTGAATGGAAACACTCTGGGGTTCATTCCTCCTATGGAGCCCCGGGGAATGAGGAGGCACAGCTGAGCAGGTGGGTGGTGGAGCCAGGAGCACAGCGGTGAAGAGCAGAGGAGAGGTGAGTTCTGGTCTCAGCTGCACTACCACCCAGTGCTGGGACCTCAGGCAAGTTGTCCCTCTCCCTGGGCCTCAGTTTCCTCATCTGTAAAATGAGAAGGGAGCTGGAATATGGGGGCTTTCCTGTTCCAATGAACCCCATATCGGATGCTAACTCAGCCTGAACCTGGGAGGCCAGAAGCAGAGGCAACCTTGCCACCTTCCTTTTGGGTACAACTCAACGCCATTCCTTGGAGAAGCAAATCCACCAACTATTCAGCCACCAGCCAAAGACGGAGCTCTGTCTTTCAGGGCATTAAATTTGCCACCAATCAGCCTCGATGAATGAGCACCCCCCCGTCCCCAAGCACAGTATCGAGAAGTGGATCAGGAGTGGAGATGGATCCATCTTAACTAAGCAGTTCATCATCCCGAATGGCGCCATCACTCTCCCCTCTATCTCTGACAGCGTTTACACCATTCCTGTTAAGATATATTTAGCAAAATCACTGGCAATATTTAGGAACCTGGCACCCTTCTAATGAGGTGATGACAGATGGCTCCTCCACCAAGAAACTTGCCTGGCAGCACCCCGGCATCGCTCCCCACCCTTTCCCAGCTCCACGAGGATGGCGTCCAGGGGGATGGCTGAGGTCTGACCCCAGGGCGGATGGGGTCAGAAAGGGTTTCCATGAGAGGAGCATGGGCCTGTCTCTGAAAAGAGACATAAATTATTTTAGAGCCACCACATGTCCTGATCTACCCAGGACGAAAGGGTTTCCTGGGACAGGAGACTTTCAGCACCTAAAACTGACAGTGTTTCTGGAAAACTGAGATGAGTTATCACCCTTGTTATAACTTCCCCATGGCCCATGGGTGGCCCTGGCTAATTCACTTAAACCTCTGTGTCTATTTGGATAATAAGGGTAACTGTGCCTCCCTTGATTTGGTGGTATAAGGCTGAATAAGAGTGAATGGAACCCCCTCCTCAGAGCACAGCTGTTCTTGGGTTCTCAGAAGATGGTGGTGGTGGTGGTGACCAAGTACGCAACATGGACTTCCTGCAGTCACTCATGCTCCCTGATCATTTCTCTAAAATGCATGCCCTGGCCTCCTTTAGGGCCTCTAGGAGCTTCCCACTGCTCCATAGGAAAAGTTGCACATCCCCCACAGCAGGGAGGTCTGGCCCGTGCCTAGCTCTCAGGTTCCTCTGGCACCTCTCACTCGCCATCCAGACCCCCAGGTTCACTGATTCTTTCCTCTGTCATCACTATTCTGCTACTGAGTCTAGTCAGTGAGTTTTTTATTTTGGTTATTGTATTTTTCAGCTCTAGTTTTTCACCTGGTTCTTCTTTACATCTTCTATGTCTTTGCCGAGCCTTTCTATTTTATTATTTGTTTCAAGACTGTGTTTTGATCACTTATTCAAGCATTTTCATAATAGCTGCCTCAAAATCTCAGTCAGATAATTCAACCATCTGTGCCATCTCATCATTGTAGACTCCTGATTGTCTTTCCCCATGTGAGTTGAGATTTTCGTGAGTTTTTTTGTATGTCCAGTGATTTTCGTTTCTATTCTGAACATTTTAAGTATTACCTAGTAAGACTGCAGGTTTTATTTATCTTCGTTCTTTATGTGGCACTTTGATTCTGGTGTTTTTCCCCAATCTATCTGCTAGTATTTCCTTTTCAGATTTTTCAAATAGATGTCCATATATTCTTCCTAGGTTTTGAATTAGTGAAAGATGAAGTGAGACTTGTCTTTACTCCATCTCACCTTTACTCCATCTCAGCTGGAAGTCCTTGATTTTGCATTTTTTAATTACTACTTTGATATAGTTGGGCTCTGTGGTCCCCACCCAAATCTCATGTCAAATTATAATACCCAGTGTTAGAGGAGGGGCCTGGTGGGAGGTGAGCAGACCATAGAGGTGGACTCCCCTGGCTATTCTCTTGATAATGAATGAGTTCTAAGAGATCTGGTTGTTTAAAAGTGTGTAGCAGCTTCCCCCTTTCTACTGCTCCAGCCAGGTAAGATGTGCCTGCTTCCCCTTCACCTTCCACCATGATTGTTGTTTCCTGAGGCTTCCCCAGCCATGCTTCCTGCAGAGCCTGTAGAACTTGAGCCAATTAAGCCTCTTTTATTTATAAATTACCCAGTCTCAAGTAGTTCTTTATAGCAATTCAAGAATGGACTAATACTAATATAACCCTAGAATCTAGAGCAGTGCCTAGCATTTAGTAGGAGCCCAATAAATGTTTATTGAGGGAATGAAAAAATGAACATGTGACCAGTGCTTGGCAGTTTTCAAATGATTTCTGTAATTACTAGCTCGTTGATTACCATTACAACCCTGTAGGATAGTGTCCCCATTCTACAGGTGAGGAGACTGAGGCTCAGAGCTACAGAGTGACTTCCTCACCATCACAGAGAACCAGGCTTGGCAGGCAGACTCTTTGACTCTGAGTCCAGTACTCTTCCCACACCCTCATGGCAACTCATTCCCCCTTGCTTCCAAATGGAGAAGCTAAAAACAGGAGTGGATAGTGGGTGGTGGGGACAGAGGCCAGGAAGTACGTAAGGAGTCTTGCTGGGGTGTAGCAGGGTCAGGCACCCTGCTATAGTTGCAGTACACAATGCAGCCACAAGGGAGCAGCAGGAAGACTGATGGCTGAGACCATTTTCTTTCTTTTTTTTTTTTTAAGACGGAGTTTCGCTCTTGTTACCCAGGCTGGAGCGCAATGGCGTGATCTCGGCTCACCGCAACCTCCGCCTCCTGGGTTCAGGCAATTCTCCTGCCTAAGCCTCCTCAGTAGCTGGGACTACAGACACGCGCCACCATGCCCAGCTAATTTTTTGTAGTTTTAGTAGAGATGGGGTTTCACCATGTTGACCAGGATGGTCTCGATCTCTTGACCTTGTGATCCACCCGCCTCGGCCTCCCAAAGTGCTGGGATTACAGGCTTGAGCCACCTGAGACCATTTTCAAGTTCAAAGCCAGCAAAGGCTGCGAGGAGGGCCAGGAAGATGTGTCTGACTGAGCACATTTCTGGAACTGTAAGAGACTCGTGGCTGGGCTGGCCAATTTGTTCCACAACATCTCTGACATACAGTCCTCTGAACCCAGCTCTGGACCAGTTATCTTGGCCCAGAAGTGTCTGTCGTATGTCACTCAAACCATTACCTATTGATACCAAGTAACTAGTGAAAACTGAAAAGCAACATGGGTCACCCATCGGTTTCTCAGCGAGGCAGCAGGTGTGTCTCCCACTGGACTAGGAGCTCCTGAGAGCAGGGACAGGGTCTCAGCCCACTCTGTCTCTGGAAATGCAGAAGTAGTGCCAAGACTCATGTCTTCTAAGAGAACGTATTGGCCTGTCAGGGGCTATTCAGGACCCTTGTCTCCTAAGAGACCCATCATGGACCATAACATGACTCAACAGATGGGTGGTCAGATGGTCGGCAGCAGCTCCATCAGCTGCATTTTAGGTCTTGCTGGGATGGACCATGACAGTCAGGGCCACATAAATTCCTTGCACCACCCTCCCCCTGCTGTGGGTCTGGAATTTATCTCCATGTGATAAGAGGAGCTCCATGCACTACCACTCATGAAGAAAATAGGTCACCTCATCTCATGAAGACAAATACCTTATCTTGGCTCTAAGAACAGCCTCCCTGGTTTCCAGTGCGGTGTAATTACTATTGTAATAATATTATTACAACCAACCAATTACTGCAACCATATCTTCTAGGCAGGTACAGAGATTTCTGTGAAATACACTCTTCCATGCTGGACTAATGGGCGCTCCCAGCCATCTACCTCCTAGTTGGCAGAAACAAGGGTGAGAGGTGGGGCCGGGGGTGAGCAATGTCTCTTAAGAAAAGAAAGCCACTGCATGAAGAAGGAGAAAACTAACAGGTCATCAGTCTCTAAGATGGATCAATTCTGATTCTCCAACAGCTCTCACAACTGTCTTTTCTGCTCCACCCTGCACCAATCCGGCCTTAGTTTGGCCCTTCCACATCTCCCAGTGGAACTCTACAACACCCAGCTCACTGGTTTCTAGCTCCCAAACTTGTCTCTCTAAGGTACCCAGCCCCCTAAAGTCTCAATGATATTTCTAAAATGCAAATATGATGATGCCACCTGTCTGGTTAATGCCATTCAATTTCCCTGCCCCATTGCCTTCCAATTCAGGATAAAGTTCAGACTCTGTCATGGCCAACTGAGTCCCTTATGAGCTTGCTTCTCTTGGCCCCTCCAACTCAATCAGTCTCACACTGTGGCTTTGCCTGCCTTGCAGCATCCCCATCAGCCCTTCCAACCCCCTCCAGTTCTTTTTCCCTGTCCAGTTTCCACGTCCTGGAACGCCCTTCTCCTCTGAGTTCACCTAGGGAAATTTGCATCCTTCCAGGTTCAATGTGACCGTCACCCCCTCCTTGATTTATATGAGTCTGATGATACACCCTCCCCTGAGCTCATAGACCTTTGTAAACACCTCAGTCACAACTCATCCACATTCCATAGTAATATAACATGCTGTTCTTTGTGTGTCTGTCTCAGGCATCAGACTAGCACTCCTTAGGCCCGGGTACCTGGTATGTACCTCTCTATGATGCTTGGCACATGATGGGTGCTCAGTCAGTGTGCTGCACAAACAAAGTAATGAATGAACCAAGGCATGAACGCTGTACCTACATGGCTTTGTGAGCCATGGAGCCCTGGAGCAATGTGGATTAGGCTGCAACCCAGTGTGCTCATGTCCTGGCCTTCATCCAAATCCTTCTTTGTCTCCCTGTTGCCTTTGGGATGAAGTCCAAACCCCTGACCCCTATACAGGACCACTCATGGGCCTGCCTCCTGCTCTGCTTATCCTTTGCCCTTCTGTCTTTTGCACCCTGAGCCACAGCCATCCTGAATTACTTAGAGCTCCCCAACTATGCCAGGCTGCCTCGGGCCACTGGGTCTATGCACCTGCTGTTCTTTCAGCCTGGAAGATCATTCACTTTGCCCCCATCACTTCACTATATCCTTCAAGTCTTACCTTAGATGTCATTTACTCCAAAGACCACTCCAGCTTCACCTATCCCATGCCCAGCATTCCCAAACCTGGATTGGGTGGCCCTCTCACAGCATCTACCATAGCCCTAACTCACTTCATAGGGACACCTTTTTGCCAGTCTGTTTCCCACAGTAGACTGGGAGCCCCTGAGAGGCCAAATGCATGTCTGTGTTACTACATTCTTAGTGCTTTGCATGCTGCTGGCCACACTGAATGAATGAATGAATGAATGAATGAATGAATCCATGAATGAATCCATGAATGAACTAATAAGTTGTATAGGTGATATGGTTTGGCTCTGTGTCCCCACCCAAATCTCATCCTGAATTGTAATCCCCACGTGTCAGGGGAGGGATCTGGTGGGAGGTGATTGGATCATGGGGGCAGATTTCCCCCATGCTGTTCTTGTGACAGTGAATGAGTAACTTAGAGGACCTGATGGATTAAAAGTGTGGCACTTTCTCCCTTGCTTTCTCTCTCCTGCCTCCATGTAAGACATATCTTGTTTCCCCTTCACCTTCCTCCATGACTGTAAGTTTCTCGAGGCCTCCCCAACCATGCAGAAGTGAATCAATTAAACCTTTTTAAAACCTTTTTTTTTTTTTTTTTGAGATGGAGTCTGGCTCTGCTGCTCAGGCTGGAGTGCAGTGGTGCGATTTCAGGTCACTGCAACCTCCACCTATCAGGCTCAAGCAATTCTTCAGCCGCAGCCTCCTGAGTAGCTGGGATTACAGGTGTGCACCACCATGCCTGGCTATTTTTTTTTTTTTTTTTGCATTTTTAGTAGAGACAGGGTTTCACCATATTGGCCAGGCTGGTCTTGAACTCCTGGCTTCAAGTGATCCACCCGCCTTGGCCTCCCAAAGTGCTGGGATTACAGGCGTGAGCCACTGTGCCTGGCCTAAACCTCTTTTCTTTATAAATTACCCAGTTTCATGTAATTCTTTACAGCAGCATGAAAACAACTAATACGATAGGCATGTCCAACTGGCCTCGTCTGGACCATGGACTCTAACTTTGGTGGGGCTGGATATTTTTTACCTTATTGAGCTACGGATTTCCCACCCTAAATTTGGGCCATGAAAGAACATCAGAGGGGGAGCAGCCCACTCAAGGTTCCTGGTTCTCACCTCTTCTAACAGGTCAGCTTAGCTCTGGGCCACCAGGGACCTCAAATGATTTGCAGTCTTTGCAGAAAATGGAGCAGTCCCCAGCGCTTTCTGGCATCCATCCCCTGCCCCAGCCTCCCGGGCTCTTTTGAAATATTCCCCCTCTCTAATCTCCAGCAAACTCATCAAATTCCCCTTTGTCAGAGGCAATAGATGTTCAAAAGCTTGTAGTATTAATGTATTATTCATGATGTATGTATTATTTATCATTAGTTTGTTTATTATTAATTTGCATTTCATTATTGATAATGATATGGTTATACTATTAATAAGGAGACTTGGACCGGGCACAGTGGCTCATGCCTGTAATCCCAGCACTTTGGGAGGCAGAGGCGGGTGGATCATGAGGTCAAGAGATCAAGACCATCCTGGCCAACATGGTGAAACCCCATCTCTACTAAAAATAGAAAAATTAGCTGGGCATGGTGGCACACGCCTGTAGTCCCAACTACCTGGGAGGCTGAGGCAGGAAAATCGCTTGAACCTCGGAGGCAGAGGTTGCAGTGAGCCAAGATTGCACCACTGCACTCCAGCCTGGTGACAGAGCCAGACTCCGTCTCAAAAAAAAAAAAAAGAAGACTTGGGAAGGCTGTTCTATAGCCCTTTGCAGACAGACACCTGATGCTCCTCCAATTCCCTGCAAAGTTAATGTTGGCCATTTTTCTTCCCATTTTGTGGATGGGTGACAATGAGGCCGGAGAAGGGCAGGATTTGCTCAGTCAGTCCTCAGGCCTCTCAGGTGTTGGGCAGGGAAGATGATGGGACTAGGGAAAACCTTCCTTAGGCAGCAGATTCAGGGGTGAGGACAGAGCTTCCTGCAGGACGCAGTGCAGGGTCTGCCAATTCCGGTTCACCTGGGACCTCACGTTCTTGTGATTGTCCCAGGCTCCTTCACCCGAGGTCACATTGGGGTCTGAAGCTTCTCTCTTGCACATGGTCCTTGCTCTGTGCTGTGTGTACTATCCCCAGACCCAGGCAGATGGCTGCATGCTCCCCACACTCCATGTCCTTTCCCTCCCAGCTACTCGGTCAGTACGTGCAGTTTGGCAGGGATCTGTGACTACATCCAGGGGAATGTGATGGCCTTTCCTGGAAACCTCCCATGGTGCCTGCACGCCCTCTCTCTCCATTCCTCACCAGGTAGGGAGGGCTCTAAGGACTTGGCAGAGGGTGGATTATTAGATGAAAGGATGAAAGAAACCTGAGTACTTGAATGACTTTATGGAGCCAAGTCTTCCTGTGGTCTCCAATAGACCTGATATGAATAAGAAATAAAATAACACTGTGTTAAGATGCTGAAATTTGGTTTTCACAGCAGTTATTTCACGATTACCTTCCACTAATGCCTTGCCTACAGTAGGTAGTCAATAAAGTTCTTGGTTGAAAAAAAGTGAATGAATGAATAAGATGAATGAATAAGCAACAAAATAAATCAGGGGGACTGGCCACACCGTCATTGAATTGGAGTCCCGAAGTAGGTTTCCCATGGCAGAGGCCAGGGACTTCGCGATCTGGAATTCAAACCCATTTGTTACACAGATGGATAAATCAAGTCCCAGGGAAGAGAAAGGCCCAGGCCGAGGCCACAGAGCCAATTAACAGACAACCGAAACCAGGACCCCTGTCTCGTAAAGCACAGTTCCGTGACCCTCCTACCACGCCAGTGTCTTTTCTCTGTCTTTCGTCTGACAGCCTGCAGTCACCCTCTGGAATGTTCTCCGTGTCACTGGTGATGGGTGAGGGGAATTCCCTTTTCCTTATCCCTGGGTCAATCCTGCATCCAAGGAACAGC
Source organism: Sapajus apella (assembly GCF_009761245.1). Lineage (NCBI taxonomy): Eukaryota > Metazoa > Chordata > Mammalia > Primates > Cebidae > Sapajus > Sapajus apella. The sequence goes on along the minus strand of NW_022436983.1, from coordinate 11,430,924 downwards.
TGAAATTGCTGAGCGGGAGGAGGGCTGAGACCGATGTAACGCAGGATGCTTGTGAGATGCTCTGACAGCCCCGGCTGTCTTTGTAGTGTTCTCTCCAGGGCTGGGGACATATTGGGCAGAGGGGCCAGGACCCCCTGCGTTGGGCTGGTGGTGCAGTGAGCAATGGGGAAGCCACAGCCTGGGGCAGGAAGAAAAGAAAGCAGCCCAGACCTTGAAGCAGAAGACCCTGGGCTAGCCCTTCATCCTGCCATGGACACGGAGGCCAAGTTCCTACTCCTCTCTGGGGCTCAGTCATCTCATCTGAAAAATAAGCTCATGGTACTCATTTCTCAGGACAATGGTGGTACCAAGAAGAAAACAGAAGGGAAGGTGTTCTGAAATGTTCTGTTCAGAACATTCGGTCTCCTTGCTTGTAAGAGAATTGTCAGGACCACTAGTGTTGAGAGATTATGACCTTGGGCTTGGAAATCAGACAGAGCTGGGGACAGCTTCTGGCTCTATCACAAGCCAGCCTTGCAACCCTGAGTAAGTCATGTCGCTGTTCTGAGCTTCAGTTTCCACTTCTGCAAAATGGGAGGATTCTCTTTACTTCTTAGGGCTGGCCCGAGGAGAGGTGCAAAGAGATGGCCCAGGCAAGGACCCCAGCAGTGTGCTGGCACCCGGGGACTGTGCTGCCGCAGATGACCTGGGTTTCACCGCCCTGCCATGCTCCAGCTTCTGCAGCCACCCCATTTCTCCGTGCTCCCCATCGGCCGCTCCCAGCAAGCCTGCTTTACGGAACACCGTGGGACAGATGGCCCAGCCTGTTGGCTGCTCCAGGTGGGCCTCAGGAGCGCAGAGGCTGGGCAGTCACCAGTGGCTGCTGTTTTGCTTTCTGCACTGAGACTTAAAGCAAAACTGGCAGAGGATCTGGCATCACTCAGAATCATGAGGAAAGACGCGTGAGCAACAGGGAGGCATCTCTGGCTTAGAATAAAATTTAAAATATGGATGATGGGTTATGAACGAATATTTTAAAAGAAAAATAGTTATTACTCAAGGAATACAGCATAAGCTAGGTTATAAAACTTGTCTTAATAAGTAAAAAGAGGCAACTTAATGAAAAAAATTACAATTTAAAATAGGCCTACATTAAATAATAATGCCTCATAAACACAGAAGTCCTTTAGCATATAAGAATTAATTGCTGAGCACAGAAGCTAAAAGCAGAATAAAGGAATCCTTAAATTTTTGGTCTTTTATTTTTCTCTCCCAAATAGGCAACTTGCATTAAACTGGATTACCTCGCTTTGGCACGAAAGGGCCTGGAAATTTGCAAAGGGGATTTTCTCAGGAGCAACGCTGTTTCCTTGAACCTGTTGTCTTAAGACATGTTCTGAATGCGGCCGTGCTTTGCTCTCTGGTTTGATTCGGGTTTTTTGTTTTGTTTTGTTTTGTTTTGTTTTTTCCATTTGTTTATTTTATTGCATTAAACCATCATTCTCAGCATCGCTTTTAAATGAACTCAGGTGGCAGCATTTTCCCACTGAAGAAGGAGGGAATGGGCCGTCCTTGCAGGACCAAAGCTGTAGAGTTCAGACTCTTCAAGCTGGGCAGCTTAGTTATGAGGGCAACAGCCCGACTGGCCCAGGGAGATTTCACATCTCCACTCCAGCAGCCATTAGAAATGGTCCAAGGAAGGCCAGCGCGGTGGCTCAAGCCTGTAATCCCGGGAGGGCAGATCACTTGAGGTTAGGAGTTCGAGATCAGCCATGTCCAATATGGTGAAACCCTGTCTCTACTGAAAACACCAAAATTAGCTGGGTGTAGTGGCGCCTACCTGTAAACCTCGCTAGCTAGTTGGGAAGCTGAAGCTGGAGGGTCACTTGAACATAGTAGGCGGAGGTTGCAGCGAGCTGAGATCGAGCCACTGCATTCCAGCCTGAGTGACAGCGTGAAACTCTGTCTCCAAAATAAAAAATAAAATAAAATAAAGATGTGGTTTGACACGCCTGTAATCCCAGCACTTTGGGAGGCCGAGGCGGGCAGATCATGAGGTCAAGAATCGAGACTGTCCTGGCTAATGTGATGAAACCCTGTCTCTACCAAAAATATGAAAATTAGCTAGGCATGGTGGTGTGAGGCTGTAGTCCCAGGTACTTGGGAGGCTGAGGCAGGATAATTGCCTGAATCCGGGAGGCAGAGGTTGCAATGAGCTGAGATCACATCACTGCACTCCAGCTTGCTGACAGAGTGAGACTCTGTCTCAAAAAAGAAAGAGAGAGAGAGAGAGAGAGAGAGAGAGAGAGAGAGAAAAGAGAGAGAGAGGGAAGGAAGGAAAGGGAAGGAAGGAAGGAAGGAAGGAAGGAAGGAAGGAACGAAGGAAGGAAGGAAGGAAGGAATACAGGAAGGAGGGGAGGAAGGAAGAAAGCAGTGTGGCTCTCAAGCTGGGGTTATTTTTTGCTGTCACAACTGGAGGGGGCTGTGCTACTGGCATCTGGTGTGTAGGCTCCAGGGATGCTGCTAAAGCCCCTACAATGACGGACAGCCCCACAACCAAGAGTCATCTGGCTCCAAGCATCAAAAGTGCTGAGGCTGAGACACTCTGCAGTAAAGGGAGGAAAACAAACTTCAGAGGGGTATGCATGCGGATTCAGGGTTCCCTAGCACAGCAGAGAGAGTCTCCAACATCAGGACCAGCCATCAGAAGCTGGAAGTATAAATGACAGAAAAAATCCTCCCCAATGTTTCCTCACACTAGCGATACCTAACACCTGACATTCACCCAAACTTCTCTGCCATCAAAATACATCAACTTACTCCATGGGAGCATCTTTCCTGCTCTCTGGAACATATTTTGACTTTGCAATACAAAAGGCCTACGAGAAAGCCCCTTTACAGTCACCCTGTTAGGATGCATTTATTCTGCAAAGCGAAGGAGTCCTGGCTAGCACAGGAGAGTGTCTGGGGGGCTCCCTCTTCCCAGGGGAACACCCACCTTCTCTCTCCTCTCTAATCTCGTTCTGCCGCTTGACAGGAGAAGCAATCTGGTCTTCATATTAATACTTTATTAAATGCATACATCCCACATCCAGCAAGATAAACATCAGCCTATCACAGTTGCATGGTTATAGAGTGCCTGGATGTCACACAAAGGCTATTTGGACCCGATTCACACACCATCTGACTTCTTCCTGCTAGAGGCCAAGGTGCAGATTGCAGATGTCTTATTGAATGCGGGGGTTGGGTGAGGAGGAAGTGGGCCAGGGTAGGGTGAACAGGAGATCGTTCATCCCCATTCTTCAGGGCTGCAGGCTGCCAGATTCTTCATGAAGACAGAAAAGCCTGGGACCTCAAGGCAAGAGGTGCATGGACCGTGTCTGGAGCAGGCTTGTCTCCAGGGACAAGAAATGGCAGGACCAGATCAGGACACACTCCATCAACTGTCCAGTGCCACTTAGAAGAGAAGGTGGGTTCACTGTATGCAGGTATTGGGTAGGTCCTGGGCCCAGATCAGTTGGCCTTCCTGGTGGGAAAGGGACTGAGACAAGCCTAGAAAGCAGCCAGGAACCTTGTTCTGCTGCCTCCTATGCTCTTGGACACCGGAAGCTTCCGTCTTTTTATCTATTAAGCAGGAATCGTAATTCCCACCTCTCAGGGTTGGAGATAATAGCCGTTCAGTGCTAATGTAGCACTCAAAATGTGGTTGATGCTACCACCGTTGGAACGATTGTATTCCTTTTTGTAGGTATAATTTACAGTTAAATGCACACATTTCAAGTGAGCAGCTCGATGCATTTTTTACTTATGTGAACACTCATGTAGCCACCACTCAGATCAAATTCAAACCATTTCCAGCACCTCAGAAAGTTCCCTCCTTCTCCTTCCTCCGCAGTGACTACCTTCATCCCCACGATAAGGTCTATGCTGGCTTCTCCTTGCAGATGAGCTTTGCTTCTTCTTGGGCCCACATACATGGAATCATGCGGTATGTGCCCTTGTGCATTTGGTTACATGGTCTCAACATGATGTTTTTGACATTCCTCTGTGTTGCATTTATCAGTAGTTTGTGCTTTAAAAAATGTGTCCTGGTTAGTATTTCATTGCACGAAATAATGCAATCCATTTATTCCTTCCACCTACCATGGAGGGACATTCAGTTTGGGGTTACTATGAGAAAAGTCTGTTACTGGTATTAAGATATTTCCTAGACCAAAGGAGAACGGCCCAAAACCCATAACTTCTGGGCAGCACTTTCCTTCCCGGGGGAACTGAATCCTGCTCTTGGCCAGCTCTAGGCAGGCAGATCTCTGGTGGGTTCTGAAGAAGATGAAGGTTGCTTTCAGCACACCCACCAGGCCCTGGGCCCCTTCCCTTCCTCCCAGGGGCACTCGGGCAACTGTGCTACTGCTTCCCCCAGCCCAAACTTTTTCCGATAAATCTTCCCTTAGGACAACTCCCCTGTTGGCCAATGGTTTGCATTTGATGTGGTTGTTAATTCCCTGTCTCTCTCCCACGGGCACGTCAAAGCCCATCCCTGCCACTCCCAAAAATGCTGACACTGATTTTTGAACCTGTTTTATTTTCCCCCCAAGTATATATGCCCTTCTGTATCTGATCTTCCCACAAACATGTGGGGAGGCCAATGCTGCTATTTACTGGTAGGAAAACTGAAGGACATTGATTCATTCACTCGCTGGACAAATATTTATGAAACACCTGACAGTTTCTGAGCCAGGCACCAGGCAAGAACATGAACTGGTCTGGTGGGAGAGGTGTCAACAGGGAACCACAGCCGCTGCCAGAGTCTTCCTACCTTTGCATCCTTTAGCACTGGGCTCCCTTGAATTTTACCAAACCCTATACTTGCTTTCTGATCATTAGTTTCATCTCCCCAGTGATATGCAATTGTCTGTTGTGTTTTAAATCCTTCATCAAGCAACGGTCTTATGAATGCAGAAGTGCTTAATAAATGCCATCTGACAGAGGGCAACAGAGACTGGTATTGTGGTCCTGACTTTGTAACCCTGAATTTCATGTTCCGTATTAGACAGACTTCCACATACCCAGATGCCTTTCCTGCAAGGAGAGAGAAACCATGCCTCACATTCGTGTGGGCAGAATTCTAGAAATGCTCCCCCCTCCCTGAGGTTCTGCATCCTAATCACCAGAACCTGTGAATATGATGAGTTATCACTCCATGATCATGTAATGTTACATGAGATGCCCTTGACCTTAAGATAGGGAGATTATTCCAGTGGGCCCCATCTAATCACACGAACCCCTGAAAGTGGGAAGTTTTCTCTCTCTAGGGATGGGAGAGGGGTTCAAAGAGATTCAAAGTCCAAGATGGATCCAACACGCCCTCATTGGCTTTGAGGAAGAATGTAGGCAGCCTGCAGGAGAAGAGAGTGACAGCCAGCAAGGGTGTAGAGTCCTACACCCTTAAAGGAATTGAATTCTGCAACAGCCTCAATGAGTTTGGAAGTGGATTCTTGCTCCTGAGCTTCCGGATAAGAGCCCAGTCAGCTAATGCCTTGATTTTGACCTTGTGAGCCCCAGAGCAGAGACCTGAGTGTAGCCCACTCAGACTTCTAAACTACAGAACTGTGAGAAAATAGACAGGTGGTGTTGAAAGCTGCTAAGTTTGTAATAATTTGTTACTCAGCAATAGTAGACTGAAGCAACATTTTATCTGAGATAGTAGCAATCTTCTGAAGCATCAAGCAGATCATGCTGCTCCTCTGTGCCAAGCCCTCAGGGAGCTCCCGTCATGTTGAACAGTCAGAGCTAAAGTCCTCTCCGTGGACCAGAGGCCAGTGCGTTGAGGAACCCAGCTCTCACTCTGACCTCCCTCATACCACTTTCTCTGGTCCACCCTGTTCTAACTGCACTGGACTCTTTGCTCGTTCCTAACATCCCAAGCTCATTCCCACCCCAAGGTCTTTGCACTTACTCTTCCGTCTTCCTACAACACTCCTTTTTGTTTTGTTTTTTTTTTTTTTTGTTTTTGAGACAGGATCTCACTCTATTACTCAGGCTGGAGCACAGTGGGGCAATCATGGCTCACCGCAGCCTTGAACTCCTGGGATCAAGCAATCCTCCCACCTCAACCTCCCCAGTAGCTGGGACTACTGGCATGCACCACCATACCTAACTAATTTTTTATTGCTTGTAGGCAGGAGGGGGTTACTATGTTGCCCAGGCTCGTCATGATCTCCTGGGCTCAGGCAATCCTCCCTCCTTGGTCTCCCAAAGTCCTGGAATTACAGGCATGAGCCACGGCACCTAGCCCCTAGAACACATTTGAGCCAGCTGTGCACATGACTTGCTCATTTACTCTGCTTCCGTCTCTGTTCAGTGTTATAACCCACAGGAGCCTTGACTGCCCAGTCTCAAATTCTCTAAAATTCCCAACTAACTTCTGTCTCTATCCTGAAAATTACTTTACTTGTTACAGTGCCACATCTCTGCCTGACACCACATTTAAAATTTATCTACCCCTTGACTAGAATGTCAGCCCCATGAGGGGTTGGATTTTGTCTGTTTCATTCACTGTAGTGTGTCCAGCAGAAGACACACTATCCAGGAATTGTTGACATTTTATAAGGCCTATGATGAGGTGGGCATAGTGTTAAGTGCTGTCCACTGCTCTTGAAAATGACACGTCAACACGACCATTCAGTAACATAGCACTGAAACACAACACAAGACCATATCACAACACAAGGGTTTAAACGAACCCCACAGGCAGAATTTCGGACTTTTCTCACAAATCCCTGGCAGTTTTCATTCACGATTTCTCCTAGGTCTGATTCCAGTCTACACTTGGATTAGAATTCTTTGTAGAGATCACCTTGAGTCCCACCTTCACTCAGTCCTCCCCTAGTTCAAGAGAGACTCCAGGGTTTCAGCTGAGCTTAAAATCAAATGCTTGGGCGGTGTCCCTTAGCTACAAGACACGGCGTTTTATTTGATTTCCAAAGCTGATTCTGCGATTACCCTCCTTCACAATGGGTTGTTTGAGTCACGCTCCGTGGGCCTCACTTGATCACAGTCCCTTTTCCATCCTTCTTGTCAGCAAGATAAGAGGGAGTCAAGGAAGGCCCAGATGACAGACGTGCCCTTTACAAACAGGATGATTCTTCCCGCTGAAAAGGTAGCTCCCACCTGGCTTTGGCACTCTTTTCAATATTTTCATCTTTAATGGCATCTCTCCGTGGTGATTTCAAGAATCATATATGTTTATTGCAGAAAATAAAAAATAACCCAGGTAATTATTTAAAAAAACAAAAATCTTCCCCTATAAACCACTACGCAGAGAAAGCCACGGTCAATACTACAGAATTCTCTCTCTACTTCTCTCTCTCCTCTCTCTCTCTCTCTTTCCCCCACTTTTTCTCTCTCTTCTCTCCCCCACTTCTCTGTCTCCCCAAAAACTTTTTAGCAGGGCTCTGTGGCCTCGGCATCTTTTGACAAGTAAACGCAATCCCTCTCTGTCCTACAATTTAAAACTTTTCTAGGAGTTTTTAGAAATCCTCTCAGAGGCTCTATGTCCAACCTCTGTTTATTTTAAACAAAAAATGAAAAGGGAGTTTTGAACACCTGAACTGTAAGGAGGATATCTATACCTATGGAGTAGTTTTTCTCTGCAGATCATAAACTCCCAAGTCCAACAGGGAGGGAGTATTAAGATATTGTTGCTTATCTTTCAGGATATAGCCCTGAAAGGTCAACTCAGGCATCCCCTGCCTCTGGGCTGAAACCGGGTCATGAACTGAATGTGATCCATTTTCAGGATTTTTCTCTAGTTCCTGCTCCTGCCCAACCTAAATCTCTTTCGAGGACTGAGAGAAGCCAGCTCTCATGCTCCAAGGGAGATGAGACACACACTCCTTTGTGTGTTTGTAAACTGGATGGCCTTTCTACTCGACCCAGCCTTCCCTAGACCCTCTCCCTTTCATCTCCCCTCCACTTCTGAGAACATGTTCAGAGATGTCAAACCAACAGACCCAAGCCATGGTAACCCCAGAGGTGAACTGGTGACCAAATAACACACGCTACACCCAAAGAAGGAAGATTTTTGTATCATCCATTGTCTGGCAGCGTTCCTGTCCTGACTCACTTTAGATTCTGGATCACAGAGAATGAGAATTAACAGCAGCAACAATGACTATTGAAGCTGCTCATCACTGAAGTTGAGAGCACAGACGCTGAAGCCTGAGTCCCTGGGTTCAAATCCCAGCTCTGCTACTTAGCCAACATGCGACTTTGGGCAAATGACTGCACCATTCTGAGGCTCAGTTTCTTCATCTGTAAAATGGAGACAGAACAGTACCTACTTATGGGGTCAGAGAGCTTATGAGTTCATGTTCTCATATGTCCGGGAGTGCCTGGGACACTGTAAGCCCTCCATTCCATAGGGCTTTTAGGATTGTGGTGTTATCATGTGCTAAACGCTGCCAAGCACATTCTGTCTGGTCTGTGGAATACCCAAGACCACCATCAGAAGCAGAGGTTGGTCACACCTTACAGATAAAGGAAATAAGGCTTAGAAGAGCTCTTAGCAAGCGATGGCCCCACATCAAATCTTTCCCAGCCTGTTTTTGTAGGGCCCACCAGCTAAGAATGATTTGTATATTTAGAAATAGTTACATTTTAAATAATATACACATACCCACATAACAGCTTCAATTTTGCCCTGTGGCCTACAAAGCCTAAATATTTACCACCTGGCTCTTTACAGGAAAAGTTTGCTGACCCTAGACTTTGAAAGAATTAATACTGGAGGCAGCGTTCTGGCCATCCCTGTCCCCAGCCCACCTGTTCCCTTTCATAGGAGACTCTGCTGGTCTTATTCTGGTGAATGAAACTCCTTCAGATTCAAGAATATACAAACACTCATTCATTCATTCATTCATTAACAATTAGTTATCAAGGAGCTGGACACAGTGGCTCACGCCTATAATCCCAGCACTTTGGGAGGCTGAGAAGGGCAGATCACTTGAGGTCAGGAGTTCAAGACCAGCCTGGCCAACATGGTGAAACCCTGTCTCTACTAAAAATACAAAAAATAGCCACGTGTGGCAGTGCGTGCCTGTAATCCCAGCTACTCAGGAGGCTGAGGCACAAGAATGGCTTGAACCTGGATGGCAGAGGTTGCAGTGAGCCAAAGTTATGCCACTGCACTCCAGACTGGGTGACAGAGATAGACTCAATCTCGAACGAAACAAAACAAAACAATTAGCTATCAAGGGCCAGAGGTGGAGGCAGCCACGACCCAAGACTTGAGGAGTCAAAGGCCTTCTTGTTGCAGCATCCTGGAACCTTTGCCCACCTAGCCTTGCAACAAGTGGCTCAGCAGGAAGGAGGATGAGGTTTCAGTAAAACTAGATTGATAAGAAAACATCTCAGTCGCTGAGGTCCGATGTTCTCCAGAGAAAGTCCGCTCATCCGCCCAGAGGCTCGCAGGCTTGCAAATCCCTCTGTTACCCAGCTAACCCGACACAGCCTGGCCACTCCCAACTTCCTTGGAAGTCTGTAGAATGTCAGGAATGGTGTCCCGCACCCAGGGCCCAGCCTGAGGTGGGTCCAGTGGACCAGGCCCTTGTACCTTTCCCTGGGATAACAAGGGTTTGGGGGATGCATGCTCTGTGCCTTCTCTCGGTGCCATTTTTGGTGTTTGTTCATTCCCACAGCTTAGGAGTAGTCTAGCAGGTTTTGATGGTTCTGATCAGAAACAGTTTGATTAATAGGGTTTGGCTTTGTGTCCCCACCCAAATCTCATCACAACCTGTAATCCACACCTATCAAGGGAAGAACCTGGTGGGAGGTGACTGGCTTATGGGGGCTGTTTTCCCCATACTGTTCTCATGGTAGTGAGTGAGTTCTCAGGAGAGCTGATGGTTTCATAAAGGGCTCTCTCTTTCTCCTGCCACCCTCTGAAGAAGGTACTTGCTTCTCCTTGACCTTCTGCCATGATTGTAAGTTTCCTGAGGCCTCCCCAGCCATGAGGAACTGTGAGTGAGTCAACTAAATTTCTTCCCTTTATAAGTTACCAAGTCTCTAGTATTTCTTTATAGCACTGTGAAAAAGAAACCACACACTGATGTAGGCATACAATAAGGGCTCCCAAAAGTAATGAAGGTGGTCACCCACGGAATGACAAAGAAGACATCTAGGAGTTTAACTCCCAGAGTTTTCCCTGCACGGCCTTCCCGTGCCAGTCCCCGCCAGCCCTGGGAATGAGCCATTGCGTTGCTCATCGACTTTGAATACGTGGAGGACTATAACGGGCTTATGAAAATATGGGTGTTTATAGCCTTATTCTCATCAGGGGAAAATTGACATTAGGAAAGTACATGATAAGAATCTTATGTACTTTCCAGAATGTAAATAGAGTTAAAAGTGAGACTGTCAGGAGGCAGCAGGTTGCGTGGAAGCAGAAATGAGCTGGGAAAGCTGGGAATGGAATTTTCCAAGTGCCTGGCGCACTCCTGAACAAAATCGGCCACTCTGGGGGCGACTAGAGGGAGAAGAGGGTCAGGAACGGAGGGAGGACTGAAGTCATGGATTTGATATCTAGCTTATTTTCGGGTGGGTTTAATCAAAATTAGAAGACAGAAATAAATAATTCCACTTAAAGGGCACAGGAAGGGATGACTGGGCCTGTGGAACCTCCTCACTGCTGGCTTTGTGGATGTTCTGTCAGTACAGCCTAGACTTGGCTGTAAAGGTTGAAATCTTGGGTATGGGGTGGGAGAGGGATGCCTGCAAAGGACAGACCCCCCCCATTCCCCAATGAGAAGGCAAAGAAGGCAAGGCCCAGAGATATCTGTCCCTTGCTATTTTCCTGAGAAGGGTGAACAGCTAGGTCCCAGCTCCTGGGTATTCTGGGACCATGCCGGGTGTCCTCACCAGTGTGGAGGAGGAATCAGGATCGGGAGATTGAGTTGACATGGGCGCTGTTCCCCCAGTCAGGCTGAAGCTTCCTCTGGGGAATTTCCGGACAATAGACTTCCACAGCTCCTTGAAATTCCAGTGGTCATTGTGTCCCACTGTGGCGAGGCTTTCCTTCAGCAAAAACGAAATGTGTTTGCTGCTGGATTAGCCCTTGGAACCACGGTTCTGCTCCCACCATGTCACAGCCCCACAACCCTCACTGGCTCCCCGTTGCTGGCACAATCAAGTCTGCACTTCTTAGCCTGGTAGTTCCGAGTGTCAGCCCAGCTGCTCCTTAGAGCCTAACCCCCAGGGAGCTCCATCCTTTCCCGAGCAGGTGCTCAGTCCCTGACTCAGTCTCCCAGGGCTGCTCACCCACCCTGAGACAGCTCATGGGCGCTCCTTCCTCCAGTCCCCAGCTCCATCTCCTTCCTCTTCCCAGAATGCCTTCTTTATCCTTCCAGGTTCAGCTCAGTTGTCTCTCGAAAGCCTTCCTAATTTCACTTCCCCTTAGTGAAAAAGGGACACTATCTTTGCTTCCATAAATGCTCCTCTCCCTAGTGTGCCCTCAGTCTCATGTAAACACTATTATCTGTTTACACACCCATCCCTAGCATAGAACAGATAGGGCAGCAGAACAGCGAACGTGGTCCCCTCCTCGTTACCCCTCCTCATGGGGCTGGGGTAAAGTCGATGAGATAAAGCACGTGAAACTCCAAGCAGGGTCAGCTCAGTGACAGAGGCTGATCCAAGGGTAATGAGGATCCTGGCCACTCAAGTTAGGAAGGCTTAGCCAGAAGGTAGCACTGTAGGGTAAACCATATCTCTTTAAAAGATGTATTGAAATCCTAAGCCCTGTACCTGTCTAACTGTGGCCTCATTTGGAAATAGGATCTTTGCAGACATAATCAAGTTAAGATGAAGAAGGGCCCGGATTGAATATAATGTTCTTATACGAAGAGGGGAATTTGGACTCAGAAGCAGACACAGGGGGAGCAGGCCACGTGACGGCAGAGGCAGAGACCGGAAGGACTCAGGCATGAGCCCAGGAACACCGAACGCCAAGTATGGCTGCAGCCACTGGCAGCCAGGAAGATACCAGGATGGATTCTCCCCTACAGGATTCAGAGGGAGTGTGGCCCACCCACACCTCGATCTTGGACTTCTGGCCTTCAGAAGTGTGAAACAATAACTTCTGTTGCTTTAAGGCACTTCGTTAAGGCAGTCCTAGGAAACTAACTCAGATAGGAAGGAAAGGAGGGCGCTGTCTACCTACTAAGCCCCAGGCATTTCCCTAGATCATTTCTTGCATAACCTTACTTAGTCTCTCTTTGTCGGGAGGCAGATAGGCTTGTTTCTTATTTTCTAACCGGGGTGATGGAGATGCAGAGAATGGAAGTGACAATCATGAGGCTGGGAAGAGGCAAGAGGCCGTATTTGAACCAAGAACCAAGGCAAGCTTTCCCACTGCCCCACAATGGGCAGAATCTCAAGGGTCTTCCAGCCAGCGGGATAAGCAGCAGAACCCATGAGTGGGGAAGGAGCAGGGGCTTGGGGTCTTTGCCTGGATCCCCAGAGGCCCCCTAGGACCCGCTCCTACCCATACCTCCTGTTATTCTGCTCACACAGTACAATTGCCCAGGGATGGATTCCCGAGGGGGCCAGGGAGCAGCTTCCCTAGTATGAGTCCCCAAGCGAGAGCACCTTATCTGACAAAGCGGGAGGGGCTCCGGGCTCCCGATAAAACTTTGCCCGTTTGTTAACATGTGTTCCCAGCCGAGATTACCAGGCGTGGTGCAGACAATGGAAGAGATTAAATAAAGTCTGAGCTTTGCAGGCGAGGTGAGAGATAGGGAGGGAGGGAGACCTGGGAGCGGGGAGGGGAACTGCCACCCGCTCCCTCTGGGCTCTATTACCACAGCCACAGAGGAGAGGCACAGGCACAATTTCCCATCACGCACGTGCAGATGGCCAAAGAGGAGGGAGTGGAGTCACCGGGGCTGGGACCTGAGACCCATGGAGTCAGATGCCTGGAGTGACAGGGCCTCTGCCAGGGCATTTCAAGAGCCGGTGCCCAGGATCTGAGGGGTGCCCGGGTATGAGCGTATGCAACAACAGTCGAATGTCGAATAACAGTCGGGATTGTGGTAACAGGGACACCTGCGGAGTTTGCTCTGAGCCAGGTGCAGCTTTTGTCTTATGTATCTCCACCATGAGAGGTGAGTGCTAGCTCTACCCTCATTTTACAGATGATGAGAGAGAGGCTTGAAGAGGAAGCACTGAAACACCTCCCCCGGCTGGTGAGTGGCGGGGACAGTATTTGAACACGGGACACTTCACTGACGGGTGCAGGGGCCCCAACCCACTCTTTATCCACCAGAGCCACCTCCCTTCTATCTGTTTTACGTACTGGGAGGGCCTTGCAAAATTGAATATGTTTTAAAAGTTTGCTTTAGAAGGACATGGGCCTAATTCATTCACCCCACTTACGGGCACCAAAGCACCCGAGCCTCAGTCCAAGACCCACTGGGGAAGGGACACCAGTGAGATGGACAGGGGAGAAAGACAGAGAGTCCCAGCTGGCCACCCTCATCTGTCCCATGGAACCTGCCACCGTCTCATAATCCTGCTTTTGGAGGGCATCTGGGCAGGGGGCAGGGGGAAGACCTTCCCAATGTCCTTTTATTTGAATTATTTGTAATAAAAAGCCAGTTACTCCCATGATCTTATTAGATCCTCAGAACACTCCAGCAGTAAAGTGGGGCCAGGGGAGCGGTGAGAGAAGTGGCATCACCCTGCCATCAAGTGACCCCGCCCAGTGCCACCTGGCATCCAGTCTGGGGCACTTGCTGCAATACTTTGCTCTCTCTCTCTCCCTCTCTCGATCCCATACATTTTATACTGCCAGCCTCCTCCTTAATTTTAGAATTTTTCCCCAGCCAGTTTTGCTACAGCATGAAGAAATCTCCTGGCAAGCCTTGTCTAACATCGCAGGCTCATCTGGAGACCGTCCGTAGTTTTTAAAGTCTGGCTATGTGGTTTCTGTATGTTTTATAGTGAGGAAAATAAAAACAGGGGAGATGAATGACGACGATCCCTTGGCATCCTGGGAGCCTCACTCCTGGGCTCACTCCGTTCTTGCAGTGACAGCTGTTCCCCTCTCTGCATGGGCAGGAGCCACCCTACGGATCCATGTGGGTCCCAGCAGCTATAAATGGCATCTCAGGAAGAGAGGCAGGCAGGACCCAGAGCTGCCACCTATGATTGGGGCAGGTCCTACCCCCTGGAGCTGGCTCTGGGCACTCTCCCCCAAGTTCTGATCTCCAGTGGGCTCTTACTCTGGCATGGCCACTCAGAAAATGGCATATTCTAGTCAACCCGGTGTTCACTTCGAGATAGGTTCTATTGCATACGTCTTCATTATAAATGTTCAAAGGATTGCAAAACATCAGATACACTTGAAAACTGAAATTTTATTTAAAATATCTTTCTGCAAAGAGCCAGAAAAATGTCTACAAGTGATTAAGAAACTGTTGCGTGCCAAGCATTTTAAGCACGTTGAATTTTTAAATCCCCATCCCCTCTACACAGAGGAAGAAACCAAGCCTTGGACAGGTTACTAGACCTTTCCAAGAATCCACTGGATTCTTACAGAAGCCACTGGCCATGTGAGCACAGCTAAGACACAGTCACAGTGACAGGAGCTGACACTAACTGAAGACATGCTCTTTTGCCAGGCGTTGCTCTGAGCCCTTGGCTTTCACTGTTGCCCCAACATGAGGCAGTCTTGGTTATTTCCCGTTGATAGATGAGGAAACTTAGGCTTAGAAAGATAAAGTTGTATGCCCAAGGTCACCCAGCTGCTGAGTGGCAGAGCCAGGGTTTGAACCCACAGGCTGCCTCCAGAGCTTCCATTCAAGTCCCTCTCTGAAGTGTTCCAAGGTCTGCCTTCATCCTTCACACCCAGTGGCCTCTCTATAGGTACCAGGCATGTTTGTGCTTCCTGGGAAGCACTGAGGGTTTGTCAGCACCAGCCAAATGCAGTTATTAGAACATTTAGCAGGGTGAATGGCTTAGCTGAAAATAGTGTTTGTAGGATGATAATTATGGAGCGAGATTTCCAAGGACCAGAAAAGTTAAGTAACTTATCCAAGGTCACACAGCTTACCATAGGCTGATGGAGACCCAGAATTTGAGGTCAGCCTCCCTCTTGGGGGAGGCTCTTGTACCTTGTGCATCCAAGGGACCCCTCCTGGGTCCAGACATCCCCAAGATTGCCATCTGGGGGCCACAGCACCTCTCCACACCAGGCCTCTCTGCTCTCCAGGCGCTGGCAAGGCGGGGTTGCCTGCCCATGACCTTGGGAAGGGACAGGAGTGGTTTTAGCAATCCAAACACACTCTTTCCTCACATCGAGACACCCGAGCGCTGAGTGATTTGTATGCTCTGAGCACGTCACCTCCTTTCAGGAGACAGAGAGGCTGCCTGAAAAGTCATTTTTCAGCATTTGACACAAAGTCTCTTTCGCTCTCTAGTGAAGCCAGATAACCATCAGCAGCCGGGCCGATTAGAAAAAATATATACTTGGTACCGGGAAGCCGGGAAAAGAGAGGAAGCCAGCCTGTCCACCTTCCTTCACTCATCTGGACAGGGGTGCGGGGCGGCTCCCCCACTTGTCTCTGTGGCTTGTACAGAAGGATGTCTTCCTGAAGATATCAGCTTCCTGGGAAAACAGCATCTTCTGGAGGTGGCAGCAGAAGCCTGGACTTGAGATGCTTCAGACGATGCGTTCAAGTCCCGGCTCTGCCACTGTCTCGGGCAAGTCACTTCCTGCTAGGAGCCTTCATTGCTTTATCTATCAAAGAGATATAATAAGAGTACCACCTGGTGGGGCCACGACGTGCCTCCCATGAGACAAAACAGAGCACTTTTTTTTTTTTTTTTTGTGATGGAGTCTTGCTCTGTTGCCCACGCTGGAGTGCAGTGGCGTGATCTCAGCTCACTGCAACTTCCACCTCCTGGGTTCAAGCGATTCTCCTGCCTCAGCCTTCTGAGTAGCTGGGACTACAGGTGCATGTCACCACACCTGGCTAATTTTTTTTGTATTTTTAGTAGAGACGGGGTTTCATTGTGTCAGCCAGGATGATCTAGATCTCCTGACCTCGTGATCTGCCTGCCTCAGCCTCCTAAAGTGCTGTGATTACAGGTGTGAGCCAACCCACCCAGGCCCAAAACAGAGCACCTCTAACAGGGTCTGGCAACTAGGCAGCCCTCAATAAAGGTCAGCCTTGACACGGATCATTTTCAGGGTGTACTTTCAGGACCCTAGGGAGCCCCCTGCTAAGCTTTGGCGGTGAGGACAGACCCTGGGCCCTCTTGCTGACATCTAAGTATGTTGGTTGTGGAGCTCTTGGCTGCACTCTGCACACGGGGATTCTGCAGACACGCCCTGCAGGGACTCAGGGAGGATCCAAGGCACGGGCTTTCCTCCCTGCCATGAAGTCAGATGAAATCCTGCAGGTCAATACAGAATCCAGCTCAATGGGCAATTAGTAATAACCCAAATTACTCCTCCCTTCCCTGTAGCCTCAAATCCATTCAGCCTGCTGGCATCTTTCTCGGGGATCATAAGGTGGCATCCTCCCTGGCCTCCCTGCCTCCAGCCTCTGGATATCTGACAGAGATATGACCACCTTCAGTCCCCTGTTCAAACTCTTCAAATCCTCCTCCTCCCTAGTGTCAATCCCAAGAGAGGGGATACCCAGGATAAAGCCCCAGCCTCTTCATGTGGACATCTCCCTCAACATTTGCCCTTCCCAAGACTCTCTGGACACACTTAAAACCTCCAGCGTCACCAAGCTGTTTGCAGTTCCCAAAAGCTGAGCTCTGGCTTTTCCCCAAGGGCTCTGCACCTGCCACTTGTGCTGGCTGCCATCTCTTCCAGGAAGCCTTCTCTGCCTCCTTCCCACACCCCAGTCTGGACCAGGCTTCTCTCTGGGCTCCACTATTGCTTTGCACTGCCCTGGGGATCGGCATCTGTTTAAGAGTCTGGGTCCCCAGCAGACTGTCTTTCATTTCATTCCCGTCTGTGTTTTCTGCTTTCAGCACATAATTGTGTTCAAAAACTCATGTGGAATGAGTGAATCCACAGTGCAGCTGTTGTGTGCAGCTCCCTGTGTTAGGTGCAGGGAATGCAGGAGAAAAGAGCACAGCCCTGGCCTTGAGGAGGTCAAAAGAGAATGCCAGGTGCAAAGAGAAGGGAATTCATTCCAGAGAAACACAGACAACAGGGCAGAGCAAGTGAACACATTTATACAGAGCCGGGGAATCTGGAAAGGTGTTAGAGGAAGGTGGTCTCTGCACTAGGTTCAGAAGGTTCCAGAAATTGGAGGAGAAGGAAGAGGAAGAAAGGATTCCTCTGCCCCTCCAAGCCTGTTCTGATCCTCATTCCAACTTCGTTTCATCTGACCTCCCTCCATGCCTGCTCCCGCCATTATAATCCATCCATGGAGCCCAGAGCACCCCAAGTTCCCTGTGCTGTTCTGAGGCTGGCATGACATTCCATCTCCTGGAGACAGCCTGGCTGTGGAGACTGAGTGCAGGCCCTCATCCAAGATGCTCTTGGGTGCAAATCCAGCTTTGCCACTTTCTAGCTGTGTGGCCTTAAGTAAGTTTCTTGACTTTCTGGATGCTCTGTGAAGTGGAGGTGTGATACGTCCCCACCCAAACCTCACCTTGAATTGTGATAATCCCCATGGGTCAAGGGTGGCCAGGTGGAGATAACGGAATCATGGGGGTTGTTTTCCCCATACTGTTCTCGTGGTACTGAGTAAGTCTCACAAGAGCTAATGGTTTTATAAATGGGACTTCTCCTGCACAAGGTCTTTTGCTGGCCACCATATAAGACGTGACTTAGGTCCTCATTCATCTTCCGCCATGATGATGAGGCCTCCCCAGCCGTGTGGAACTGTGAGCCCATTAAACCTCCTTTCTCTATAAGTTCTCCAGTCTTGGGTGTGTCTTCATTATCAGTGTGAGAACAGAGTGTGACATCATCACTTTCTCAAAAGAGTGGGTCTCCGGGGTGGACCAGTGTTCCCCACAACAACCCTGTCCTCCTGGAACATCAGAATGTGGGCTTAATTGGAAATAGGTCTTTGCAGATGTACTCAGTTAAGAGGCAGCCATGCTGCATCAGGGTGAGCCCTAAAGCCAACATGACTGGGTCTTCATAACAAGAGGAGGTAGAGGGACACACAGGAAGATAATGGCTGTGTGACCACAGAGGCAGAACTTGGAGCAAGGCATCTACAAACCAAAGAGCCCCAAGATTGCTGGCAACCACCAGAAGCTGGAAGAGGCAGAAAGGATCCTCTCCTGGAGGCTTCAGAGGGAGTATGGTCTTGCCAACACCTTGATCTCAGACTTCCAGCCCCCAAACTTCAAGGGAATAACTTTCTGTTCTTTTAAGCCACCCAGTCTATGATCATTTGTCACAGCAGCCTAGGAAGCTAAGATAATAAGAGTCAAAGGTGGAGTGCTTGTACAATGGTCAGCACAGAGCCTGAATGTGGTACATGCATGAAACACGTTCATTCTCATCCGTTTTAACTCAAGAGGAGCGTCTCCTTTCTCTTCCCTTCACCAAAAGCAGAGACCTCCTGTTCTGCGAAGCGGGAATTCCAGTGGCCTCCCCTGCTCACCTGTTTGCTACAGCATCTCTCACGTCCAGTCGCATCCTAAATTCACTCATTCACTCTCTGGGGACTTGGGAAACAGCCCCCATGACCATTTCTTCATAAAAGCGCAGAATTTCCAGGTCAAAGGCCATACGGAGGCTAACTAGTCCAACCCTTCACTGATTCCTGAATGTCCTCAACTGTGGCACCATCCAGCACACGCACAGACACACACCCAGGGGGAAACTCCCCTTCAGCCTATTCCATTGCAAGCAAAACCATATTTGTATGCTATGTAAGTATAATAGACAAAACACCCACCCCATCCATCCCTGCCCCATCCAAAGCCTCTGTGATGGTTAATAATGAATGTCAAACTTGATTGGATTGAAGGATGCAAAGTATTAATCCTGGGCGTGTCTGTGAGGGTGTTGTCAAAGGAGATTAACATATGAGTCAGTGGGCTGGGGAAGGCAGACCCACTCAATCTGGATGGGCACCATCTAATCAGCTGCCAGCGAATATAAAGCAGGCAGAAAAAATGTGAGAAGGTTAGACTAGCCTGGCGTCCCAGCCCACATCTTTCCTCCATGCTGGATGCTTCCTGCCCTCGAACATAGGACTCCAAGTTCTTCAGTTTTAGAACCTGGACTGGCTCTCCTGGCTCCTCAGCCTGCAGACGGCCAATAGTAGGACCTTGTGATCATGTGAGTTACTACTTAATAAACTCCCCTTTATATATGTATGTATGTATTTCATTAATTCTGTCCCTTTAGAGAACCCTGACTAACACAGACTCCCATGGTTCTCATCTCCCTTGGACTAGACTCCAGATTCTAAATTTGGCCCACGGGGCCCTGTAAGGGCTGACCACAACTCCAGCCACGCTGGCTACCCACTGTCGCTTTTCTCCACAGGTTGGGGGGGGTGTGCTGCTCCTCCCTCTGCCTACTGCCCCTGGCCCCATAAGTCTGGGCTTGTTCTTCCTTCACTCAGGTGTCGGTATCAAATGCTCTTTCCCAAAAGCCCCTGGACACAGCCCTCCCCACTTCCCTGCGGGCTACTCCTCTTTCCCCTTGTCCCAGCCCCGTGAACTTGGCGTGCTTTTCTCTCTGCCTGAGGGTGCTACCTGCCACCCATCTGGAATGAAGGCCTGTGAGGACCAGGATTCCAGCGTTGCCTTATTCACCCCAGATCCTCAGTGCTAGGGCTGCAATTCCCACTTAGTAGATGCTCAATTAATATGTGTCAAATAAATGAGTTGAATCAGCCCACTGTGTTTTACATTTTCCAAAGGATATCCGAGTTTATTTTCCTGTTTAATTCTCACAGAGACTTCCGGAGGGAGATTATCCCAATTTTCAGAAGGAAACCAAAGTTAAACTCAGAGCATGGAAGCAACTGGCTATTGTCCAGCCAGATAATTCACTGCAGGGAAATGATGCCTACCCAGGCCTTCTGATCACCCCTCTGCACTGCTCTCCAGCCCTCAACACGCGGTCTCAAATCCTGGCTCATCCGTACAATCCCAGGTCAGGTGCTGAACCTTGTGGTCTTCAGTGTGCCCAGCTGCAAGCCTGGCAATGGCCTTGCCCTCTCTGGGCCCCAGGGAAGTCACAGGGCAATACCAGTAGTGATGACAATGTGAACACCCACATGGCGCTAACTGTACCTCAGGCACCTTTGAAATGCGTTGCAGATATATAAACTCATCAAGTACTTCCATTAATTCTGTGAATCAGGTCTTGTTCCCATCTAGTAGATAGGAAAACTGAGGCACAGAGAGAGGTTCGCTAATGTGCCTTGAAAGAACCAGGGTGCAGACTCCAGAAGCCTGTCCCAGAGCTGTGTGCATGCCCTGGGTCTGCTGACCACAGGCAGGAAAGTGTTAGACAAGACCGATTCTGTTGCATCCTTATGGTACTACGAAGTGGGAACATGATCTGCATTTCACAGAGGAAGGAAGCAGAGGCTTCTAGAGGCTTAGCTCAGGGTACTTAGCTGGTAAATACAGAGCCAAGAGTCCACCCAGGCTTGCGTGGCTCCAAAGCCAGTGATGGGCAAAGCTGAGCTCTTCTGCCATCTGAAGGCTGATGGGGGAGACAGGTGTGCGTGACAGAGCGTGGCAGTCCTCCCTGGACCAGGAGGGCTGGAGGGAGGAAGAAATCTGCTCACCAGACCCTTAGGAGGGCAGAGGTCACATGCTTGGGTCAGGCAGGGCCAGCATCTTCCACAAAGATCTGCCCTTGCCCGACCCACCCCCGACCCTGGCTCTGAGACCGGCTGAGGCAGCCAGAGCCATCTACTGCCCTAAGCCCAGATGCCCAAGTTGCAAACAGATCTGAGCCTCAGAATGCAGGGGGCAGGGACCGGATGAAGCCCCACACGGATGCCAGGTTCAAAAGAAGATCACAGGGAAACAGTGACAAACGGGGAATTCAGCACAAAAGCATCCAAAATGACAGCAGAAAAACAGAGCCAGATGGGCCCGGCTTCCCCAGCCCGCAAGCCTGCCACAGATCCCCACAGCTCAAGCCGTGTGCTCCCGCGCCACTGGCAAGGGCCCACTCCGTGTATCCCCTGTCTGGCAGCCCGCGTGGACGCCGTTCCTTTTGCCTGGAATACCCTCTCTCTATTTCACCCCCACCTTCCCCCAGAGTCTTCAGCAAACCCTCACACAATCTTCTGCTCCAGGAGTCCTTCTCTGGCCCCCCGGAGATGTCCCTCACCCCTCTAAAGCCATCCTTCTAGGTGTGTAATCCACGTGCAGGCCTATCCTTTGAACTCCTCCTTATGGGCACAGGACTTCACAGTTTGTAAGGCAATTCTTACATATCTGCTGTCTCAAGGGACCCCCATAGTAACCTGGCACGATGGGCACTATTATTCCCATTGGGAGACTCAGAGAGGGCAAGTGTCTGGCCTGAGGTCACACAGCCAAGTCCAGCATTTTGTCCAGCCTAGCAGAGGACCTGGCACAGAGTAGGTGCTTAACAAGGAATGGGTGAGGGGGCCACTGACGTTGATGCAGTTCTTAATGTTTTTTCCAGACTTGTCTCCTTCTGGGTTCCTGGAGCCTCTCAGTGTCTCCCCACACTGTACCATCTCCCTGCAGGGAAGAGAAGAAGGAAGAGTGGGGCATGGACTCTGCCATGGTCCATTCCAGTGATATGTCAGCCCCGGCAGGCCTGGCCCTGATGCCTCACCGTCGCCTCCCCCACCTTTTCTGGAGGACTTGGCTGCTGCCTGCCCAGGGTAACCCAGCTCTCTCCTCAATCTCAGGCCAAGATCACCCAGTGATTAGGCCCAGCCGAGAAAGCACTGTGCCCTGGGGAGATGGCGCGATAGCTGGCCATGTTTTACAAGCTCACAAATCCCCGATAACAGCTGGCCAGTGGCTGGCTCCTGTGAGATAAGGAAGTGGCCGGCCTCCCTCCCGGGGGCTTTCACCGAGCACCGTGCAGGGGAATAAAAAGGGACCAGAGATGAAGTCTGAGGAGGACCCACTTTCCCCCACAGTCCCCAGGGCTTCCCAGCTGACTTTACAATGACCCACAATACAGACTCATCGGCCCCACATTGCAGATGAATAGAGGTGAAGAATCCCTTCTCTGTGACTTTCTCAGCTCCAGATGACCTGTCGGGGATTTGGGCAAGTATCTGTGAACACTTAGTATGTGCCAGGAATCTTGTGCACACCTCACACACACATTGGCGTGCTTGCCTCCAGACTACCTCGGGCTAGACATTCCATTCCCATTTCACAGATGGAGTCGGAGGAGCAGAGGGACAAGCACACTGTATGGCTGGGATGGTTGGGAAACAGACTGTGAGACAGACAGCTGTGTGCAGGACATTGGGGAACTCTCAGGACAGCTCCTGCAGAGAAGTGGGGACCAGGCAAACAGGCAGCTGGCTGTGGACCCACTGGGAGCTCTGAAGCTGAGACCAGCCTTCCCTGAATTGAGGCAAGAGGCAGCAGGCACAGATGGGGGCTGCCTCTGGAGAGCAGCACCTTGGGTCTGGCAGTGACCTTCAAGGGCAATTCCCGGACGTGGGTCAGCTGTGAGCAGGGCCTCTGTCCAGGAAGGGGGCTAAGGGTGGCCCACCATGGTAGGAGTCCCCAACCCCCAGGCCATGGACCAGTACCAATCCCCACTTCTTATCCCGCCAGCAGCAGAGGGTTGAGGTGATAGGGAAGTGTGGCACCTGCAGACGCTCTGCTGCTGGAGGGATGAGAAGGGCACAACCAAAGGGCAGTGGCTAAGGGCAAAGTCTCCAGGGCAGAGGAGCCAAGTTCAAATCCGGTACCGGTCCATGGCCTGTTAGGAACCGAGCCACACGTCAGGAGGTGAATGGCAGGCAAGCAAGTGAAGCTTCATCTGTATTTACAGCCACTTCCCATCGCTCACATTCCAGCCTGAGCTCTGCCCCCTGTCAGATCAGCAGCGGCATTAGATTCTCATAGGAACGCAGACCCTATTGTGAACTGTGCATGTGCGGGATCTAGGTTGCACGCTCCTCATGAGAATCTAATGCCTGATGATCGGTCGCTGTCTCCCATCACCCCCAGATGGGGCCATCTAGTTGCAGGAAATCAAGCTCAGGGCTCCTCTGATTCTACATCATGGTGAGTTGTATAATTATTACCTTATATATTACAATGTAATAATAATAGAAATAAAGTGCACAATAAATGTAATGCAATTTAATCATCCTGAAACCATTGCCCCTGCCCCAATTCATCTTCCACGAAACTGGTTCCTGGTGCCAAAAAGTTGGAAATGGCTCACCGTGGTGCCCAGTGCAGTGTCCAGCTCACATGAGGTGATGACACTAAGCAATCTCTCTGAATAAACTCATGATATGAATTTAGTTTTCTGCTCCTTTCAGCGAGAGACAGAGAGAGAGACAGAGAGAGAGATCTACATAGCAAGGAGGAGATGTTTGCCCCAGAGTCAGGTGATACTGGCCTCTAGGTCTGGATCCACTGGCACCCTGCTATGTGGCCTTGGGCCTGCTGCCACTGACCATCTCTGGGCCTGAGCTTCCTGTTAAGTGGGGGGAAGGGACTCCCTAGATCCCGCCTTTCTCTGGGCTCTGACTCTGGGATTATCTGTTCTGTTCCTCAACAGGGTGATCCCAGGGGCAGTGCCAGCCCATCTCTGATTCTTGCAGGGATCCCCACTCCTCACCTCTGCAGCAGCAGCGGGTTTGCAGAGGCCACACTCCCCTAGCACCCCAGGTCAGGAGTGGCATCAGTTGGGCCAACCAAAGGACAGTGGCTAAGGGTAAAGGCTCGAGGGGCAGAGGAGCCAAGTTCAAATCCAGCTCTGATACTTCTGACTATGGGTCCTTGAGTAACTGACTTTGCATCTCTGTGCCTCAGTTTCCATGTGTAAATGGGGACCATAATAATGTCGCCTTCCTCTTGGGAACTAGAGGAGCTAACACACATAAAGTGCTCTGCACAGTGCCGGGTACACAGGGAGCCTGGTACACCAGCTGTCACCAGCACCAGGTTACTCAGTGAAGGAGTCTGTCCCCATCCCTTCTGTCTCACTGACAACCTCTAAGAAAGTCCAAGTTCCAGAATGTCACCGTTATTAATTTACCTCCTCTGCTTTCTCTTCCTCTGCATATATTTATATTTTACTTTGTGAGGATGCAGTGAGAGTCCCCAGTCTCAGCTAGCACCTCAGCCTTCCCTGCAGTGATCTAATCAAAGACCATATTTTACTGGCATGCGCTAACCCAAAGGCCATATTTCATGGGGGCGATCTAATCAGCAAACTGTATTTCCTAGGTGGAGATCTAGATTCATGGTTATATTTCATGGCTTGAGATCTAATCACAGAGCAATATTTCACAGTGGGGGATCTAATCCCATGGGGATATTTCATGGCTGGAAGATCGGAGCAGTTCAACGTGACTTTTCCTCTTCTTTTTTGAAAATTTATTTTTATTTCAGAAAAAGTGAAAATATCCTAGCAAGCCACAACTTTGCTGCCGGTTAGGTCACTGCCAAGAAAAGGTGGAGTCTTTGCTGAACAGTGTCTTATCCAGCCTCCCCGGTTGTCACAAAGACCTCTTGAGACATGTGTGGATTCACAGGGTTCCCCCAAAATCTAGGGGGGAAACTCCAGATTCAATGTTCAAGCACAACTATAATTTTTTTCATGTATTCACTCGTTTGTTCATTCATTCATTCATTTATCCATTTGTTCATTCACTTAACAAACGTTCTGAGTGTCTGCTTACTGCCAAGAACTGTGCTCAGAATCAGTGGTCCAGAGAGAAACATAACTGCCTGTTGGACTCAGGGTTTCAGTTTCCCCCCCCAAAAAAATCATATGTTGAAGCCTAGCCCTAATGCTCAATGTAACAGTGTTTGGAGATAGGAATTTGGGGAGGTAATTAGATGTAGATGGGTCTTGAGGGTGGTGCTTGATACGGCTTGGCTGTGTCCCCACCCAAATCTCATTCCCACATGTGTGGGAGGGACCCATTGGGAGAAAACTGAATCATGGGAGTGGTTCCCCCATACTGTTCTCATAGCTGTGATAAACTCTCATGAGAGCTGATGGTTTTAAAAGGAGAATCCCCTTTTGCTTGGCTCTCTGACTCTCTCTTGCTTTTGCCATGTGAGAAGTATATTTCACCTTCCACCATGCTTATGAGGCTTCCCCAGCCACGTGGAACTGTGAGTCTATTAAACCTCTTTTACCTTATAAATCACCCAGTGTTGGGTATGTCTTTATCAGCAGTGTGAAAACAGGGTAATACAGGCCCTCATGATGAGATTATTGTCTTCGTGACAAGAGAAAGAGAGAGAGACCAGAGCGCGCACTCTCTCTCTGCCATATTTAGACACAGTGGGAAGGCAGCCATCTGCAAGCCAAGAAAAGAGGCCTCCCCAAGAACCAAATCTTCTGCCATCTGATCTTGGACTTCCTAGTCCCCAGAACTGCGAGGGAAAAAATACCTATAGTTGAAGCCATGCAGTTTGCAGTATTTTGTCATAGCAACCCCAGCTTGCCATTATGGTACCTCTCTCCTAGGAGAGGCAGATGTTAATACAATGGTCACAGGAGGGATGATGGTTACAAAGATAAATGCGTGGAAGAAAGACAGAGGATGCTATGAGAGCATAGATCCCAGACACAGCCAGGAAGCCTCCATCAGTGAGCAAGGAAATGGGAGCCTGAAGAAGGAGCATGTGGGAAATACAAAGGTTCCTTTTTAAAGTTTCCTTTCTTGTTAAAGAATAAGTGTGTTGATAACTTTGGTAAGCCCTATCCTATGTATCTGTTAGACATGCCGTGCTTATAGGCACGTAGTACACTCTATGTCCTTGTACTTTAACCAAGATATCTGTGCTGGACGTGCTCACAGGCATGTCGCAGCTCTCCATGGCTTTTACTTGTTTAGAAAAGTTTTAAGTTGTTAGCCAATTGGATTTCAGTTTAGATTTTGAGGTCTGGCTCCAGCCAACAGAGATCAGACACAGCAGTAACAATGGCCCCAAATATATAAGGGATAAATTTGTGTGTTTTCCCTTGTTCATTGTACTCTTGTGGCACGATGGCTAGTGAGGGTACCCTTCCTGCAGTCCAGGAAGTAAAAATTGTATTCCTGAAAGATGCTTTGTCTCAGTGCTAATTTTTCTTTGTGGCACCGAGCATCTATTTCCAACAGAGCAGGAGTTACCCCAGGGAAGTTAGGTGTGGGCAGGGAGATCGTAAGAGGAAGGAAGAGAATTACAGAGGGCAGGAAAAGCATGTGCCAAGCCACTGAAGTTGGACTGAATCTCATCTGCAAAATGAGATCACAACAGCTCCTTCTTTATAGGATTTTGAACATTTTTCTAAAAAAAAAAAGTATGGGGGGGAACCAACAAAGAATTGGGGGAATATAAGATGAATGCTTTTTTAAATACCCTGTTAGCTGCTACTTGGAGAGTGGATTCTAAAAGGACAAGAAAGGCCATTGTAGACATTTAGGTGGGAGGCCCTGAACTCTGCAGCCACGGAGGGAGACAGAACGGGCCGCTCCAAGTGGTATTCTGGAGGGATCTTTCCAGGCCTTGGTGACTGACTAGCCATGGAGGGTGAGGGAGAAGGAGATATGAGCAGTGACTTCCAGGTGCCTGGCTTTGAGACAGATGGTATCCATCTTATTCTTCAATTGCCTTAGAGGAGGGAGGAAGAGCAGGAGACAGAGAGATTGAGATTCAACAACCCATTTCCCAATCGTCTAGCAACTCACTGTTGGGGGGAAGATTTACAATCTCCATCTCCCTTTGTATCCAGCCCCCTAAGAGCTTTGCCCTCCCCAAGCTAATTTTGAGCAAATCAGTCTCCCAGGTGGAAAGCAAAAAGCTATGAGATGTTCCAACACAGTAAGTGTTTGGGGACAGGGAATAAAGGCTTCTGGGGAGCTTCGACGTTCTCATTTAAATAGCCCAGCTCATCATTCACCTCATCGACACTCACGCTTATGCTGTCATCCCCCTAATAATCCTTCAAAATGCATAACACTTTGGCATTTTGCAAGGCGCTTTCCCCCACTTTATTTCACTAGATTCTTACCCAGCCCCTGGGAGACAAGTACCAGTGCACCTATTTTATAGAAACTGAGGCTCAGAGAGGGGCAGTGACTTGCCCAGCTGTGGAGATGCAGTGAAACGGCCACAAGAGTAGCAGCAAACACATGGCCAGTGCTCATTCTGTGCTGGGTACTCCCAGAGGCACTTTCTACATTTTGATTTATTCACCCTTACAGCAACCCTATGACATGGGTGCTGTTATGATCATCCCTGTTTTTCCAGGATGGGGAAACTGAGGCACAGAGAGGTTAAAGTTGCTTGTCTGAGGTCAGATAGTAAGAGGCAGAGCTGGGATTCTGAGCTAGGAAGCCTCACGCCAAAATCTGTCTTTAACACCAGGCCCTCACAATTAGGAGGGAGAAATGCAACTCAGATCTGCCCAGCGTCAGTGTGACAATACTCCCAGCTGTCTACAGGCTGTACAACCTGCAACTTAAATGCCGAGAAATGCCGGAGCCATGCCGTTAGGAATTACAAAGCCATGTGGGTCCTGTTGCCTCATGGAACTCGGGAAGGGAATATATTTTGTTCCAGTTTCTCCTCAACCATTGACTTTTATGCTTGGAAACCCCTTCGAAGATCGGTCAGAAGGATGTTTCCTAGAAGATCATAGAAACAAGCAGCCAGCTTCCAAACCCACACCCCAGAGACTAAGAGAAGGGCAGGCTGTTGGTGCACCTGACATTCCATTCGTCCCTAGATGGCTCTGTGGATCCCACTCATGGTCCCACCATGCAGGGACCCCTTGCACCCTTTCTGCCAGGCTGAGACACAGTGTTGGACCCACATTAAGAGATGGGTTCTAATCCCATCTCCACAACCTGGGCAGCTTGCCTCACCTCTCTGAATGACTCTCTCCATCTGCCACGCATGAATAATTATGCTTACGACAACCAGCATTCATCAAGACCAAATACTATTGTGCTAAATACGACTCGAAGCCATCCCTTGTGTTACATTATCAGATTCTTCCAACAACGCAACGATGCAGGTACTCTTAGGTCCGTTTTGCAGGTGAGAAAACAGTTAAGTTATACATGCCCAAGGTCATACAGCTCAGCAGTGTCCGGACTGGGATTTGAACTCATGGTCTTACTATTGTCTCATCTCGCCTCCCAGGGAGAACATGAGGATTTAGCATGCCAAGTACAAAGACAGGGCGCACATTCCATATAGGGGATACCTGGTGGCCAATGGGTCACAGGGGAGCTGGGGGAGGGAGGATGCACATGACCAGCCACCCGTTCCTACTTCAGGAAACATTCAGGTAAAGAGGCAGGACACCCACAAAAGCTTGGGCTGTTTTGTTGGTATAGGCTCCTGATGCCCAGAATCTTCTCTCTGGGGCAGCTTGGTGCGCCCTCCCCAAAGGGCAAGAAACCTGTCAGCATGACAGGCTGTCACCAGGCTGCAGCCATGTGTGGTGGGAGTCCAGACAAGCGTCTCATTTGAATCTCATTCGAGGAAAATGATTAAAGGTTCAGAGGGATTAATTTACGAGGAAAGATTAAAGGAACTAAATCTGTGTAGCTTGGCTTAACCATGACCGAGATTGGGGACCTCAGGGACATTTCCAAATATTTGAAAAGAGTGGAGACCCTGGGGAGAGGGAGAAGGGAGGGTGGTTTGGCCCAGCAGAAAAAAAAAGGAGGATGTGGGAAATCAGGAGGGATGACAAAGAGGAAACTGGAATATCTCTCATCATCTTTGAAATCATGGTGGACGTAAGTGCTCACTCTGTGTGAGGCCCAAGGCTAGAAGGCTTGATGGAGATTTTGTCATTGAATGGGCTGTATTTGATATCTGCCTTTTAGGTGGGGAAATGGAGGCACAGAGAGGGGAACTTACTGCCTGAAGTCACATGGCTGATAAATATCAAAATGTAAACCCAGACTCCAGAACCTATTCTCTTGACCATTATCCTAAGCTACCTTGTGAATGTGTGAACTGATGTTCAGCCAATACTCACTCCCTTCTCCCTTTCTCTGTGGGCAGAACATACTTCTTTATCCCATCAATGTAGGGTTTGGCCATGTGACTTGCTTTAGCCAATGGGATGTTTGGTTGAGCAATGGCTTGAAATAGGCTTGCACAGTGGGACCCTCCCTTCTGCATTTCTGCCCTCTTCACAAGAAGAGCTCCCCTCCCTCACCAAGGGAGCTGCTGCTCCCTCAGCTGGGACCCCAGAATGAACACACAGCTCCACCCACCATCTGGCCCCAAGCCCAGCTGGATCCGCATCTTAAATGGCCCAGCTGAGCCCAACTCACGTAAGCTGACCTCCACCCACTATAAATCTATGGTAGGAGAATAAATGATTATATTTAAGCCACTGAGTTTGGGGCTGGCTGTTAAACAGCAATGTCCGTTATATATCTCACATCAAATGCTGCTCAAGTCTCTCCGTGACCTGGGCTTGTGACAGCTTTCCAGGCTCACCTCTGACCTCCTTCCCATTGGTACCAAATGCACAACGTCCTCATCGTTCCTAGAATATTCTTCCAGTTGCCATATATCCTGTCTACTTGCATTCATTGTTGCCAGTTACCTTGAGGTTTAATTTGCATAAAATAAAATTCGCTCATTCACAGACATGGTCCTGTTCTCGTGCAGTTTACAACTTAATGGAAAGGAAGAGCCCCCAAATCTCAGAGCTAGATGGTGCCTCAAAATTCGTGGAATAAATCTGCTTTATTTTATTATATTCTATAAAACTGACATTCTTTAGCCAACCAGCAGGTTCAGGGATGCAGGGCGAGGTAAGATCGTGCCTCCGCCAGGGGAATTACCTGACTGCCTGTCTCAGGGGCTTCTGAGGCTGCTTTTAGAACAGCACACAGGGTTCAGGTCACTCTATTAGAAAAAGGATATTACAGAGGGGAGGGCAGCCGGGCCCAGGAGGGGGCAGGGTGGCTTCCTGTAATGCCTGGGCAGCCAGTTTGCAGCGGGTGAAGGAGGGTGATGTCGTGTCTGCTGGATAAGGAGAGTGACGATGCTGTGTCACTGGGCCTCGTGTGATTCATCAGGGGAATGAGAGATGAGGGCAGCGGGGCCTGAAGCATGGGTCAAGTGGACAGGCACAGACGTGGAATCTACAGGCAATTTCACCAGGTGGAGAGGCCTCGGACCCCATTAGGCACCCTGGCTCTGTTCTCACCTCTGCACGGATGACCCCCTCCAGGGGCGGGAAGGGCTCAGAGGCAGCTTGCTAGAGCAGTGAGAGGATAGAACTCAGGAAAGAGTTTCATGTTTCATTTATTCATTCAGCCATGCAAGCATTCATTCATTCAACAATCGTGCCTTAGACAGTGTCTGTTCTCATGAGATTCACAATGAGTCATTTAATGACAGCTCTGGTCACTGCCAGGAGGAAAAAGAACCAGTGCTGGGACAGCTGATAAGAAGGGCTGTGACACATCCTGCAAGTTCAGGAAAAAAAGAAACAAGTTACCCTTAAAAGACACTTTCTGGGGACTGGGTGCAGTGGCTCATGCCTGTAATCCCACCACTTTGGGAGGCTGAGGTGGGCGGATCACCTGAGGTTAGAAGTTCAAGACCAGCCTGACCAACAAGGCAAAACCCCATCTCTACTAAAAATACAGAACAATTAGTTGGGCATGGTGGCATGCACCAGTAATCCCTGCTACCGAGGAAGCTGAGGTGGGAGCCTCACTTGAACCCAGGAGGCAGAGGTTGTAGTGAGCCGAGATCATGCCACTGCACTCCAGCCTGGGCAACAGAGTCAAAAAAAAAAAAAAAAAAAAAAAAGACACTTTCTGGAAATGGTGGAAAGACTTTCCACTTCGTGGTAGAAGGAAAGCTTGGTCTGCCAGGCACTCAGGACTTGTCCCCATAAATAAAGGGTTTAGATCCCAGTTAAAGGCTAATAGGGTGCCTGGCATAGGGCAGACACCCACAGATCTGAATTGAGACCAGCTCTGGAAATTCTGAGCTGAACAACTCAGGGCAAGTTGCTTAACTTCTCTGAACTGCTTTCCTCCTTTATAGCAGTGCTCACCAGAAACCAGATGAAGACAGCCCGCCACCCCTCACAGTGTCTTATCTAATGGCGGCAGTGGTGTCAGGACGGGAACACGTGCCCTCACACTGACCCAAATGCTGCCTGGGCCAAGGGACCCTGGCTTTGGGTGGCCCAAAGATGCTGCCGAGCCAGACGTGCTTCTGGGAGCTGGGAAAATAGTCACTATCTTCTGAAGGCCTCCCCTGTTCCCAACTCTTGCAAATCCTTGGAGGACAAATTCAGGAAAGACAGAGCTGATATTTTGCCCAGCCAAGATAGGATGGGCATCCTTCCAGGACATGGCTAGGCAGAGTGGGCATCCATGTCAGGAGCAGGAAGGGGACAGAGGAGCTGGGACCTGACCACAGGTCACTGGCTGGTCCCCTGCTCCCTGCCAGATGCATGCATTATCTCATTTAATCCCCAGCACAATCTAAAGACCCTTATTATTATCATCACACGCAGTGTTTGGGCTGCTCAAGCCAGAAAATTCTAGGCCAAAACAGTGTTTGGGTCAGTGCACACGGTCGTCTAATTAAACGCACCCTGTCACATCAATGTCTCAGCCATAATTAGACAAGAAGCCGAACAGGGCAGTGGTTTATGTCTATTTGGAGTTCGGCAGAGTGATGCACTCACAGCTCTGTGTAGGTTGGGGCTTCGGAGATACGAGGCAGGTGTTAAATGATGCCAGAACACATCCATTGCACGGCCCGCAGAGGATCCACCAGCACCCGCAGGTGTCAGGCCCTGAGCCGGGGACTAGGAGGAGGGGAGGCAGCCAGGAGGAGGACTCGTTCCCTTCCCTAGTGGGAAGCGTGGATGCAGAAGAAGGGAGCCCTCAGCCCTGTCCAACGCAGGGATCTCAGACTGTGCCCCAGCTTCCTCCTTTACCGAGTGGTAGACTGAGACCTGGGGGCAATAGACCTGCTCAGGTTCCACAGGGCAGGCACTTAAACCAGTGTCCCCAACTCCTGATCAGTGTGACATCCACAGTTTCCAACAAAGAGCCTAGAAGGCTTTGGTGCAGACAGAAACTGAAATGCCAAACCTAGAGTAGGCAGGGAAACCATCAGCCCCTTCTGCCCTCATCCTTCCGCTGCTGCGGCTTCCAAACCATGCTTTCGCTCCAACCTCGACCTGTCTACACTGTGTTTTCTCCAGGGAAGTTACTGATCTACCTTAACTGTATTACTTTGGGGCTTGCTTGCTCCTGTGTCCAGGTCTCAGTCTCTGCAATGGTAAAAAGAGGGCAATACCTCCTCATTGAGGGCTGAGGGCTCAGCACCCAAAGCGCCAGGCACAAAGATGGTTGTAGCTGCCATGTATGTGCCAAACATGTCTGCATTCATTCATTCATTTGTTCATTCATTTAGCATTTATTGAGCACCCTGTATTCCAGGCAGTGTTCTAGGTGCTGAGGACACAGAGAAGAATGAGACACAGTCCCTACAACCCGGTAAACATCGACACATGGTCACATGCGGTGTGTAGTCTACTATACCCTATGTTTACAGGTGTCATGCAATGCAATATGAGGAAGCAGGAGGTGGTAGGAAGAAAATTAAGCAGGGGAAAAGAACAGAGGACAAAGGGAGAAGAGGGGCTGTTTCGATCCAAAAGCCAGTAAGGACCTCACTAGGATGGTGACATTAGAGGGAGACCCAAGGAGAAGGGGGAGCGAGTCACTCAAATACCAGGGAGGAGGGTGCCAGGCCAGGGGAGCAGAGGCCAAGGCTCTGAGGCTGGAATGTGCTGGGCAGTTTCTCTTCCTTTTGCTTAGAGGGTTTTGAAGAATGCCAAGAAAGTCAGGACAGTCAAAGCAGAGTGTGCTACTCATTTATACTCATTATTTTTACTTTTGTTATTCATGGAAAGTGATGATTATGACCCAGTGTGGTGGCTCATGCCTGTAATCCCAGCGCTTTGGGAGGCTGAGGCTCTCGGATCATGAGGTCAGGAGATCAAGACTTTCCTGGCCAACGTGATGAGACCCCATCTCTATTAAAAATACAAAAATTAGCCAGGCGTGGTGGTGTGCGCCTGTAATCCCAGATATTTGGGAGGCTGAGGCAGGAGAATCTCCTGAACCAGGGGGTCAGAGGTTGCAGTGAGCCAAGATTGTGCCACTGCACTCCGTCCTGGTGATAGAGTGAGAATCTGTCTAAAAAAAAAAAAAAAAGAAATTGATGATTATTTCTTAATTTCAAACTGATCTGGGACTGAAGGAAGAGATCTGAGTTTCCAAGTCCTCACAGCCCTTGGGTGGCTCTGCCTTCCCCTGGAGACCCTCACCCCCAAGTTGGCCCCTTCTTACCAGTTCCTGCTTTCCTGGCTCAGGCATCTGCCACCCCCCACCCCAGCCAGACGGTTGCCCCCTCCATCAGGCCCCAGTAGGTGCCATGCCCAGGGCCCACAAAAATGTTTTCATTTTGATTCCTTTATAAATCAGGAAAAAATGAAAAAAATAATAATGAATATGGAATCACGAACCCAGCCTGGATTATAGTCATCTTTATTCCAACGTGGTCATAAAATAAACACTTTAGCACTTTTGTATGGGGCCAGGGGCCCACAGAGGCAACAGTGCTGGGCCCATGAAAGTCACGAAGGGGCCAGGCTGAGCCAGGGCAGCGGCCCCTCTCCGAGGGTTAGCGGTGGCAGTCTGCTCCATGCTTTGGACAACTGTCAGGCGGAGTCTCTGTCCCTCCAGGACCGCAGCCTGGAAAGGCTGGAGCTCAAATGAGAACTGTTGAGTTACAGTGAGCTGCTCAGATGTTGCCTCTGCCACCTGCCAGCCTCCTTGATGGACGGAGTCCCCACTCGGCTAGGACAGGAACCAGGTGACCAAGGGTGGGTGTCTCCGTCGTGCCATGCCACAGCTGGCTTCCCTGAGCCTTGCACAGTGGCATCTCTAAGACACCTGCTGCCTCCATTTCTTGGTGAGTCCCCCGCCCTTCCTCTTAAATCTAGGGAAGTGGTGATTTAATATTAATATTTATTCATGTACTCAATTCTTTCCCTGTTAAATAATTTCTCAGCTGTTGGAGGCTTCTGAAGGCTAATTTAAAACAGGTGTCATGGTTATCTAACTTATGCCCTCAGATTCTCAAAGACAGGAAGGGCGGGGAATAAGCATCCCTGAGCTTACTGCCCGAGCTGCTGCCTTCTTGGGGGTCTGGGAAACAGGCACAGATCCATCCTCCAGGAGGCCAGGCCCTGGGGTGGGATAGGGGGAAGGAAAAGAAGAAACGGGGGCGACATCACTTGCTGGCCAGAGAAGACAACACCAGGGCTTAACTCTTAAAAGGAGGGAGTAGCTGGCAGGAAGCAGCACTGGGGAGAATGAGGAAGGGACAAGATTTTTAACTGAACAATCTACGCTCCTAGAATAATAACATGAGAATAATGGCTAATACTTGCTTATACAAAATTTAATATGTGCCTGGCACTGTTCTATGCATTTTACATATATTAACTCATTTAAAACTTACACAACCCTCATGAGTTCTGCAGTATTACCCCACTCCACAGATGCAGAAACTGAGGCAACATAAAGTTAGATATCTTATTTGATATCACACGGAATTGTGGTAAGAGACAGATCAGGGATTCAAACTCGGAGAAAGAGATTCAGCTGAATCCCGAGTCTCCCTTCAAGTGGCCAAGAGGCCTCTCGGTGGTTTCACTTCCTCTTCTGCAAATGGAGAACATGCCCCTTAACTGTAAAGAATAATTCTGAGAATAGAGAAAACCTGATTGGGCAAGACCTGGCTGTATGCATTTCAGGGCTGGCCTGGGCAGGTCAACAGGACGCAGTGGAGGAAATGGTCCTGTTGTCATGGGGCCTGACACTCCCTTTCTCTCTTTTCCAGGCTGCTCCCTCTTTCTCTCTCTCTCTCTCCTGCTTCCCCGCCTTCCTTTCTTCTTTTTCTTGACAACCTCACACTTCAAGGTTATATCTGTTACAGCTGATTGAAATCTACGTAATGGCTTAAGTCCTGGCCAATGAGAGCTGGAAAAAAGAAAGAAACTTGCCCCACTGTGCCCACCTTTGCATCCCACCTCTGCCCCTTCAGATAAACTCACCAATCTCAGCGCCTCTTCATCCACCCCCTAGAAGATTCAAATTCATCATCCTCTCCACCCACTGAGAAGCTTCATTTGCCATAAGATATATTTTGAAGACAACGGGCATACCGAATATGACTCTTCAACATACACATGCCACTTCCTCGATTCAATCCCCCAAACACACCCACCCCCACCCCCACCCTGTATAGGGTCGTTGCTCTAAATGGGGAATTCCTTGCTCAAGTGGAGAGAGAGGATAAGACATTTGATCATTCCCCAGGCACTGTGCAAACCCATGTAAATTAATGAAGGGCAGACCACATCGATAAGTGTGTTTGTGAATAAGAGATGAGGAGACAGGACAGGGCAATAATCAACTGCAGAAAGAAAAATCATCAGAGAGAACCTGAGACTGGGTAACGCTCTGTGTTTATGTTTTATGCACACATGAATATAGACAGGTTTATGTAATGTACCAAGAACTGAGTGCACACACACACACACACACACACACACACATATACACACACATACACACACACATATATACACACACACACATACACACACACACACCACTGACCCATCCCCACACACACCCATGGTCCTTGCTGGCCATCTCTGGGTACCATACTCAGGGCTCTCTGTGGACTTTTTTGAGCAGAGGCAAAACCTTTGACCCAGGCCCACTGGCCTGGGGCCTTCAGAAAGTGCCCCTTATTGGATTATTTCTGCCTGTGGATTCTCCAGGCCACCAGAGTCTATGCAATCTTTAGTTTATGGAAGGGTCTGTCCCCAAAGTTCACTTCTAAGTAGCTCCTTGAATCAAGCAATATATCTTTCCAGATAAACAGCGTCAGCAGATGCAATAAAGAAAGTCATGGTTAAAAGCACGGACGGCGGCCGGGCGTGGCGGCTCACACCTCTAATCCTAGCACTTTGGGAGGCCGAGGT
Organism: Sapajus apella; assembly: GCF_009761245.1. NCBI lineage: Eukaryota > Metazoa > Chordata > Mammalia > Primates > Cebidae > Sapajus > Sapajus apella. The sequence goes on along the minus strand of NW_022436983.1, from coordinate 11,394,668 downwards.
GGGTGGATCACCTGAGGTCAGGAGTTCCAGACCAGCCTGGCCATCATGGTGAAACCCCATCTTTAAAAGAAAAAAAAAAGCACGGATGGGGAGGTTGACAAACTTCAGCCAGGAATCAAACCACTCTGTGTCCTCATCTGTTAAAGGGGGAGATAAAAATATCCATCAGCCTCAAAGACATCCAGAAAAATTAAAGGAAGCTCTGTATGTCAAGTGCCCAGCAAACAGGAGCTCAATAAACACTGGGTATAATTTCTGATATCATTGCTAAAGTGAAAGCTGGCCTGTTAAACTTGCTGAGAGTTGCTAAAGTCCCAGGGTAACCCCTCTCCCAAAGTCCCCTTAACCCCCAAGGGAGCGGACAACGTTTAATTTGTGTTAGTGATTACCAATGACTTGTAACATTGTTTCTTTGGGGAATTGCTCTGTATTCTAAATTCTCTGTTGAGATCCAGGAACTCCTCCCACCTCACCAAGGAAGAAGAGGAAAGTCCCCCACTGCTGGGAGGAGAATGTCATGGGGTCAGGGGCGCAGATAGTCTGAAATACCAGTTACCTGAAAACTGTACCTGAGCGTGAAAAGGCTTACTCCTTGGAAAACTGGTCCTGAGCATTATCTGCTATATGCCACGGATGCCCTACTTATTATATTGTATCCTTTCATCTTGGCAACAGTTCTGGGTATGACTGGCTCCTTTTGCAGATGAGGCCTCTAAGGTTCAAGGAGGAAAAGACTGGCTCTCCAGATCCCCTGGCTAGAGCCTGGGGGAGACCAGATTGGAATTCAAGTCTGTTAGGCCCCAGGGTCCGTGCTCTTTCCTTAACTTTGCCACAATACCTTCAGGTGTCTGAAAAATGAAGCCAGGTGTCTGGTCATTTGTAAGTCAGATATCTTTAATCTAGGATGTCCCCTCAGTGTCCCTCCTGCAGATATCTGCCTAAAAGCAGCTCCCCCACGTGACGCTACCTTGAAAATCCTTCTTGTAGGCACAGTGCACAGCCTGGGGAACAGGATGCCTGATTCCTAACCAGGCTCATTGCTGTGTGTCTGTAATTAAGGCCCTTGACATCTCTGAACCTCACTCTGCAGGTTCAGACATCCGGGCCAGGCACCAGGCCTTTCCTCCTTCCCAAGGCAGGGGCACAATGAGCTCACACCCAGCAGCTCGCCCAGTGACTGGCAGAGAGCCAGCATCCTACAAAAAGCCACAGGTCTGCTGGGCATGATCCGGGCACGTTGTAGTGCCAGGAGCCAGGAACAGGTACTGCCCTCTCCTCCAAGAGGGCTGGAAGAATTAATATTAGTACAATCATTTTAATCAGTGTGTGATTAACAGGTGCATGCATAATTCACCCGGCTCTTCCCTCTGCCTTGCTCTGGGCTTTTGGAGGTGGAGGGAACACGGCTCTGACTCATTAGCTGTCCCTCCACCCTGTCTTGCCACCCCTGTGCCAGGGGAGGTGACCTCCTGGTGAGAGATTCTCGTGAAAAGGATTCAGAACAGCCTCTGATCAAGGGACCCCTTGTGAGGGACCGGACAGAGGTGGAGAGGCCCCCCCGCAACCCAGGTTCTTCCTAGGACTTCCAGCCAGGAGCAAAGGACAAGGAGGTTCCAGCCTGACCCCTCCTGCCTTTAGCCTTGGAAGTCTGCACACCTCTCCCTGCAACACCCCTCAAGGAGCTGGCCTTGATATTCCATGGCAACTTCCTCCGAAACCTTCAGATGGCTGTTTCTTGTTCCCTCCCTGCTGTCTGCGGATGCAAACTCTGCAGTTCACTCCCGCTGGATAAGACACGGTGGCCTGGCATTTGTTCTAAAATCACCTCTTTCAACCTTAGCTTCTACTAAACGTCTAGAGCTAGAGGGGCCTGTTGACATCACACAATCCAGTCCTTCCAGATTATAATGGGAAAACAGCTGAGAAAGAGGAAGTGACTTGCCCAAGGCCACACAGGACATCTGTGACAGCGGCAGAGACAGAATTCTGATTTTTGAACTCCCAGGCCCAAGGGCTTTAATCAAACTCCAGGTAAGGGTCACACGGGCGTTTGAATATGTTTGTTTCCGGGTAGAGTCAGGTGGGGGAGGGGCTGAGAGTCTGAAACCCAGCTTGGCCACCTACTAAGTGCATGACTTCAGGCGAGTCACCCATCATTTGCAAGATGGCAGTGATGGGTCCCACCTCAGAGGACTGTGGTGATGAAAACAGTGCATAAAGCAGCCACCCCAGGGCCCCAGAGACTGCCAGTGCTCACTGCTACCATCTGGGTCAGAATGGGCTTCCCAGAAGCAGACCCAAGACAAGGACTCTGGTGCAGGTGGTTTATTTGGGGACAATGTCAAGAACCACTGTCAGGGCACAGGAGAAGCCAGGCAGAGCATGCCGGCGGCAGCTACCCCTGTGGGCAACGGGGCCCATGCCCTGGGGAAACCCTGGAGGCCAGTGTCGGACACACTTGAGCCTCGGAGTTCTCCTTCCCTGGGGGTAGAAGGCGATGGGAATCAGGTGGGCAAAACAGGCCCTGCCAGGCAAAGAGAACCCTAGGCAAGGAAATTTGGGAGCTGGCAGGGGGAAGTCGGGTGGCATGCTTGAAGTGACAAGAGTGAGGGAGGGGATATGGGTGGGTCCCGATAGCGTCTGCTCCTGGAGAAAGCAGCTTTCTGTCTAACGGGGGACATGGGAGACTCCGGGGCCTTCCTGTCATCCTTTTCCTGGTGCCTTCGGATCCACACAGTACGCTCACTTCAAAGCTTCATTTCATCAGCAGCGGAGAGAATGGTAATGAATCATGAAGGCTTGAGACTAGATAAAAGAAGAACTGCCCATCTGCAAAAGCGCTCAAACACAGGCTGCTCGGATTTGGGGAACACATGGAATTCCTTCCTGCACTGCGTTGGGGTGGGGTGCAAGCTCTCTGGAGACTCGAAGGAACTAGAGCTGTTTAGATGCAAGATCCCAGCATGGTTATTGGAAAGCAGCGCGGGCCCCGCCAGCCCAGCACCAGGTGTTTCTGAGTGTGGTTTGATTCCCTGCAAGCCACAGAACACACAGGGCTGAGCTTCCCGGAACATTCATGTATGAAAAGCATGATTTTAAAATCCAAACAGGTCGGGCGCGGTGGCTCACACCTGTAATCCCAGCACTTTGGGAGGCCGAGGAGGGCGGATTAACTAAGGTCAGGAGTTCAAGACCAGCCTGACCAATATAGTGAAACCCCATCTCTACTAAAAATACAAAAATTAGTCGGGCGTGATGGTGCACTCCTGTAGTCCCAGCTACTCAGGAGGCTGAGGCAGGAGAATTGCTTGAACCTGGGAAGCAGAGGTTGCAATGAGCCGAGATTGCACCACTGCACCCTAGCCTAGAGTGAGGCTCTGTCTCCAAAAAAAAAAAAAAGTAATAAATAAATAAAATTAAGTTCAAATAAATCCACATCTGATATGCCTTGTAACAGAATACTATACAGCAATAAAAAGGACTGAACGACTGGTCCACTGTAACCACATGGCAGAATCTCCAAAGCATCATGCCAAGTGAACGAAGCCAGGCCCAAAAGACACAAACTGGAGGCTTCCATTCATAGAAAATTTTAGAAAAGGCCAAACTGCAGGGACAGGAAGCAGGTGGGTGGTTGCCTCGGCCGAAGGGCAGGATGAAGGGGATTCCCAAAGGGCTGTGATGGGGCTTTTGGGAGTGATTGCCTTGTTCTATATCCCGACTATGGTGGTGTTTACACAACTGTATACATTTGTCAAAATGCGCTAATCGGACAGTTCTAATTGGACTTTTTGTTGGTAAATTAAAGTTAAAGCTGATCTTTTTAAAGGTGAAAAGTTTTGTATTTATAGTTTTTCCCAGAGTAGGATAGTAAGGTGACTTATGTATTGAGTCACACACACACAGGCGGAGGGGCTTGAGTGGCACAGAGAGCACACACTTCGCAATTCAGACTTCTGTTCAAAGCCCAGCTCTGTCACCGTGCAGGTGATGTGATTTGGGCAAGTCACTTCCCATCTGTGAGCCTAATTGTTCTTAAGTGTACAGTTGTGCTGTGGACTGAAACTGAATTGCGTCTTCCCAAGGTCCTGTGTTGAAGCTCTAACCCCCAGTATGACCGCATTTGCAGATAGGGGTTTTAGAAGATAATTAAGGTTAAAGGAGGTCCTAAGAGTGGGGGCTAATCTGATAGGATTGGAGGCTTTATAAGAAGAGGAAAAGACTCTCTCTCTCTCTCTCTCTCTCTCTCTCTCTCTCTCCCTTCCTCTCTCTCTCCATACGCAACAAGGAAAGACCATGTGAGAACCCAGTGCGAAGGTGGCCATCTACAAATCAGGAAGAGAATCCTCCCCAGAACCCGACCCTGCTGGCAGCCTGACCTCAGACTTCCAGCCTCCAGACTGCGAGAAAATAAAATTCTGTTGTTGAAGTCACACTTCAACACTTCACACTTTTGTTATGGCAGCCAGAGCAGACTAAGACAAATAGGGACATTAATTGTGCTTTATTAATGTGAGGATAACAAGAAGTGATATGTACATAAGTGCCTTGCTCCAGGAATAACAGACGCTTACCAAACTTTAATTAATAGAGTATTAGGTAGATGCTTCCAGCTCAGGTAACAGGAAACATGAACAGCAAACTCAATTTGGTTTAAACAATGTTGAAAATTATTCTCTCACAAAGGAAGTCCTGAGCTAGGGGCATTCTAGGGCTGATTAATTCATCAGCCCAGGCTCTCATCAAAGCCCCAGGTCTGTTTTTCTTCCCTGCCCTCCTCAACCTATAAGCATAGTTCCCTTCATGGGTACAAGGTGGCCGCTGTGATTCCAGCCATCAACTGCAGACACAATCCTATCCAGGGAAGAAGAAAAGGAACTATTACTTCCCAGCTACCTCTTCAAACTTTCCCAGAAGCTCCCTTATAGATTTCCTCTTATTCACCAGAACTGTATCAACTGCCCATGGCTTAACCAATCACTAGCAGAGGGAACAGGTCTACCAAGATTGGCTTAGCCTTAGACCAATCATGACTCAGTTCTTGACTCTAGAGTTGGTGCCACCCCCATGAAGCCCACATCCACGTGGGGAAAGGGGAATTACTCAACAAAATTAAGTCTTGCTAGCAGAGAATGGTTGCTGGGTAGGTGACCAAGGGAGTTTGTGCCAGAAATAAGAACAACTGCTTTTGTTTACTGAGTGCTTATGAGAAGCATTGCACATTATCTCAGTGATTCTGCATGACAGCTCTAGCAGGATTAAATCTTCATTTACAGCAGAGGAAACTGAGGCTTGGAGAGGAAAAGTCACTTGACACGTCTCATGGCTAGTAAGCATCAGAGCCAGAATGAAAGCTTTCCGACGCGGGGGACTGAGTTCCTGGCTGCTACACCCCTTCCTCGGCGTGACTACTTCATTATCTGTTATTGTTTAAGCCTTGCCAGGCATTGTGGACCTTCATGCACTTCCTGGTCCAGAGCAGAGAGGGGAGTGATTTCTCCTCCAGGTCGCTATGGGTGCCCTGGCCTCGGCTCTGCCCTGCAGCCCTCTGACCCCAGGAATCCCATCGGGCCCTAAGGATGAGTCTTTGTTTGGGAGGATTGTGAAGCTGTGAATGCCTCTTCTCTGGCCTGACCTTTTAATCATGGGTTGATTCTCACTAAGCCCAGGGTGACTCTGGAAATGAAGGCTTCTTGAGGGCTTACAATTACTGGCATGAGTGTAAGGGCAGCATGCTGCAAGACACAGAGACACTCGCTCCAGACAGAGCCTTCCAAGCTCGTTCCACACACCCAGCCTCAGTCCCAGGCCCTGCCACAGGCAGCCTTCCCCACTGGCCTGCATGTCTGCTCTTTCCCGGCTTTTGTTCATGCTGTGCCTCTCACCCAGCTTGTCTTCTTCCCTGATTCCCTGCGTCCACCATAACCTGACCCCCTTAAGTCCACCCGCTCCTGAAGCCCTTCCTGAAGGTGCAACCTACCCTGACCACTGTCTTCTCTGAACACAAGGCCACTGGTTGATAATGATACTGATAATGAGGCTCGAATCTGCAGCCTGGAAGAATCATGGACAGGAGGGCGTGTGCCCAGCCAAGTGAGATTTCCTCAGCCTTCATTAGAACCAGGAGAGCAGTGTGCTTTAAAGTATGGGCTCCGGAGTCAGGCAGTGTAGCTTCAAATCCTAGCTCTGACTGGCTGCTGTGCAAACTTGAGCAAGTTGCTTAACCTCTCTGTGCTTTACTTCCAACAGCTGTGAGATGGAGATAATAACAGTACCTATTCCCATAGGATTCTTGTGAGGATTATGTTAGTTAAACAAAAAAGTAAAATATATAGGATAAAATCAAGCAAGTAGAAGACATTTAATACATATTAGGTGTTCTTACCTGTTGAATCAGACTCTGAAAGTGGTGCCTGGGACTCCGTATATTTATGTGCCATCCACATTGGGGTCTTTGGAGTCTGTAGTCAGCCAGCAGTGGTTCCAAGCTGGCCATTTGGGAGCCACCGATTTGTCTTACACCACTCTGGATTCTAGAATTCCTACTCAGAAATGGTCACTGGCTTCATAGGACCCCATTCCTCAGGTACATAGCTGGTCCCCAAGGATCTCCCTTTCTGACCTCACTCCCCCCACCCCTGCCATTGCACCCTTAATCCTGGTACAGGATCCCCCAAATGCAGCATCAAGGTTCGGCAATGCCTTTGGCTGCCCGTAACTGGAATGCCCTCCCTGCCTTCTCCACAATGACGGCACTCACAGCTACCACTTCCTGGGCGCCTGCCGTGGGCTGGGGTTTGTGACAGACCCTGGGTTTGAACACAGATGCACTTGATCCTGAGGTCTGTGGGCTTCATGGCCACCTGCCATACCTCGATGGCACCACTGCCTGTTGAGCTTCTTCTGGCTCCATCTCCTGCAGAGTAGGAGATCCCCTCCCCCACCAAAAAAACTCCCTGCTCCACTCCTCTCTTATGGTCCACACATTTTCCAGCTTGTCTGCCACTCGCACCAACAGCCAGCTCATCTCTGTGGGCCAAGCACCACACTGTGGACCCGGAACCCCATGGGGAGTCCTTCCCCCTCCCCAGAACTCCATGATTTGAAAACCCTGCTCTCTGTACCAAAGCACGGCTCACAGTCAGCAGCAATTAGCTCATCTTTCATTTCTGTGAATCAGGCGCATCTAACTGCCAGCGAGAACTCCTCACCCTGGCCTGGGAGCGGGGAGAGTCCAGCCATGAGCAAAGACACTCACTAACTCAGCCACCTGTGTCTCCATCCTCATGTGGGGTGGAAGCAGCAGGGGCATGTGACTTCCTTGGGGTCTTATGAGGAAGTGGAATTAGCCCTGGAATCCTTGGGCCACCCTTGTGAATTGGAAGGAGCAAGGGATCCCAGCACCACGGCTGGCATCCCATTTAGCATGGGCAAGGGGGGGTTAGAGGAAAGGCAGGCAGAAGAAATGCTGCCTGGGCTTTGTCTCCAACACTCCCGGGCATGAAGGGAATTCCCCAAGCACAGTGGCCCCACTTCCCAGCTCCTTGCTCTTCCTCCACCCTCAGGACCTGACACTGGACCCCGCTCACCGAAGCTGCTTCGCAGTAAACAGCAATTCCCCCGAAGTCATCATGACTCATTAAATATTAACACTGTCCATTTGCCAAGTGGGGGCTCCTAGGTGGGCACAGCCACACAGGTGAGCAGCCACAGGTGAGTGCCGTGCCTTTGTCTGTAAACCCAGACACCCACTCTGAGCCCACGACTCCCAGTTTCAAAGCCACCGCACACAGGGCTCTCGGGGGCCCTTGGGGCTGTTGGCCTGGACCAGCATCTGTCCCCCTCCAGCCCCAGAGCCTTGTGTTTCCTGCAAATGACCTCTATGCAAGGGCCATAGGCAGGGTTCAAATCCCAGCTTTGTCACTTACAGGCTGGGTGACCTTGGACACATTACTGAGTCTCCCCAGCTATAAATGAGCAATCACGCCTTTACCACTGTGAACAATTGAGCCTTTGATGAGGTAATATGTATAAAAGTGCCTGTCACGCAACAGGTTAATTCTGATAGGGGGTGATTCCTTTCCTCTTCCATCCCCTGCCCCTCGCCAGATTAGGCATAATTAAGGAGAAGGCTGAGTGAAAGAAGGAGGGAGGGATGGGAGGCAAAGTGACGGGGTCTCCTGGGGCATCTAGCAGTGGTGACATCATGGGATTCAGTGGCCCAGCTCTGAGGCAATGCCCCTGCCCTCAGGTCACCTTGTCTAAGTGACGATGACCCAGGGTGCAGGGTGTTGGTTTCGTGCTGCTGAGAAGCTCGGGCACATAGCTGAGTGATGCTTTGATATTACAGTGATTCTTATTTATGCAACAATGTGTGTGTTCAGCGTGCTGCTAAGTCCTTAAGCTGCCCAGTACTAGCCATAAAAGCCTCCATATATCACCCTGAATTCCCTTCCTGGGTAGTTTAAAAGAATGAGAGGTGACTTAATGGCAGTGTTTAAGGGTTATTATATATAAGTTAACGGCCAGATGCTCTTCCTTGGTGAGCAGAGTGACGAGGAGGGGGCTGTGGCAGCAACAGAGACCCTCCTTGCAGCTCAGAGGGTTTCAGGTGTCTTCACCCCACCCCCAACCCAAGGGCAGTATGGTGGCCCTGCTGGACTCCCAAGGTCCTGTCCAGCCCCTGGGGGACATTTTGAACCCTGATGCTAAACTGATTGTTCTCCTTCTGTGAATGTGATCGTTAAAAGGAGAGCAGGTGTTGTTCCTGAGGTAGGTGTGATCAAGGTGTTTGTGGCACACAAGGAGCAGGGAGAAGAATGAGGAACATGAGGGACGAGCTGGTCCTGGGATCTGGAGAGAAGCCGGACAGTTTAGAGTGGCACTCAGGGCACCGGGAACGTGAGAGTGCCCTGGCCACACAGCCGCACTTGCCGTGGGGAACGGAGAGTGGGGCCCCTTCTCTCCTCTGTTCAGCAGGATTGGGAGGGAGGTGAGGCCCCACAGGTGCTCCCCGACCCCAGCAGATCACGAGGGCAAAGGTATGAAATGAGGTTCCAACAACGGAAGGAAAGGGTGGAAGGGGCCCTTTTCTCCGGAGTGGGTTCACCATAAACCCCATGCCTTCTCAGCCTAATCCACTCACCCTGGGAAAGGAGGGCACTTGGCCAGGCAGGTGGGTGCTGGAGGGCACTGAGGCTTTCCATGGGGATCGCTTTCACTGGGGTCACCACCATCCAAGACCCTTTTCCAGCCAGCATAGAAGTGCATGCTGAGAACTGAGGCTCCCCGCATTCTAAGTGTGGCTCTTCCACTAGTCCCTAATTTGGCTTTGGGAAAACCATTTCACCTTTCCAAGTCTCGGTTTCCTCCCCTGAACAATAAGGCCAATTACGTCCGCTTTGCAGGTGTGTAGTTAGCACCAGAGGAGGTAAAGGGCCAGGCACTGAGCCACCTCCATCCGACATGGGCCCTTGGACCAATCCCCGCTTCTTGGGGCTGTCTCTGATCACCTAACACTCTTGCCTCAGATACACCCTTCTCAAACTCTCCGTGATCTGTGCCAGCTGAGCCCGTGCCCCCCGCCCCCCGCAAGCTCAGCCTCAGCCGGCTGTGTGTAGTGCCAACATCATCCCTCACTCCGGTGTCTGTTCCCCCTGCAAGCACTTCCCGCCTCACAGTCAAACTCCATCAAATGCTTGCGTGGCCTGCCTGTCTCAGGTAAAGATGTTTCCCGTTTGCAGAGCAGTGTCCATGCTGCCTCCCACCTTCAAACCAGGAACCTGCGAGTGGAAGGAAATGCCCTGTGATCCGATGAAGGTGATCTCTCCGTTCCTGCCTCCCTTCTCTGGGACGTCCTGGGCCCTCCCCCTGCAATGCCCTCCCCTTCCCCCACTCCTTTTCTCCTGTGAAAATCCTCTTCCACTTGCAAGGCTGAGATAGGAGCCTCCCTTTTCTATTTGGGCTTTGAAGGACAGCAGGGGCATGGCCCGTGCATTTCAGCTCGTGGTCCTGACTGTGAGCCCCTGAGAGCAGGTGCCTGGACACACCCCACTCGGCATCACCCCCCCTCCACAGACCCTCCTTGCCATAGATGCTTGATAAACACGAGCTGTTTTTCATAAAGAAAATCGCCATGGTTGCAGCACACTGAACCCTGGTGATGGGCCAGGCACGGAGCTATACCTTCTGGAGACATCATTTCATTTCATCCTCACAGTAGCTCTGCCAGAGAGTGATTATTGGCGTCATTTATAGAAACGAGACTGCGTCTCAGATAGAGTGACTTGTCCAAGGTCACCCTGCTGCTGTGGGAATTGCCAGGACTTCGGGCCAGGTCAAAGTGACTCCAAAGCCCATCACACCCTTTCCTCTGAACCAGGCTGTCTCTGAAGACAAATTAGGGGGACGAGGCAAAGATAAACACTTGGTTTTCTGGAGCAGACCTGATTTCAGATATTCAAATTTGGAGACCTGAGTAGGCTATACTGCCTGTGGTAGGGAGAACATTTACAAGGTAAAGTTTTTTTCAAAAAGCAAGCTCAGATAAAAGAAAAATATGCGGGACTCTGTTATTGGCTGAGCTGTGTTCCCTCAAAATTCTTATTTGAAGCCCTAATCCCCAGGACCTCAGATGCCCCTCAACGTACAGTGGGGTAATGTCCCAAGGAACCGACCTGACGTTGAAAGTGTCCTGAGTCGAAGATGTACTTAGCACAGCTCACCCACAGAGCATCAAAGCTTAGCCTAACTGACCCGAAATGTGCTCAGAGCACTTGCCTTTGCCTATAATGGGCAAAACCATCTCCCACCACAGTAAGCCACAGGGTGTCAGTGGATCACCATCCTGATGGCATGGCTGACCGGGAACCGCAACTCCCTGATGCTGTCCGGCATTGCTAGGGAGTTTCCTACCGCATCAATGCAACTGTGTTTGGATATAGGACCTTTAAAGAAGTCATTGGGCTAAAATGAGGCAGTCTGGGCGGACCCTAATCCACTCTGACTAGCGTCCTTATAAGAAGAAATAATTTGGAGGCACAATGAGACCCTAGAAATTCCTGTGCACAGAGGAAAGACCACGTGAGGACGTCACAGAAAGGTGCCCATCTGTGAGTCCAGCAGAGAGGCCACACGAGAAACCAGCCCTGCCGGCACCTTGATCTTGGACTTCCAGCCTCCAGAACTGTGAGAAAACCCATTTCTGTTGTTTAAACCACCCAGTCTGTGGCATTTTGTTAGGGCAGCTCTAGCGTGAATATTATCCTCAGCATATGAAAAGTCCCTAGAAATTGGTAAGAAAAAAGACCAACAAAGGAACAAAGTTGGGCAAAAATTACGAAAGATCATCCCAAAGAAAGAAATACAAATGGCTCGTCAATATATGAAAAGATGCTCAACCTCCTTCACGATCAGTTAAAACTGCACTGAGATACCATCGTTCACTGATCAGATGGGCACCACTTCCTAAGGCGTGTGTTTCCAGACACCATGTTTGGCCAGCCTGTGGGAGAACCGGGAGAGGCTCCCAACGTTGCTGGGGCGAGTGCACATTGCACAATCTCCATGGAGGGCAATTTATCAATATCCAGTTGAAAGAAAGGAGAGAAAACGGTATAAGGGCAAGATGGAAGGAGGGAGGGAGGGAGGGAAAGACAGGAAAGGGAAGGAGAGCAAAGGAGGCAGAGAGAGGAGTGAAAGGAAAGGGGGTTGGAAGGGAGGAAGAGAGGGAGGGAGGAAAGAAGGAAAGGGGAGAGGGAAGGAGCAAGTGAGGGAAAAGCTTGTGCCCTGGACTCAGTGAAACCCAAGCTCGAATCTGAAGTCTGCTATTTGTTAGTCCTAAACCCTTGGGCAAGTGACTTCCTTTGCCTATGCCTCAGTTTCCTCATCTGTACAAGAGAGCAGTCATAATCCGTGCCATGTAGGGTGCTACACAGATGGAGCCGGTATACTGCTCTGTTACGATGGTCGTGGTCATTACCTCCAAGTGTCAGCCGCCGGGCAGTCTCCCATTGGCGGATTCTCTACTTCTTTTCATGTTCATTGCAGTCCAGTGATTCACCAAATCAGTAGCTAAATTGCATTTCATATAAATGATGGCTATCATGGTATTTCAGTTTTCATACAAATCATTTTTCAGGAATTGGAAAATACCCGTTATTGTTAGGTCCTGAGCTCTGACTTTTGGTTTGGAAGTTGTGAGCACTTTACTTAATCGAGTCGGTGCCCCCAGGCTGTCGAGACACTGACGTCAAAGAAGACATTGGTGGACACTTCTGTTCCCTCCCATCTCCCAGCCCAAAGAGGTGCTGGGTGGGAGCTTGGGGGGGCCTTCTCCCACCCACCAATGCTGGCTGCACCAATGGGGTTGCAGGGAAGCTGGCAAACATGCAGGTCTCCCACACAAACAGAGTGAATGAAAAGGACTGTATAAGGTTGCCTCAGGAGCCTTGTCTCCTGCTGGGGAAACCAAGTCTGGTGTACCTGAAATATATCTGTGCGCGCTTGTCCAGAGGCTTGGAGATCTGCTGCATCCCTGTGCAAATGTGCCATGGTTCGCATGAAGAAACCGCCTCCCCATAAGTGCCAAGGAAGTTGAGATTTAGATGCAGAGCCACCCATCCTCACATCCTGCACCTAACTGCCCCCTCCACCCTCTCACCTCTTTCCCTTTTATTCCTTCTGCAACTCATCCTCTGTCCACCACCCCCCTGCCATGCTTCTTCCTGTGACGTTAACACCACCGACAGCAATCACCGTTCTGAGTTGTCACCACGGGCCTGGCACTTCACTTTTTTTTTTTTTGCTCGACAACTCTACAAGGTAAATATCATGATCTTCCCTTTATAGTTAAGGAAACAGGCTCATAGAAGTGAAGCAGACTCGTCCAGGGTCTTGACCCAGAATGCAACACCCAGCCTCTGCCACTGCGCCCCCAAGCCCCATGGTGACCTCTTCCACTCAGAAGAATCACCCTAGAATGACTGGGGATTCATTCAACCTCCCCATCTCCAAATCCTGCACGGCCAACTCCAACTCACCCTCCATCTACCAACCCCAGGGTGACACCATCACAGTTCACAAAACATGATCCTGTTCCCCCACACTCAAAGACTCCTCTGGGTGTCAACCCTCCTGCCTTCTGGACCTCTCTTACTGTCATTGCCCCCAGGAGAGCACCTCCTTCCCTTTGGCCTGGTTCAGAGGGTGAATATGGTCTCATATCTCAGCTTGCTAAAGCCTCTAATAAAGGGAATCAAACTAACATTTACTGATCACCTATCATGGGTCAGGCCCCACGCCTGACCTAATGTCCCTAATGTGCAGACGCTCCTCAACCTGCAGTGGGGTCACATCCCAATTAACCGATCTGAAGTTGAAAATATCCTAAGTCAAAAACGTATTCGGCATACGTTACCTACAGAGCATCAAAGCTTAGCCCAGCGGACCTGAAACGTGCTCAGAACGCTTACACTAGCCTACATTGGGCAAAACTATCTCACACCACAGTAAGCTGCAGGGTGTCAGTGGATGGCGTAGCTGACCGGGAGCCGCAGCTCCCTGATGCTGTCCGGCATTACTAGGGAGTTTCCTACTGCCTCAAAATTCAAAACTCAAAGGATGGTTTGAACCATCAAGGGGTGGTTTCTACCAAATGGGTATTGCTTTCACACCATTAACGTAAAGTAGAAAAATGGCAAATTGGGCCAGGCGTGGTGGCTTACACCTGTAATCCCAGACTTTCGGAGGCAGAGGCAGGCAGATCACTGGAGCTCAGGAGTATGAGACCAGCCTGGTTAACATGGTAAGACTCTGTCTCTACAAAAAATACAAAAATACAGGCACACGTGGTAGCACGTGTGTGTAGTCCTAGCTACTCGGGAGGCTGAGGTGGGAGGATCCCTGAGCCTGGGAAGTTGGGGCTACAGTGAGCTGTGATGGTGCCATTGCACTCCAGCCTGGGTGACAGAGTCATGCCTTGTCTTAAAAATAAAATAAAAAGAAAAGAAAAATGGTAACTCAAATAATTGTAAGTTGGGGACCACCTGTATATTAAAAAGCTAAGAAGCTTGCTCTGCAGGGAGAGTATGATGATCCCTTTTGCAGATGAGAAAACAGAGGCTCAGAGAGGTTAAGTACCCTGCCCAAGGTCACCAGCCCTCCAAGGGGATCTGGAATTCCAAGCCAAATCTGCTTCATCTGCTTGATTTCAAGCCTCTGTGCCTTTGCTCCACCGCTTTGCCTCTTGCAGTAAATGCTTCATAAATATTGGCCTCCCCCCACGGCCACGTGAGACTGTATCAGTGTAAGTTGGGAGCACATCTGTCTGGCATCTGTTTTCCTTTCAAACAAGTGTTTGTTTAACCCCATTTCGTAGCTTTTCTCGCCTGTGAAAGCTCTGGTAGTCCTCTCAGCCAGGGGATTCCTGAGGGTTTGGGCTCGTTTGGTCTCCTGTCACCGGCGGGCACTTGGAACGGGCGTTAGCAATGTGAGCAGCTGTTTCAGCTCTGCCTTTAAGCCCAGGAAAGTGGGCTGGGGGGAAGGTAAGTAAGACTCTTGGTGGCCTGCGTAGAGTTCTGGGACTTGAGCCGGCGTCTGCAGGCTCGGGGTAGAGGGCACGATGCTGGAATCAGGCAGGCCTGAGCTGGTGACCTGTCTCCAAGGGCCGTTCACTGCGCCATCCCCGCAAGCCACCCCTGTGTGATCATCTGCGGTATGGGGATGGTGACATTGCCTAGAGGAGCGCCTGGTCTATCAGCAGGTATTGCGTACATGCTGGTTTCCCTTCTCGTTCATGCCAGTGGTGGTTGGGAGGGCCCCGTAGGGACTCTAGAGAAAGGAGGATGGCCGTGCTGAAACAGAGAGCAGAGTCATGGGGTTTTCTTTCCTTACCTGGACCCCTGAGGTTCAGGAGCTTGCTGATCAAGTGCAGGCCGAACCCTGGCCCGAGATTCCCTGGCCCGGCCCCAGCAGGAACAGAGGCTTAAAGCTCCACGGTTGGTCCCCTGCACCCACGATGATGTTCCAGTGTCTCCCAGGATGCAGGGGGTACACGGGTCACCGTCACCTCCCATCTCAAGCAGGCCAAGTCAGCTTCCAGGAATGGCCACCACCACCCTCCACACCCTCTGTGGCCCCAACCATCAGAGCCCACCTTGCCCGGCACTCCACAGTTGAGGAAGACTGGTCAGCAGCATGATCTGCTGGCCTTGACTGTGGGTGGCTACCTCTGCAGGGACTGTGATCCCCAGACACAATAAGGAAGCTGAAGTTCAGAATGGGGAAGGCGCTGGTTTAGTTCCCCCACTAATGGGTTATAACGACGTGACAGGAGCAGCCATGTCACACCGAATGAGCACGCTCTGAGTGCTCGGTCCTCCCCAGACCCACAGTAGGTACTATAGGATCCTCATTTTACCGGAAAACAAATTATAACTTAAACAAGAAAACTTACAAATTCACCCAGCTAGAAAGTGCAGAGCCAGATGTGCCTTGAGTCAGACACCTGGGCTTGTCACCAGGAAGCCACACCCAGGAGAGCTCACCGCCTGCCGTTGGAAGAAATCCGATTATAATAACACCTGTGTTTTGCTGAACATCTATTGCACGTGGGCATTATGCAGAGCATTTGCGGTGCTTTATGTCATGTATTCTCTGAACACATCCGATAAGGTAGGTTTAGCCCATTTTATGGATGGGTATAGTAAGGCTCAGAAAGACCCCCCCAAAACTGGTTAAGTCCCAAAGCTAGGCTCTGAATCCAGCAGAGTGAGACTGGTGAGGTTTTTCTATCTGGTTATAACTCTTCTTAAACCAGCTTGGCGAAACATTTGGTCAGAAGTGACGGTTTTTGCTTCCTTCTCTCCCGCTAGCCTGGCCTGCGCAAATGCCACTCAGTCTGCCCATCCCAGGGAATCCAGAAATGCTTCTGAATTTGTCCTCTGAGGACCTGGACCATGTTGAGATTTGGATGTTTGGTGGGGAGGTGTATTAGTCTGTTCTCCTGCTGCTATAAAGACGTACTCGAGACTGGGTGATTTATAAAGAAAAAGAGATTTAACGGGTTCACAGTTCCACATGGCTGGGAGGCCTCACAATCATGGAAAAAGGCATGTCCTACATGGCAGCTAGCAACAGAAAGAATAAGAACCAAGCAAAAGAGATTTCCCTTATAAAACCATCAGATCCCGTGAGACTGACTACCACGAGAACAGTATGGGGGAAACCAGCCCCATGATTCAATTATCTCCCACCGAGTCCCACAACATGTGGGAATTATGGGAGCTACAAGTCAAGATGAGATTTGGGTGGGGACACAGCCAAACCGTATCAGGAGGTGAATCTGAGAGAAGGCAGAGGGAGCCATGAAGACGCCATTGATTCTAATATTCTTCAGCCCCCTGTTTGGATTCCCCCATGGCTCCCTATTGCCTACTTTCTCTAGGCAGTTTAACTGATCTTAAGTTGAAAATGTCCTAAGTCAAAAAGGTATTTAGTACACCTCACCTACAGAGCATCAAAGCTTAACCTAGCTGACCTGAAACGTTCTCAGAATGCAGTAGCCTATATCGATCGCATCCAAACTGCACCCTGGCTTGGAGCATCTTCAGCAAACAAGTCCAGCCTACTCATCATCTTTCATTGAATACATTTGTCTCAGGTCCCAGAGCTGTGCTGGACACCAGGATTGCGGGTCAACAGAATAGAACAGCCCAAGGAGCTCATAGTCCGACGGGTGCAGTGACAGCACCGTGTGATGGACACTTTGGTCAAGGATGGGCAGAGAAGCGACCACACTCAAGGCAGAGACCCTCAGCACAGGCGCCAGCAGTCCAGGGAGGGTCTGGGAGGAGGTGCCACCCCAGCAGAGCCCTGAAGGATGAGTGGGAGGGGATTGTCCTTGTCACCTCCTACCTCTGGGGGTAACACCCATCTCCAGACTTTCCCACATGCCCTACATTCTTTTCTCCTCCAGATTCTCTGCCTGGGCAGGCCTCCCTTCACCTCAAGATGCTATGTATCTTTCAGGTCCCTCCCACCCTTCTCTGGAAAACCTTTCCTAACTGCATAGCCTTGCTGATTTCTCACTGCCAATCAGCCATTTATAGAACTCAGCCTGAAGAACATGGCTCAGAGAGGGGAAGTGACTTGCCCAGGGTCACACAGTAAGTGGCACAATGGGGATTTGAACACAAGCCCAGGGCCCTCTGAGGGGAGGGTGAAGAGAGAGAGAGAGTGAGGGAGAGGAGAGGAGAGCAGAGTGAAAGCCACGGGAGCTCCAAAGTCAAGGGTGGAGGGGTGCCCAGCATGACCCCTGGGCAAGCGCAGCTCCTGGAGGCTCTATTCCCAACGCTGCCCTGGTTGGGGGTGGGTAGAAGACACCTGGGCCTGGGTGGGTGGGCAGCAGCGACTCAGATGTCCTGTCAGGAGGATATTAACAAGCCGTCCATCCAATTAGGAGCCAGTAATTAAAATTCCTCTTCGTTCCT
This sequence comes from Sapajus apella, assembly GCF_009761245.1. Lineage (NCBI taxonomy): Eukaryota > Metazoa > Chordata > Mammalia > Primates > Cebidae > Sapajus > Sapajus apella. The sequence goes on along the minus strand of NW_022436983.1, from coordinate 11,377,179 downwards.
ACTGCACAGTATTAAACCACAAACACTTCATTATATGCCTCTTACCTCACTGATTTGCATAAAAGGGAAGAAACACTTAATAGCAGCAGCACTAATTAATGCTCAGGGTGCACTGTGGTTTAGTGGCCTGCTGGTAGCTTCTGCTCCAGCTGACAATGAGTCCTGTGCAGGATGTGAACATCATCAGGGGTGCCATGGCAGGGGGTCCCAAGACCAGGGGTGGGGTGAGGGGGCAAGCATGTGAGATGCTGAAGGACTTCGGACTCAGTCCCTGCCCTCAGGGAGCTCCCAGTCTGATGGGGGAGCCACTGAGCTTGCCCCTAGGGAAAGATCCCAGTTTGATGTGGGAGAAATGACCCTCATAGTGTCCCCTGGGACCCCACACTAGGATATTCCTAGTCCAATGGAGGAGACGCAGATTCTACTTGTCGAGGGTCTGGCTGTTGGGAGGTGTACAGCCTCTGCCCTGGGGAAGCTCCCAGTCAAGTGAGAGAGACAGAGTTCCTGCTCTGAGAAAATGCTTAGTCTGATGCAGGAGACCCTAGGAGAACCCTGAGTCAGATGGAGGAAACACTTCTCCTCTGAAGACCCATCCAGCAAAGAGGCAATCTGCAGAAGTGGAAGCATCATGGTGCTGGAGTGGCGAACCAAATAAGCGACCCCAGGAAAGTTACTTCACCTCGCTTAATTGCAATTTCCTCATCTGCAGAATAGCCACTTAGCATCCCATGAGTGGCTGCAGCCCGGGAGGAAGATGGGCTGGACTTGCTGGTTGCTGGTTTGCTTCACGTGTGTACCAGACCTAGCTGGGAGGCAGGAAGTCAGAGCGGACGCGCTGGGAACAGGGTGGTGGTGACCATGGAGACGAACAAATTCTACGCCTGGGGAGTCCCCAGGCTGTGGGCTGCAGCGTGGAGGCAGGGGAGAAAACCACTCAGTGTGGACAGGCACACGCACGGAGCCATGGTATGGCTGTGACCGAGACCTGGAGCAGATGGGGCGGAGCAGTAAACCTGAGTTCCTGGAGCTGCCCCAAGAGCGGCTCCCAGGGTGGGGTTCTGGGGTACCCGCCAGGTAGGTGAGTCATCAAGGCCAAGGGACAGACAGCAAGGCAGAGTTAGCCCTCCAAAGAATGAGCTAGAAGCCCCACTGACCCCTGAAATGCCATGAGGCACCAGGGAGTCTGTGGCTCAGGACTGAACAGCACGGCCACAATGAGGGTTGCAGGAAGTTATTTTGAGAGTCTGAATGTCTTTCTTTTCTTTCTTTCTTTTTTTTTTTTTTTTTTTTTTGAGGCAGAGTCTCACTCTGTCGCCCAGGTTGGAGTGCAGTGATGCAGTCTCGGCTCACTGCAAACTCTGCCTCCTGGTTCAAGCCATTTTCCTGCCTCAGCCTCCCAAGTAGCTGGGATTACAGGCGCCCACCACCACATCTGGCTAATTTTTGCATTTGTAGTAGAGATGGATTTTCACCATGTTGGCCAGGCTGGTCTGGAACTCCTGACCTCAGGAGATCCGCCCACCTCAGCCTCCCAAAGCGCTAGAAGAGTCTGAATGTCTTTCTGACGGGACCCGCTGAGTGCGGATTTCCATCCCACTGCTGGCTCCCATGTCTTGCCTCATGCCCTCACCCTGTCCGGTCACCTGCGGGAATGCCAGCCTTCCTGGCTGCAAACACTCAGAGACGAAAGCCTCACAGCTGGCTGTTAGGGGCGGCTCGGGTTGGTTTCTCCATATTTAAGCTAAATTAAGGGGAGAGAAGCAGAATGCGGCAGGCTGCCCTCCATATCCTCAGTACAGGGGATCCATGGGAATCCCTATGGGCGTTCAGCAAGAGTGACCTTGATTGGGGCTGGGGATGGGAGCAGTGGCCTTGGTGTTGCTGCCTGGAAGAAACAGCACGCAGGCTAAGAGCCAAGGGGCTGCATGTGAATCTCAGCCCTGTCGCCCACTTGCTGTGCTCCCTTAAGCCCCTCTGATTTTCTCTCTTCATCTGCAGAGAGGAGAGGAGGAGGTGACGCAGAGTGAGCATGAAGTGTGAGGCCGTGGGCTCGGGACTCAGCCAGCGAGGAGTGCCTGGTGGGCATGGGGCTTAGCCAGTGAGGAGCATCCTGCCCAGCCTGGTTTCCTTCCTTCCCTGATAACCACCTCCTTAATAGTAGATGGTTCCATGCCAGCCCAGACACCCCAACCCCTGGAAGTGCCAGCCTCAGTTCTGGACACCCACCTACTCGTCAAAATAATCCTCCAGGGCTAGACAAGGCCAGGTGAAGCCCAGGCCCTCCCCTCGGGATAGAAACTGGCCTGTCGCACATGAGAGTCGCCCCAGCCCACTTACAGGGATAGCTCCCAGCTGGGTAACTGTTTACACAGCCTGCAAGGCCGGTGGCACCTCATAATTATACATAATATGTATTAATACTTCACCTTTCACCAGCACTGCATCTGGGCCAGTCAAAACATGTACAACATTAATCAATTAGGCTCTCAGCCTCCCAATCGATCACACATCTTAGCTTCCCGTTCCTGATCCCATGGGGATGGCAGCATGGTACACTCCAGGTCAGTGTCCAGGCCTCCTGGGAGGTCCAGCCTGTGTCTGGCCTTCAGCAGAGAGGGGTGCTGGCGTGCCCACTCCAACCCTTCCCAGCTCCCCTCAGCAGTGCACCAGGGGCTTATCACCAGCCCCCAAGCCTGGCCCCGACTTTCTTGATTTCAGGCTTGCCAAGATGGTCCCTCTGTCCTACAACTTGGTTGGGGGCTGAGTCCTCTGTTGGGCACCCAGCTTTTTGGACACTCTGGCCCTGCATGCCATGTGCCCTTCCCCTTCCCGAGCTCAGCGGAATTGCCCTGGAGGGGGCTGGCGAGCCAGCTTGGGTGGGACCCCTTTTTCTGCCTGCTCCAGGTTGACTGCCTCAGAGATGCCAAGCTCATGGTATGCAGGGTCTGGACAGTTATTCCTATAGCAACCCTACAAAGTAGGTATCATTTTCCCCATTTCACAGATGCAGGAGCAGAGGCTCAGTAAGGAAGTCACATGGGCCCGGCAGTGCCGAGGCCAGAACTCAGAGGACTCACGGGACAGCTTCCATGTAGCAGGGAGGCCCTTGCTCTGTCCCATCCTGTGCCGGGTGCCAGTTGTAATGGGTCAGGCTTGCCTTCAAGAGGTCATAGTGGAGGAGGCGGGTGCAAATGACAAAGGCAAGTGACAAAATCCAACTGCATGCACCATGCCATGGGACCCAGGAAGAAGAGGCTCCCTGGAGACCCTTGGGACTGGCAAGAATCTGAAAAAATCCTGGAGGGCTGCCTGGAGGAAGTGTGAATCTAGTGGCCCTGGCCTCTTGACTATATCAGCCTCAACTGGGACCTTCAAGAGGTGTGAGTGAGCCCCCCACCTGCCCAGCTCCTGCTCTCTTCCTACCCCTACAGTCTGCCCTCCCTGGATTTACACTTCCTCCAGGCAGCCCTCCAGGATACAGATTCTAGCCAGTCACAAAAGCCTCCAGGGAATCCCTCCTCTAGGGAAGGAAAAGAAAAGCCAAGGGAGGAAGAGAAAGGAGAGGAGGGGAAGAGAGAAAGGGAGGGGAGGGTAAAGGAGAGGAAAAACTTGGTTACACAAGGCAGCTCCATTTTCTCTGAGCATAAATGGTTTAGCTCTTGTGTTCCCTGCCTGGAATTTACCCCACCCCCACCCCTCCTCACACCCTTCAGGTGAGTTCTAACCAGAAGCCGCTGCTCTCCCAGGCCGTGGCCTCCTCACCTAGCCCTGCCTTGGACCTCCTTGCCTGGGATGAGAATCGTTCTCAGTGGCAGACCCATTGCAGCTGGGGACACGTGGGCTTCTCTCGGGGCAGGGTCCAGCACAGGGTCAGGGGTGACAGAGCTGACCCCAGCCTCCCCAAGCCGAGAAGGCTGAGCGGCTGCCCACTGATGCCTCCTTTCCTTTCCCGAGTTTGAAGACCTGAGGAGGTGGGGCTTTGCATGGAGAGGTTTTGATATAGGAAAGGGGGCTGAAAAAAGATGTAAAGATGGGAGGTGGGACTCTCAGGCCTTGAAAGAGATGACAAAAGAAAGGCAGAAAAGCACCCAAACCAAATCCCATCAAGTCCCTTGTAAGGGGAGCCCAGGCGGAGAGGCAAACACAGACAGTATCGGGCCAGGGATACAAATGAGAGAATCAGTCCAGGTGAAGGCGAGAGGGAAGGGTGGGGACTGGGGTGAAGTGAGGAATGCGTGCTCTACCCAAAGGTAAGAAAACTAACTAAAACGCACAGGCAGTGAGCCCACCGTGGCTCCTGCGGTGCCAGTCAGTGGCTGGTGGACCACACAGATGCAGATAAGGTGGTGAAACCCAGGAATGGTTCGGCAAGGCCCTTCCCTGCCCCAGGCCTCAGTGTCTCCATCTGTTAAATGGAGATGCACAGGCCCAGTGCCGCACGAGGGGTTCCAGTCCACCAGCAGCTGACGTGAGACGCAGCCAGGACAGTCCTGGGTCAGTGGTGATGGATCCGCAGGCGCTGCATGGGGAATCGGGGACAGCGTGCGTTTGGACCTCAGTCCCTCCGTGCTCACAGTCCCCCACCCTGCTGCCTCTGCCATGCCTAGCTGGACCACCATGGAAGATGACTTCACTCTCCTGACACTCAGCTGCCTCATTTGCGAAGCAGAGATCGTCACACCCAGTCCACAGGATGGTGAGGATAGAAGCAGAAAATTCATATTCTGCACCTGGTTCCCAGTCCGTCACCCACCAGTGGCTGCTCGTGTTCTTGGAGCCGTAACCGTGCCTTGCTCTTCCTGCCCTGTTACTGAGCCGAGTCACCGGGCTCAGCTGTGTGTTTAGGGTCCAGCCCTAGGCCTGGGGCCTTTGGGTTTCCTGGGGCTACATTGCGGAGGTCTGAGCAGCTCTGAGCCCCACTCCATCCCTTTGGCTGGGGCCTCCTCGGCGGAGTGAAGATAAGGCTGTTGGCACTGGCCTTCCGAAGCCCATTAGAGCTGTATGTGGATGCTAATGGGATGGACACCTCCAAGAGGACAAAGCCATCCATAACTGTCCCACGGTTTATGCTGAAGCTGAGGCGACGCCTGGGAATGTCTCTCTCCATCACTCTCTTGGCCTGCCTACCACCCACTGCCTGTCCTAAGCCAGCAGAGCTGCTGGGAGCAAACCTTCGCCTTTCAGTGCCCTGTGGTGGTTGCTGCTGGGCAGAACCTGATTGCCCTTGTCAGGGGACAGTCACCATTTTTGGCCGGCACACTGCAAGCAATCAACATCAACCTGCATGGCCTTCCGTCATAGCTGTGGGCAGAAGCTGGAGGAGGCTTGTTAACTCTTCTATCCTCACCTGTACCCTGTAAAATGGCCTTTGATATTTCTATTCCAAGGACACAGGTTCAGAGAGGCCGAGCTGTACAGACTCACATAGCTACTAACGGGCAGAGCTAAGGCCAGAGCATGGAACCCCACGTGGAAAAGCGGCATCTTGTTCTTTAGGCTCTGGGCACTGGGGAGCTGTCTTTGGTGAGCTTTACAAAGACACATGATGAAGAGAGCAGAGCTTCATGACCCCTCCACGGCCACAGGTCAAGCCCCACAGTGATGGAGCTTCAAGTCTAAAATCTAAATAAGAGAAATCATGCTAATGATAATCAACACCAGTTGCTGAGTCCCTACCAACCTGCAAAGGTTTGGATGCCTGGTCTCACGTTGCAGATGAGAGAGCTAAGCTTCAGAGAGGTCACGTGACTCACCTGGGCTTACACAGCATCCAAAAGCCCAAACCAAATTGTGAGCTCAAGACTGTTTGGAACTGAGTCTCTGGTCTCTGTTTTCTGAAGATCTGTGGCTCAAATATCACCTTCTGAAGGGATCTTCTCTGACCTCATACCTGTAGCTAACATAGAATCCTGGGACAAGAACCTCCAGGGCAGGGCACAATGATTGCATGCGGTGGAGCCCAGTTAAAACCTTGAAGTCACCTCCAGAATCAGGCTTGAGCTTCTGGAGTCCCTGGATGTTACCTTTTCTCATGTGACACCTGCTTAGCTCCGGGAGGGCAGAGGCACTGTGGACGAACTGCAGGCCGTCCCCAAAAGGGTTCTGTGAGATGGTTGAGTTAATTCATTTGTTCATCTGCTAGGCACGTCATGGGCACCTCTAATGTGTCAGGCCCCATTCTAGGCACTGAGGAGGCACCAACAGAGGGAGAAAGGTCCCTGTCCTCACGGTGTCCACTCCTAGGCAGTGATTAAGTGTGAAAAAGAACCATAAAGCAGGCCAAGCGAATGCAGAGTGATGAGCAGGGTGACCACATGCCCCCAAATCCCTGGGGTAACCTGCTTGAAACCTGATCTTTAACTGCTAGCTGCTGTAACAAACATGTCACAAACAAATTTAGATTTGTAACAAACAAATCTGAAGACCCAAAGGTCTTTAGATAACATAGTCTTTAGACCATAATCATTAGTGACCCCTTTCACCTGCAAATGGTCCCATTTGGAAGATCAATTATATGGTCACCCTCATGATGAGAAGCACCACTAAGCTCTCTTTAATTATTAGGTGGTGTGGCAGAAACTGTCAGTTTTCACCAATATCCATGAGCTTCTCTGTATTTCCAAGCCACATCCCCCCACCACCCCCTGCAGTTAAGAAGGAGATGTGATTGAGTGTGGCCCATGGAAATGGGGAGTAAGTGTCATCCAAGCCGGGCCCCAGACATCTGTGGAATCATCTACCATGGTGTGAATTATCCACTCATCTCCCCCACCTGTTATGTGTGGCATTCGCTGTCCCTCCCCATCAGTGTTAGGTTTGGCCATGTGACCTGCTCTGGCCTCTAGAACGTGGATGTCGGTGGTATGCGCACTCTGGACCTGGTCCCTGAAACTCCAGGTCAGGGCCTCCGTGTGAGCTTTCTCTTCACTCTTCAGCAGACTGGGTACAGAGGATCCAATGGGGGACCCCCAGGACCCCCTGAAGGATGACAGATGCACAAAATGAAAAAGGCTGAGACCCCAGAACCATTGCCTGGATATGAGTGCTCAGGGGAGCCTCTGACTGGGAATAAATGCATTTGATTCTGCACAAGCAAAAGATACACTTTTACTGTGCTGCATTAAGAAGAGGCTGGAGTCGTTTGTTACAGCAGCTAGTGTTAATTACCCTGACTGTGACAAGCGGCTCATGAAGGACTCTCTGATGAGAAAAGATTTGAACAGAGACCTAAATGAAGTGATGAAAGTCCCTACGCACAGAGGACGCAGCACGTGGAGAGGCCCTGGGGCACTCAGGTACTCTGATTTATCATGGCTGAGCCACAGCCCTTACCATCCGGAGACCTAGCTCAGATCACGTACCCTGCCCGAGCCTTTGTTTACTCGGGTGCCAGCTGGGACTGGTACCACCCCTGCTTTTTTTCCTGAGGGCACCAAGGTGGGAGGCTGATGTGGTAATGGACATAAGAGGAATTTGTCGCTAGGGCTGCCCCATCAGTGCAGAGGCCACACTTGCCCCGGCCAACAGAATGAGCCACAGTGCACTGGCATTTGTGATCCCACTGAGAGAGACCATGGCGAGGGGGACAACTGCCCCAGTGAATGTGCTGGTGTCTTGATGGCCGGGGTGACGGAGGATGCTACACTGAGTTCAGGGCGCTCAGCTCCCTGGGAGGTACTGAGAAAGTGATGGGGTCTCCTCTGGAATTCAAGGAGGAGGGAGGGGTCAAATGTATGTGGACTGCCTGGCCCTAAACTAGGTACCAACGTACCTGTCTCGCCTAGCCCCTTAAGCACATCTCCAAGGACGCCAGCATTCCTGTCTCTGGCCACACTGATTCAAACACCTGTAGCTAACACAGAATCCTGGGACAAGTGTCTCCAGTTCAGGGCAGGATGACTGCACGCAGGAGGAACTAACTTAAAACCCAGAGGTCATTTAAGTATCCTGAGACCACCCCCTGCCACGCCAAGTACCATGCTCCACGTTACATGTGCACCATCTCCAATCCTCCCAGCCTCCATCAGGAAGGTGTTATCCTCATTTCCCAGAGAGGCCCAGGCCTGAGAGCAGGTGGCAGCAGGATTCCACCCCAGCTCAATCTGGTTCTAAAACCTAAATTCTTTCTTTCTTTTTTTTTTTTTTTTTTTTTTTTTGAAACAGGGTCTCACTCTGTCAACCACGCTGGAATACAGTGGCCTGAACATGGCTCACTGCATCCTTGGGCTCCTGGGCTCAAGCAATCCTCCCACCTCAGCCTTCTGAGTAGCTGGGATTACAGGCATGAGCCACTGCACCAGGCTAATTTTGTTTTGTTTTGTAGAGACAGGACCTCCTTCTGTTGCCCAGGTTGGCCTCCAACTCCTAGGCTCAAGCAATCCTCCTGCCTCAGCCTCCCAAAGTGCTGGGATTACAGGCGCAAGCCACCACTCCCTGGCCCCAAAGCCTACATTCTTGCTACCGAATAAATGAAAATGTAATTATTACAATAATAATTAGCATACGGTGAAACTTCCGCCTGGTATTCTGCTCAGAGCTCCACATCGTGCCAGAGGCTCCCCAAATCTACCTTTTAGAGTAGACATTAATAATTCCCATTTTACAGATGTGGAGATGATGGGGGAAGATGACTCCTCAAGGTCACAAAGCTGGAAAATGGTGGAGCCAGGATCAAGAGATGGATCAATGAAGCCAGGCTGGTCCTACCCCAAAGGAGCCCTCAGAAAGACACCCAGGATTTCCACAATCTGCCCATGTTATGAAGACCTATCGGGCCAAGCTGTCGGGCTGGCCTGCCGCCGTGAGTGAGCTCACGCCTGAGCGGTCCAGCCTTTTAGCTGAGCGGTACTGGGGAGGCAGGTCTTGCTGGCCGGGCACCCAGCCAGGACTGAGGAGTCAGGATATATCAACCCTCATTATTAGCAACATTAGCTCCGTGATTCGCCAGCATTCACAGTATTGACACTAATGATTAGCACAACCATGAGTCTGAGCCTCTGAACCGTGCCGGGAAGGCCACCCCCTCCCTCCGTGTGTGTCATCCCCACTGTGCACGGTTCAGTTACACCCATACCTTGTCCTGAAGCCTCGGAGGCTGTCCCTGCCCCCATGGTCTCCCCTGCACACTGAGTGCTCCTCTGTCTCTCCACATCTCATTACCCACCGTGGCCACATGCACCCTCTGCAGGCTGCTGGCCCATGTCCCAGCACTGGCCAGCAGGGGCTGTGCCAGGTCGGACAGAGGGGCTGAGGCACACACGTCAGTGACACACTTGGCCTGGCTATTGTCCAGGCAAGGCAGGCCTCGGAGCACGACGGAGCACACAGACCTCTGAACCCTGCTCCATGCGCTTGGTCTGGTGGAGCCTCCAGGATGCCACCAGACGCACGCTGCTAAGCACGCCTTGCTGACACCGTAAGAACTCATGCACACTTAGCTCAAGCACTGGGTTGACGCTCTGGCTTTGTTTAATGAGCGTAAAACACTAACTTGTTTGTGCAACGGCAGGCAGGCTACTCCGTACTTGACCACCAACAATCTCACTCATTCAAGGATAAAATGTTTATTCTTTGAATTATACAGGCTTGCTTTTTCCGCTTCTTATTTTTATTTCCCTGTGTCTTCTGAGCAATGAAAGAAGCTGTGATTTGAGATCTCTCAGGGCAGGGCCTGTGCTTACTCACTATAACACACATCCTCTCACTCCGCAAACACCTACTGTGCACCTTCCTGGTGCCAGACCTTGCACTAGGCTCTGGGGACACAGCAGAGAAAAGAGACCTGGCTGCTGCCTTGATGCAGTTTACAGCCTAGTGTTGTGGTCCAGAGTCTGGACACTAAAGCTGGACTGCCTGAGTTCAAATCCCAGCTGTACCACTAGCCAGCTGTGTGGTTTTGGGCAAATTACTTAGCTTCTCTGGACTTCAGCATTGTATTAGTCCGTTTTCACACTGCTAATAAAGACATACCTGAGATTGAGTAATTTATAAAGTAAAGTGGTTTAATGGACTCACAGTTCCACATGGCTGGCGAGGCCTCACAATCATGGTGAAGGATGAAGGAAGAGCAAAGTGATGTCTTACATGGCAGTGGGCAAGAGAGTTCTCCAGGGAAACACCCCCTTATAAAGCCATCAGATCGGGTGAGACTTACTCATTGTCACGAGAACAGCATAGGAAAGACCCGCCCCCATGATTCAGTTACCTCCCACCGGGCCCCTCCCACTATGCGTGGGAATTATGGGAGCTACAATTAAAGATGAGATTTGGGTGGGGACACAGCCAAACCGTAACAAGTGTCCTCAGTAAAAATGGAGATAATAATAGTACCTTTCACAAAGTTGCTGCAAATCTAAATAAGTTTTGTATATACAGACCCAGGAGCACCTGGTATGTAGGAGGCACACCATGTTTCACCATCATAGTCACAACAAAAATTACATTCTAGTGGGGAAGCAGACAAGCAAAGGACCCAACAAAGTTATTCATGCTAACCAGCGGGGCCCTGACAGGTGGCTCAGATGTATTCATACGAAGGGAAGGCAGAAGAAGGGGGTGACATTTCAGTGGGGTGGTATCAGGGTAGGTATTTCTCCATGCTTTTTATTTAAATTCAGCCCGGCAGGACAGGAAGGTTGTAGCCATAGGAACATCCCAGCAAGGGTGCTCCAAGCAGAGGAAGCTCCAAGTTCAAAGGCCCATAGGCTGGAAAAGCACGCCTGGGAGAGAGCAAGCAGGCCGGAGTGCTGGGAGTGGCATGAGCACAGCAAGGGCGATCAGAGCGGAGGGGATGTGGGAGAAGAGGCACTGCCAGGGGAAGCAGAGTAAGGCGTGGGATCTGACTTCAGGCATGACGCCAGACCTTGGAGGGGTTCAAGCCCAGAAGTGATCGGATCTGATTTAAATTTTAATTATATCTCTCTGGACACCTGGAGGAGCTAACAGCTGGAGGAAGAGGGTGGCAGATGTGAGACCAGTGGGGAGGCTGTGGCAGGCGTGGACGTGTGGTATCCTGGGCTGGGGTGGCAGTGGCGTCAGAGAAAAGCATCCAGATGCAGAATGTGTTGGGGGAAGAGCTGCCAGGGCCGGTTCCTGGACCCGGCATAGAATGCAAGGGCAGAGGAGTAATTGGGGTGATTTCATGTTTTTACTTTTGGCATTTGCTACAAGGCATGTATTTTATTTCTTACCCTACCATTAACCAGCTGTGTGACCTTGAATACGTCACTTAACCCCTCTGAGCCTTGCTTTCCTCATCTACAAATCAAGGGTGCTGTGAGGATCAATTAAGATAAGACACGAAGATAGAAATGGGAGAGTGTCAGAAGAGAGGAATGTGGAAGGAAAGCTGGGGAGAGGGAGGCATAGAACCTGATTCTAGTCTCACCTGGGACCCTCAGTGGCTCCACAGCCTTGGCCAGAAACCAATTCCAGTTTGCTCAAGCATCAAACAAGGCTGAACGCTCATTCCCTCCTACAACCCAGACCAAAATGAGGTACTCCTCCCTAAAGGGAGTAGAGGCGTGGGCGGCGTGTGGTTGGGCTGCCGTGGGGAGAAGCCTGGCTCTTCACTGTCCCAATCTCTCCCTGCTTTGGACCAATGCTCCCTGGAAGGCCCAGAAGAAGGGGCACTGGCTCAGCTCCAGCCTCTCCTCAGAGTGAAATGACTCAGTCAAGCTCGCCCACTGAGCCAACAGCATGGCCCAGAATAGACCCATGTTGCCCCACCTCCACGCTGCACCCCACCCATCCATTTCTCCATCCAAAGCAGAGGAAGGGGCCATCCTCAAACTGATGGATGCCCATTCCCTGCTAGGCCCAGTGCTTTGGACTCAGGGTTCTGGCTCAAATACAGAGAGAGATCTGTCCTTTGCAGCTTGCAAGAAATTGGGAAACTGATGGAGAGTGGAGAGAAACTGGCATGATGACGTATTCCTTCTCTGCCTGTTTCCTTACAGTATGACACTCAATCCTCATCATGTCCTCCTTTTTTCTCTCCTTTAGGTAGATATGTAAACAGGATCAGAGAGGGTGAGGGATTTTCCCAAAGGTCACACAGCAGAGCCAGCGTCAGTGCCGAGCCCACTCTTCATTCACTGTCCCAGCAAAAGCCATGTATTTCTCCCCTAAAAGACCAAGCTGGGCTCCTGTCCCTTTCTGCACGGGAAGGCTTGGGCCAGAGCCTGGAAACACTTCTTGGAAGGAAAAATAAAGGAGCAACCAAAGTCCCTCCTGGTTCTGGGCTCCATCCCCTGGCAGAGCGTCGACCTTGGCAGGGGAGCCCAAGGGCATCATTTGGACTTCCCCAACCTCCACGCTCAGCCAGCAGGTGCCCCGAGCATTCCTTATGAGCCTGCCACATTCGCCACCCTGAGAAGCCAACATGAGGGATGGCGTTTTATTAGTCCCTGCCCACCCTTCTGTTTGGACTTCAAACCATCTACATAAATTACAGTATTTATTGCGTCTCTGTGTGTGTTGTTGTGGCAAGAGGGTGTGTGCGCTGCGCATCCTCGGCGGGAAGAAGGTCACCCCCAGGACTCTCTGAATGCGTGTCACTCTGTCCCAGGTCCCAGTGCCAGTGGGGCAGCAAGGACCAGGCTGCCTCACAGGAACCAGGAGGGGCTGGGGGCACTGGGGCACTGGGGAGAGAGTGAGGTGGATTTTACAGCAGAGTTTTCACATGGTTGGTTTTGCCATTAACTTTGAATGCCTTTGTGGGTCTATAAAGTTCCCCATAGTGGTTTATAGGGAGTATGAATTGAGGAAATTGGTGGCAAAAACAGGGTAATGGGCAGCTTTCAGATACCCACACAAGGGTCAGGGAACAAAGGCGGGGAGGAGCCATCTCACCACAAAAATGACTCCGAGGATAACTTTTCTGAAAAATATCTCACAAATCCCTCTGTTTCCCTCCACCGTTCCACGTCCCCACGCATAGAAAAGACTGGCAGGGTCGTCACCAAGCCATGAACAGCAGCCATCTCTGAATCGTGCTATTTTCTTTTTTGTGCCTTTCTAAATGCTCCAAATTGTCTCCAGCTTTCAGGTATTACTTTTGGAATAAGAATAATAAAAAGTTATCTTTTAGAGTCAGATAATTCAAAACAGCAGGGAGGAAGGCTCTTTGAGGCACCCAGGACTCACCCATCACAATCACCCATCAGGGGAGCTCTTTTTCTGCTATCTCATTTTGTACTCACCACAATCGTCAAGTCGTGACAAATGGGGAAACTGAGGCACAGAGACGTTAAACGTCTTACTCAAGGTCACGAAGAACAAGGGCTTCAACAGGAACCCCACTCCACCCTGCTGGCCTGGCCCTCACCCCTCTCTGTCTGAGTGGCCCTGCTGCCCCGGGGGGAGGTTTTGGCTGACTGTTCTCAGACGGGTGACATGCTCTGGTTCTGAAGGGTCCTGGGCAGCTTTTCTTGGTGGTCTAAGGGGCTCTATTTACTGGAGCCTCCTCTGGTTAGACCAGGTCACCTAGTACTACCTAGTGGTATCTTCAGGGGGCTGGGGGACTGGACCTAGATGCTTCCAGAGGGTCCCAGACCCAGGCTAAGCTAGGTTAGAGGAAGACTGTGTAAAGGATTGGGCAGAGGAACAAATGGAAGGAAACGTGGGCCAGATTTATTTAGGTTCGGGGCAGAGCTTAATTAGCTGCTTCAGCCACAGGCAGCTTGAGCAGGGAGGTGATTGGGCGGGGCCTGGGGAACTGGGTGCAAGGGGGCATGGGGCAGCAGCAGGGCATGGAGGTCTGCAAGTCGCTGTGGAGAACTAGTCCTTCCCACTCGACTCAGACTTACCAAGGGGCTGCTCTGTCCTGGGAAGATGGAACAGAGCTGCGGCCCAGGTCTGGGGAGGGTGTAGATGGGAGGAGGAGAGGCCCTGCTGGCTCGTCCTCCTTCCTCTGCATGCCTCTTCCCCGAGAGGACCACGTGGAAACATCAAAGAACAGAAAACGGAACAGAGTAGACACTGACATTCCCCTAAGATGGAAATGTGACAAGGTCTAGGGACACGGACCTCAGGGGGGCTCCCACTCTGACTCAGGGAGACAGACCTCTGTCATCGAGAAGCCTTAATCTGATGGAGGAGACACAGCCCCAGCCCTGGGGAGGTCCCAAATCTGATGAAAGAGTTATAGCTCCAGCCTCAGTGAGGTCTCAGTCTGATGGGGGAGTCACAGCTCCCGCCTTGAGGACAGAATCCAGATCTGACGGGCACCACATACCCCTCTACCACCTAAGAGCTCCCATTCAAACGGAAAGGCAAGACCTCACCCAGAGAAGGGACTTTAGAACCCTTAAGAGAGACACAGAAGGGAAGGCATAGGCCTCCCAGGTCACCTGTGTGCAGATGACTTTCTGAAAGACTCGACATGAAGTCAGGGGTTGAACAGAGCGCTCAGGAAGCCTCTGGAAGTCCAGCCAGGCTCTGCCAGGTTCTGAGGACACATTAGCCAGCAAGACTTCATCCAGCCCACAGGGCATCCATGGTGTGGGGATCCGGACACTGACAAGAAAAGCAGGGACTGGAAACACACGCCGTGGGCCTGGGCCGAGGCAGGAGTCTGCACTTTATGACTGGGCACTGGGGAGCCACGGACCGTTCTAAACAGGATGGAGAGTGTTCGGATTTGTGATTTGAGAAGATCAGAGGGACTGCCTAGAGGAGAGCGAAGGCAGGAGAGCAGGGCCCAGGCTGTTATGTCACCCAGCCTAGAGACGAGGGGCCTGGCCTGAAAGGGGGCAGCTGAGAGGGTGGGGGGTGGCACACAGAAGTCCTGAACCCAGCCCAACAGAAGGGCCCGATGAGATTAAATCACGGCTGCACTCCAAGCAGCTGCCTGGCTGAGCTCAAGGACACAAGCCCAGGGTCCTCCTCTACAGATGCCTGCTCATCTGCGGGAGCCTTGGAAGCCGAATCATGGACATCTGCTGTCACTAGGCCTGTGTGGGGCCAATGTCAGGCTCATGAGTCCTATCTCTGAGAGAAGAAGGCCCGGGGCAAGCCCTGGGCATCCTGGGGGCCCCCAGCTTAGAGAGGCCAGACCCTTTGTGTAGGAACCTGAGGAACATGTGATCACAGCCTCTGTTTCCCTCATCCAAACACTCAGGTCATGACTGGACTCTTCAGAGGCTGCCAAGGCCACGGGCCGCCCCTGCCTGCCACGCCTCCCATCTGGATGGGCGTTTGTCCTACTGCTAGTGAAGCCTTTAAACCAGGCAGTACAAGGGTCGGTCAGAGGCCTGAACTGACCCATCTGGGGAAAGTGCGAATCAGTCCCCCAATCTGCATATATGCAAACAAGGCTTCACTGTGGACAGAGCAATTAGCATTGCCTAATGCCTGGCCAGGCCACCAGGATTGGCTGTGGGTCTTGGGATTTTATCTGTTGGGCTCAGAGCCCAGCTCCTTCTCAGCTGAGTCCTGGTTGGGTGGACGATGAAGTGCCAGAGTGAGCCCAAGCCATCTGCGAAGGGGCAGGGAGGTCCCGAAGGCTTGGGAAGACTTCCTGGGTCTTGTTTCCTTATCTTTATTTTGGGCAGTGGGAGGACCATCAGGTGATCAGGTAAGGGCGGAATGTCTGACCATCCCAACTCCAATAATGTGGCCAAGTGGTAAAAAGCCAGGGCTTTGAGTCAGACAGACCTGAGTTCTAATCCTGGTTGAACCAGTTAATTGGCCACTGTGGACCTCAGTCTTCTCATCTGTAAAACGGAGACCAGCCTCCCGCATAGGCTGTTGTGAGGCTTAAGGTCTTTCTAGGTAATGTGCTAGTCACAGAGTAGTTGTTCATTAAATGAAGTCCCCTTGTCCTGATACGGTTCGAAAGAGAAAGAGAAGCGCAGGCTTGGTTCTCACCTTCTCTCCTCACCCTGTTCGTCTTGGTTTTGTTTATTTTTCATCTGAACAGTGCTTTATTTATTTTGTTATATACATATATATATATATATTTTGAGACAGACTCCCTCCGTTGCCCAGGCGTGAGAGTGCCCGCTTCCACGTGCCTATATGTGCGGCCAGTTCTGATGCTTTCCAGATCCTCGCCCATGTGATCCCCACAGCTGCCCCCAGACTAGGCACAGTGAGGCTTGGCTTGGGCTCCCCGAGATGCAGACTCTGAGAAAAATAATTCAAGTGCAGGTCGCTTATTCGAGAGGTGACCCAGGAAACATCAGTGAGGGAGCAGGAAGGCAGGGCGGGATACTGGGTGCATTAAGCCCAGCTTTCCTGCAGGCAATGGAGCTGCACCCCACTGGGGCACTAAAGGAGACAGAGTGGAAGATACACCTCTGAGTATCCACACCAACGGCAAGGAAGCCACATGATCCTAACACTCTGGGATGGCGAGTGGGGAGAATCGCTTGAGCCTACAAATTTGAGACCAGCCTGGGCAACATAATGGGACCTCTGTCTCTACAAAAAAAATAAATAAATAAAAATTCTGCACACCTGTAAGTTCAGTTCCTCAGGAGGCTGAGGCAAGAGGATTGTTCGAGCTGAGGAGGTCGAGGCTGCAGTGAGCTGTGATTGCACCACTGCATTCCAGCCTGAGCGACAGAGCGAGACCCCGTCTAAATGAAAATTTCTATTTGAAAAAAAAGAAAGTTGGGGTATTCATCCTTGAACTCCCTGTCTGTCTTGGGTTGAGAGCTGCTTCTAGGAGCCCTAGCTCTCTGCAGTTCTGACTGCCCCATGCACTGACCAGGAATGCTGCCTCAGGCAATGAGTTTCATTCACAGTAAGCAGACTTTGGCGGGTGGAGAGAAATACAGAGAGAGTACTGCCAGGCACTGACTGGGTGCTACAATATGAACCCCCATCTCACAGATGAGGAAACTGAAGCCTAGGGCATCCAGATAATGAGGCCCAGGTCATACATCCAACATACTGTGGGGCTGGCCTTCAAACCCTGAGACCTGTCCCAGAGCCTTCGATCATAACCACTGAGCCACACTGCCTGACAGTGACCCATTCCTGACCCGAGGGCAGCACTGCAGGGGGTGGTGGAAAAGGAAGACAGTGGGGAAGGCCCTGGCCTCTGGAATGGGTGCAAGAAGTTCTGGGAGGCCAAAGACACTGGGAGGAAGGTGGGTGAGATGGATCCCCCAGGGAGCCCCCATGATGTACCAGCAGGGGGAGGTGCTCGGGGACCCAACCAGCCCCATCATCATGTGACCCAGACAGTGCCTCCTGCAACCCTGAGCTCTGAGTCAGACGCCCCGGCTCCCTTCCCTCTGGTTCAGTGACCACATGTTCCCAGCCCAAACGGGAATTTCTTGTTAGACGCAGCATTCCCAGTGGGAAGGGAAGAGTGAATTTATTCATGCAAAAAGTGTTACCAAGATTTAAACATTAGAGTGCATTTGGTTATATATACCACAAATTATCTTTATTGAAAAGAATAAAAAATAGTTGCCATTGGGACCATCCTAGAGAATCCAGAAAATATGGACTTTGCACCCAGGAGGGACCAGAGCTCCTGCACCAGCAGCACTGAATTCAGTGCATAAGGATGTGGGTTTGAGCAGCAAAGCCAGGACCGAGCACGCTGGCTGGCACACAGCAGGTGCTTACTAAATGCTCAAACACAAAGCGACAGGTCTGAATCCTAACTCTCCCACAGACTCAGTGAAGCTTTCCCTGGGCCTCAGTTTCTTCATCTGTAAAAAGAGGATAATAATGTCCATTGACAAGACATTTAGCTGAGATAATTCAGGGACGGGCCTTAGCGGGCATCCTGGCTCATAGTAAGTGCTCAGTTAATGGTGGTGGCAAGGGAGCAGATGCCAAGCTGGCATCTTGTGCTTCTTCATCTTAAAGGAGTCTCTGCCGTGAGAGCACTTGGCCGGTGTGTGGGGCAGGTCCCTGAGGGGTGGGGTTGGAGGATCCATCCCCAAGCTTCCTCGCCCTTTCCCCTTGCGGAATGATTCAGAGTTTGTCTTGCCTTCCTCTCAGGGGTTCCCCCATGGATAGAGCCAGAGTGAAAACTGCATCAGTTACCTCTTTTCCCAGCCCACATCCCCTCCTCCCCTGCTGCTACCTCCTGGGGTCATTCCCAAAATAAACTCCTGTATCCAAATCCTTCTCTCTGGCTCTGCTTTGAAGGGAACCCCAGAAGCAAGCAATAACAGTAGCAGTAGTAGGAAATACTGCCCCCCATGCTAGACCCCTAAGAAGCGAGTAACCAAGCAACACCCTGCTGGTCTCCGCTTACTTCTCAGGCCATCGTAAGGATCAACTGAGATAAACAGCAGAACAAAGCCGTGGGAATGAAGAAAGCGAGGCCACACGTCCCGCGAGGGATTATTATATTTCCTTGGTGAGATAAGGATCTTAAAGCTCGCTGGTTCTGTAGCCTGTGCGTGGGACTCCAGGACCGATTGTCTCTGGCTCTGCTAATCCCAGCTCAGCCTGTCTGTCATTTACGAACCCATTATCTTCAGCCCCGACCCTGGGGCAGCTGCATGTGTCCCCAGCACGGTTCACGTGCCCTCGGTACTGGGGACATGGTGGGCCAAAGGCAGGGCATAAAGGAGGCCGCCCTGGCTTCTATCCCCAGGTCAGACCTGCTGGAAACCGAATCCCAGCTCTACCACGGCCTCACTGTGTGGCCTTGAATCAGTTACTTAACTTCTCTGTGCCTCAGTTTCCTCATTTATAATGGAGAAAGGGATAGAATCTAACTCATGGAGTTTTTAATGCAGACTAAACACATTAATATTTACAAAGCACTTAGAAGACTGCCCGGCCAACAGTAAGCACTACGTAAATATTTGTTAAATAAACACCTATCTTGCTTACCTCAAAGGGTTGTGGTAGGATCACCAGATGATAAACACATGAAAATCCTTCATACGTGGTAGATATCCATGCAAATATATTAGAGTTATGAATTTTCTCTAAGTCTCCATCCCCCCAAAGTGGCTTCCCTCAGTAGGCTTTGCATGCACTACATAAAGAACGGACGTTGGAGTTTCCCATGTCCAGGTGTCAAATATGGTGCTGCCTTTCACCAGCCATGGGAACTTGGGCAAGTGACTGCATGTCTCAGAGCCCCAGTCTCCTCATCTGTGAAACAAGAGTAACAGTGACTCCAGTCTCTTAGGGTGGGATGAGTATTAGGGAAGACAAGTGATCTAGGGGGATCAGAGGAATGAGGAGGATGTTTGTCCCCACCCAAATCTCCTATTGAAATGCAATCCCTGGTGTTGGAGGTGGGGCCTGGTGGAAGGTGATTGGATCATGGGGCCAGATTTCTCATGAATGATTTAGCACCATCCCCTCTCCCCCTTGGTACTATCCTTGCATAGCGAGTGAGTTCTTATTCAATCTGCTCATGGAAAAGCACGTGGCACCTCCCCGCCTTGCCCTCTTGCTCTGGCTCTGGCCATGCGATGCACCTGCTCCCCGTCCACCTTCCACCATGATTGGAAGCTTCCAGAGGCCTCCCTGGAAGCAGATGCCAATGTATAGCCTATACAGCCTGCAGAATTAGGAGCCAATTAAACCTCCTTTCTTACAAATTGCCCAGAAAACAGAGAGGTGCTAGGAGTCTTGCCAGACACTTAAGGGATGGCAGGACACTTTTAAGGGCATCATGGGGAAGTTTGCGGACCCTCTTTAACCCAGCAGCCATCCCCCACCCCCGTTTGCCCACCAAGGGACCCATGAGCACAGGGTGGATTGGGTGTGGGTCCCCGGAAGTGAGGATTTCAACTGCCAGTCTCAGGTGTTTCTTTATAGCAATGTAAGAACTGTCTAATACAACAGGCCAGTGAGGCATCTTGGGCAGGGCCTGCCCCGGGAAGCACCCAGCCAATGCGACTTTCTCTCCCCAGCTCCCTGAAGGCAGTCATTTCACTTTTGGGGTTTGGGGTCCTCATCTGTAACAGGAGCTCAGTACCCCAGCTCACTGGGCTGGCAGGAGGACAGCGTGGGCTAATGTGTGTGGAAGCTGGAAGCCCAGGGCCTGGGGAGAGCATATGCTCAGCAGCAGCCCTTTTCCTCCAGAAAAATCTGTTGCTCAATCTAAATCACAGAAAATCCTCTAAGCTCCCAGGCATGGCCATGGAACTTTATGTAGGATTTGTCTGCCTCACTGTAACTGACCAAGGTCCAAATCTGAGCAGGTTGAGTCGGGGAGGAGCCAGCCATGGTGGAATCTTGCCGCTCATGGACCCTGGGGTGGAGGACCTGGGCTTGGTGCCTGGGATTTTTCAGGACCCGTGAGGTCGACCCTGAAGGTGTGGGGTGTGGGCTGTGGGTGCGGTGGGGGGCAAGGGGGCACTGAGGAGGCCAGGCCAATGCCCATGTGCATCCACAGCCCAGGAGAAGCCCAGAGCTATTTGTCCAAAGGCTCTGCCCTGCTCTGGCCTAATGTGTTTGCCTAAATGCTTATGTCTCAGATAAGAGGCCTGGGAGATAAGCAGATAGTGCCTGAGAGTAATTAACCCTCCCCCGGGAGATGAGCTGACAGCAAAGCTGGGCCCAGAGAAGAACCAGAGGAGGAAAGGGCTGGTTATAGGATTTCTGCCTCGGAAGCTTCCGAGGCCGTGTCCACAAGGGATGGGAGCATCTCTGGCAGCTCAAACATGGTTTGAGATTACAGCCTCTCTGCCCCGCTTGCAGATGGGGAAAATTCAGAGAGGGTGAGATTCAACTTCAGAAATGGTGCACACAGCATCAGACCTCTAAATAGCACAAATGTCAGCTCCCCAGGTAATGGGACAGCCACGGAGGAGGGTTGAGTGGGGGGGGGGGGGGGGGCACAGAAAATGGTTTTCCTTTCATTCTTTCACTCACTCATGATTCTACTAAGGGTAACTGACGAGCCACTCTCCCAGGTGCTAAAATACACATTACCTTCCTTTGGTTTGTAGCTACCTGAAGGTGTAGACCCTCCCCACACTGCTCCCTGCTGTCTCCAAAGCCTGACGCATTGTCAAACTTGATAAAGATCTCTTAAATAAGGGATTTAGCTCATTTGATTCTCCCCTGCCAAGTAAATATTCCTATTATTCTCATTTGATGCTTAGGAAACCGAGGAGTGAAGTGACTGACCCGTGTGGTCATTGGGAATTTATTCATCCACAAGGAAATATTCACAAGCCCCTACGATCTGCCTGCAGTGACGAAGCCAACAAGGCTCTCCCGGGGGCTTCCCGCCCCATAATGCGATCGGCTGTGGTCCAGCAGCGAAGGATCTGACCTGAGGATGTGTCAGGGGTCACGGAGGGAAAAGTGGTTATTTTGAATTCTGAGCTCTGTGCCACGGGCAGACAGGTGGTAGGGGAAGAGCTGGAGGTGATGGTGGTGTGAGGGTGCTGGCAGCGGAGTCAGGTGGAGGAGGCAGTAGATTGCCCATAAGTGGCACTGTGGAACCCCCGTCCATTCACAAAGCACATTTGCTCAGACAATCCCACTGGACAATGCCACCAGGGGTAGATTATAGTCCCATTTGTCAGACGCAGAAGCGGGGGTGCTCAGAGAGGTGAAGAGACTGGCCCAGGCCACACAGCGGCTGTGTAGTGAAGCTGGAGTGCAGACCCAGCCACTCTGCAAACCACTGTCTTCCGCCAAATCAGGGAATCAGGGAAGCCTTGGCTCCGCAGTTAGACCAGAAAGGCTGTGCTGCTGAGCAGGAGCGAGGTGGAGCCAAGGCTCTGGCTCCCATGCTCTGGGGCCTCAGGCAGGTTGGGGCTGGGGCCAGAGGCCTGACTTCACCCCCAGCCTTAGTGCATGGGTGTCTTGAAGCCAAATCCAGCTTTCCCTTCCCCCTCCCTCTTCCTTGATGGAGACGCTAATTTTAGCCAGCCACAAAGTCAGCCTGAGCTTTTAAAACTGGACTGATTTATGCTTTTCCTTAATTGCTCCAAAAAAGTGCTTTGCATCTAGAGGGAGAGAGAATGAATATAACTCTATTTAGGTTAAAAATTTAAAGCCAAATTCTCACTGGTCTGGCAAGAGAGAAACACACTCAACCCTGTCTCCGTCCCCTCCCTCCCCCCTCCAGCCTGCTCAGAGCCTCTGTTTCTGCCCCACAGGCCAGACCCTGCCCACTGCCCACTGGAAGAAAACAGGAAGGTGCTGGGAGTTTTGCAGACGCTTAAGGGATGGCAGGACACCTTTTAAAGGCATCATGGGGAAGTTTGCAGACCCTCTTGCACCCGCAGTGGTCCCCACCCCCTCGCCCACCAAGGGACCCATGAGCACAGGGTGGATTGGGTGTGGTCCCCTGAAAGTGACGGTTTCAACCCCCAGTCGTTGCCTGGGAAAAGGGGTTTCTCTCCCTTCTTCCCCGACAGCCCAAGAGGTGGCCAGGACCCTGAATGCACTCCTAGGGCAAATCACTGCAGTGATTTTGCAGTGTGGGAGTTAGCTCATTCCTCAGTCATCTTGGCCATCCCTCTGCCTATAGGCTGTGGCTGCCAAGGCTCAGCCCAGGTTCTAATACCGACCTTTCCAAAGGTCTTCTCTAAAGTTTCCATTCAACAAACACTGAAAGGCTGCTTTTGCGATGCACATGCTCAGTGAT
Source organism: Sapajus apella (assembly GCF_009761245.1). NCBI lineage: Eukaryota > Metazoa > Chordata > Mammalia > Primates > Cebidae > Sapajus > Sapajus apella. The sequence continues at coordinate 11,354,633 of NW_022436983.1, read as the reverse complement.
GAGAATTTGACAGTCAATGAGTCAGACAGGACCCTATGCCTGCAGGGCTGACCGTAAATCCAGGGCAAATCTGTGGGTCAAATCTATGGGTCATAGCTATGACCTCATCATAGGCCAGTGTGGTTTGGTTTACTGCCATTCCATCCATCTATCCAAATATTGGATAAACATATTCTGTGTCCAGCACAGTGTGAGGTGCTGGGGTTACAGAAATTAATAAGCCAGGATCAATAAGACAAACAGAAACACTGTCTTCATGGATGTCACAGAGGGGGTAAAGCAGTCAAGTCAATGAGGTATTTATTGAAGTAGAGATAGCAGCTTGCTACCAAAAATTCATGTCTGTCCTCCTTGGCATTATATGCAGTTGTCTCCGGAAGGCAAACCACCCCTAACCCCCACCCCTGCCACCTTGATACCTTTCCCAGCAGGTGTGGCCAGTGACATTTGCACATGGGCCATAAGAAGGAATGTACCACTTCCAGGCTTATAAGAAGTAAAAGACATTCCTCTACTTTTCCTCTGCCACTGCCTGTAAAGGACTATGTGCTGCAGAAGATGGAAGAGCAGCAAGACAGAAGGAAGCCTGAATCCCTGAGTCACCACGTGGAAGAAAACCACCTGCCTACATAGATACCTTCAGTGAACTATTATGTGAGCTGAAAATAAACTTCTATCGAGCTTGTGCCAATGAAATTTGGGGGTTTGTTACGGCAGCAAGTGCTACTAAGGCTAATATAATTAAATGTTATAACTCACCTTTCTGTAAATGAATGAAGAGATAAAACTGTGTCATTTGATTCTTAATAACAATTTCATGTGGCAATTGTCACAAACATCAGAAATGTAAAGTAACTTGCCCAGAGTCACACAGAGCTTTTAGGTGGTGGGCCAGGATTTGAACCTGACTCCCACATCCTTCATACATTCACTTTGTATGACAATGTGCTCCTAGCTGGAGGTACAGATGAGAAAATCACAGCGTGGGACGGAAGGGCGATGTCTTCATCTACCTCTGGGTTCAGAAGCTAGGGCTGGAAGTTTATCTCTGGGCTACCAGTGTGATTTCTGCTTCTGAGATATATGAAGGAAAAAACAAAAATCTGCTTCTGGTGTCCCCCTCCCCACACAGGGATAGGAAGTCCCTGACTGGGCTCCTTCCCTCTAGCAGTGGCTATCTTTCTGGAGAGGTTTTTCTCAATCCACGGGGAGCTCCATTCTCTTCTCCCAGGGTAGATGAAATGAGGATGTCAAGACACCCGGCTCCCTCAGGCCTGGCTCTGTCCTCAGCAGCCAAGGCAGACCTCCAAGACATCTCCATCAGCTGGCCCGAGGCTGCCAAAGCTGAGAGGCATTCAGGTCCCCCATCCAGGGCTGGCTCAGCCATCAGAGCAGGGGGGCCAACAGGGGCAACTGGACATGGACAGATCCTAGAGGCGGGTGAGTGGCAGGAGGTCCCATTGCATCCCTGCAGAAGGGCTGCTGCTCTCCACTAGTAGTCTGGAGTCATTTTTCTTCTCAGGTAGCATTTTTTTTCTCCATGAATTTCCTGATATTTAGACAAGGAGGTGTGCTGTGTAATGAAGAGTTCTGAGTTCTTGGGAGCAGGCAGATCTGGGTTTGAATCCAGGCTCTGACACTCATGAGTTACTAACCCTTTCTGAGTTCCCCAGTTTACCTATCCTGAAAATGGGGCTAAGAATGTTTATGTCACAGGGACTACTGAGAGGATCGAATGATACAGTAGGTAACTGATAGCTTAAGAAGAGACAGACACAGAATCAGTGAATGTTCTAGGTAGAAGAGCCCTCAGAGGTCTGGTAAGGAAAACGAGGCCCAGAGAGAGCCAGTCCCTTGTTCTGAGTGGAACGGAATGACAGGTGCTCATGGTTCCTCCTGACTGCTCCGTTTCTATCTTTGCCTCTGCCTCCCAGTCTTCTTCACACAGGAACTTCTCATCCTGGTGTGAAGAGTCGAACTAAAGCAGGGGGGAAAGAGAAGAAAAGGGTGTCTCGCTTCTAAGCCCCTTGTCACACCCAAAGGCCAGATCTCATAGGCTTTCCCACAGCTTCTGTGGGGTGGGGTTGGGGGATGGTGTCCAGTGCTTGCAACAGAAAGGGCACTGGGCTTTTGCCACTCAGCGGTAGTCCTGGTGCTGCCATGCTCAGCAGGTCTGTTTACCTCCTGCACCTCTTCCCCTCTGTCTTAGCCTGTTTTGTGCTGCTTTAACCAAATATCACAACATGGATAATTTATAATGAAAAGAAATATATTGGCCCATGGCTCTGGAGGCTGGAAAGATGGAGAGGCCGGCATCTAACAAGGACCTTCTTGCTGTGTCATCCCATGTTGGAAGGTGGAAGGGCAAGAGGGGCTGGACTCACCCATTGACAACAGCACCAATCCTCCTGCCCATGAATGTGGAGCCCTCACGGCCTAATCACCTCATAAAGGTCCCAGCTTTTAATATTGCTACAATGGCAACTACATGTCAACATGAGTTTTGGAGGGGGCAGACATTCAAATCACAGCATCCTCTGTGCATGGGGACAAGATGCCTACCACGAGGGGTCATGGGGAGGGCTGAAGGCCATGCCACTCGATGTGAGACTCTGCACCTGCTGTGGCTGCTTTCCACGATGGCTCCCTGCTCACCAGTCCCCAGGGTGCTGACCTCTATGCCTCCACCCACTGTCCCCCTTCTCAGCCTCCGAGTCTTGCTCATGGGTGGCATGACCAGGCCAATAACCCCAAATGGGCCGGTGCCAGAGTCAGAGGCTCATCAAGGTGGGGTGGTTGAACCAATGTTCAACTCAGAGCCCTTATTGGTGGGGAGGAGCTAGAAGGGGTGCACAGGAGGACTGCGTCCATGACAGATACCCTTGCAAAGACGAGGTGGGTCCCCTCTGCTGACCCAGCCCTCCTTTCCCAGCTCTCACCTCCTCTCCCACCTCTCATTTCCCTGCCCCCTGCTCTTTCCCAACCTGAGTAAAATTTGCCAGTAAATGGTCCAAGCCCCTGTTACTCTCCCTCCCCTTTCCCAGCCCAGGCACCTTGAGTGAGGAATTCCCCTGCCTCGCTCCCCGTAATGCTATACTGCTAATAAGATTAAAACATATCTCCCTCTTACAGCATCGATTCATAGCGCTGATTTACTGTTGCTTCTCAGCTGCTACAAAACGAATGGGCAGACCGCCACCTTAATCTCTATCCATCTCCCCACTGCCAGGGAATAACTGCTAATTAATACCTTTCTGCCTCCCAACACCTGCCAACTTTGAGCACCATCAATATGCTGTGGGCTCCAGGCCACCCAGCCCACTCACCCAAGCACTGGAGGCTCCAACCCCGTCCAGAGGCATCCTGGGGTTCAAGCTGAAATAAGAGGAAGTGAGGGGTGGGCTTTTTCCCTCCACCGTTCTCCCACCTGACACACAGACACACACAGCGAATGAGCAAGAGGCAACGGCTAACTCGGCAGTGATGGAGCCAGACCTTAGTTCAAATCCCAGCTCCTCCACAAACCAACTCTGAGAGTTTCATCTCTGAGTCTCAGTCTCCTCATCTGCAAAATGGAGAGTGCAGTAGGACCCACTGCATGGAGTTCTGCAAGAATCAAAAGAGAACAGGTCTCGAATGTGCTTCCTTGGGGCCAAGAATGCTCCTTCCTCAGGTCTCCCCAGGGCCGAAGGAGACACCGCCATGGGCCAGCTGAGCTTGCATCACTTGGTGTCAGAGAATTGCCAGTGACAGATTCCCAGCAATGGGGTTAGCATCCAGAGAAGGCCCTATACAAGGAAGGAATCTGCTACAAACGTACACCCTGGCCGGGAAACGTCAACACCAGGGCTGAGCCAGCCTTTTCCTGCTATTTTCTTCCCTATTCATCTCATAAGGCACCTCCTCCCAGAAGCCTTCTTTGACCACCCAAGCTACGGAAGCTGCTCTGCCCCCAGGGTCCCTCACTAGCCCACAGCATTTCTTTACTCCCCTCACAGAGGTCCACAGCCAGAGGTAGGTTATTTATCCATATATTCATTCCTGTCTCCTCCATCAGAATGTCAACCCATGCCGCCAAAGTCCTTTCTTCAGTTCAGCATCACCTCCCAGGCACACAGGGGAAGATCAGTAAATATTTGATAAAGGAGTAATAAGTTCTCCATTAGTATTAGCTGCCAATAACAATAATAATAATATCCGAGAGTGTCACTAATCTCTTCCCTTCAATGAGGACCTGATTAAATGCCCTCTCTCCCTTAGGGAGGAAGCCCACTGTGAATTAAATAGCTATACGTGTCAGATGCTTTGGGCAAAGATGTACATCTTCACCCCCATTTGTTTGTAAGAGACAGGGCCTCACTCTGTCACCCAGGCTAGAGTGCAGTGGTATGATTGTGGCTCACTGTAGCCTCAACTTCCCGGACTCAAGTGATCCTCCCACCTCAGCCTCTCGAGGACTACCATGGAGTGTGCTACCATGCCCAGCTAAATTTATTCTTTGTTTGTTTGGTAGAGACGAGGTTTCACCATGTTTCCCAGGCTGGTCTTGAACTCCTGGGTTCAAGCAATCTGCCCAGCTCAGCCTCCCAAAGTGCTGGGATTATAGGGAAGGGCCACCATGCCCCACCAACTCCCATTTTGCAGATGAGAAACTGAGGCTCAGAGCGGTCACATGTCCCGTCCAAGATGACCCATCTAGCTGGTGGCCCAGCTCCCATTCAGACTCAAGGAGGCCCCACCGTAATTTCTCCATGTGGCCCCCTGATACAGCACAGCACCGTCCAGGCAGAAGAAGGGGAGGGCTGCTTCTCTGCCAGAAATATCTAGATGCCAGGACTCTTTTCCTCATGGCTCCCAAATCAAAACTGACAGCTTATAAGGCACCTCCTCCAAGAAGCCTTCCTTGACCACCCAATCTAGAGAAGCTGCTCTGCCCCCAGGGTCCCTCGCTATCCACAGCCCTGCTGTATTCACCTCAGACAGGTCCACAGCCAGAGGTAGGTTATTTATCTGGAAGTTAATTCCTATCTCATTCACCAGAATGTCAGCCCATGGGGCCAAAGCTCTTGCCTGACCTGCCCAACCCCCATTGTGCAGATAAGAAACTGAGGCTCAGAGTAGTCATGTGCCCTGTCCAAGATGTGTCATCTAGCCAGTGGCTCAGCTGAGAGCAAGGTATTCTATGTGGTCACTGGTAGATGGAATATGACCAGCCCTGGAAGGGACAGCAGCCTGATCTTGTATTTGTGCGGGGTAATTGGGGAGGGTCGGAAAGGCAGGGTGAGGGGCGTCTGATGGGGTGCGAGAACACCAGGCAGGATTATCGTTCCAAGTTCCCCAATCTGTCCCCACCTGCAGGATTCCCCTTCATCTCATCAACACCTGACACCCTGGCTGTTCCTGGAGGGAGGGGTGGAGGATGGGTGGCAGCTGCGGGCTCCGGAGGGGATGTGGGGGGAAGGAAGCCTCAGGACTGGGCCCAGCAGCTGTGCCAGCGGAAACCAGCACCAGTGCTTTTAATAAAACATAACGAAGCGTGGGATCATAAAATATTTCGTTTAATTCAGGGCTCCCATGAGGGCTGGCAGAGGCAAGAGATTTAGAAGGGGTGTCCTGCAGCTGGGCTGGGGGTGGGGGAGCCACAATAGGTGGGCACCACCACAGTCAGGATCCCCAACAGCAGCTGGCAGCCTCAGGTCCAGGGTCAGGGTCAAGGGGGGCTTTCTCAGGGGCCACTCTCCCAGCTTGGAAAGAGGCGGAAGTCAGAAGCATTTATCCCAGATCTGACCCCCTCCTGCTGATGACCTGGGACAACCCGAAGGCCTCGCTGAGCCTCAGTTTCCCCACATGTGGTGGAAAGGAGGGTGGAAGCAGAAAATCTCCAGAACCTCCTCCAGCCCAGATGGTCTGCACTTCCTCCCCATCATCCAGCCCACTCATTTTCAAGTTCCTTTCTTGGCTATTTTATTTTCATTCAAAGTGAAGCTGGAGCTGAAACCCCGTCTGTGAAACAGGCAAAGCAGATTGGGGCATGAGAACCCACTCAACCACCCTCTTGAGCCACATTCTCACCCGGGGGCACTTCTATGGGAAATGGGGGTTCCAAGGAGCACAGTTTGAAAACCAAAGGCCAGCCAGGTCCTGCCTATGGCCTCCCATTCTTCAACGCCCCGCTTGGCTCTCAGAACCTCTCTGAAGTCCTCCCTGATGGCAAGCCCCTCCCCTGGTCACCAGCGACTGGGTTATCCTGGCTTTCTCCCTTCTCCTGAACATCTCCCGTAGTTGGTGATTATGTTTCTTTACTTGTTTGCAGCCCAAAGGCTTGCACAGGGTCTGGAACATAGACGTTGGATCAACAGGGTCCCCCGAATCCTGAACCCTCACACTTCACCATTGCTCCTCCGAGTCTTCTTCTTCTTCATAGCAGTTACTAATTCCTTACATTATCTGTTTGCCCATGTGTTACCTAGCTAGCTGTACACTCTAGAAGGTAAGCTCCCCGAGGGAAGGTTTATCTCTGGCCTATTCACCACTGTGTCGCCAGTGCCCAGCACACTATCCGGAGCATAGCAGGTGCCCAATAAACATGAGTTGAATGAATAAATGAATGAAGAGATGTGCTAAAGGAGAAAGGAAGTGAACTCCCCCTTCCTTCCCTGAGCAGCTATGGCTCTGCTGCCTTAATCAGCTCATGGCGAGTTCATAATGCCTCTGCTGTAAATTTCCGAGGTAACCATATCCTTCCTCCAGATCCCAGGGCATCCGCACAGTCCTTGGTCAGTTTCCTAAACATGATGCCTGCTCTGCACCAGGACCTGTGCCAAGTGTGGGGGCATGAAGAGGAGTCACAACTGGTCTCTGTGCCCCATGGTGTTGTGCACAGAAAATATGTGTTGAATGACTGAATGAAGTGTTGTCCCAGATAAAACCTGAATCGTGAAGAAGGTGCAGTCCAAAGAAGAAGGTGTGTTCCAGCAGAGTCCGGACCACATGTGCAAAGGCCCTGGGGCAGCTAGGGGTGCTGTGTCTTCAGTGCTGACAGCCTGTGTGGCAGGAGGACAGGGACTTCTGTCCAGTTTTATGTCTCTCCAGCAAGTCCCTCAGATGGCAACCAGCCTCCTCTTCTTCCCAGAACCCTGCACAGTAGGTTCTTTCTGAGGCCACACTTTCTGGGGAAGGAGAGGGAGGGGATGCTTGCTGCACATCCTCCCCTCAAGCACCCTTGCCCCGGCCTCATCACCATGGATGACATCTCCCTGGTCACTTGCAAACCCACCAAGTGCCACGCTCATCTGCTCAGACCCACACGCCGCACTAAATATAACCATCGCATATGCCTCTTCTGTCTCCTTTCCGAGGGAAATAACAATGTTTAAGTAAAGCCCTTTAAATTTTAAAGAGCTGGGTTGTGTGCTCTCTGCGGGAAGCTTTTAGCAGCATGCTAGAAAGAAACAATAATGATAACGAGGCCAGGGACAGCACAGCAGAGCCGAGCTGCCACCCAGTGACTGCGAGGCAGGGCAGGACAACCCTGCGGTCTTCCACAGCAGCCCAGCCGTGGGGTCCGGGGCCACCTCCAGCGGCAGCTAGAGCCCCTGAGACACGAAGAGCCACATACGGTCAGGATGGGAGGTCCAGGCAGCCTCAGGATCACAAAAGGTCAGGTTGGAAGGGATCTCTGCACAGAAGCCAGAAGGCAGAGAGTGCAGGAAGCAGGTCAAATGGGTTCAAAACTCAGCAAGCCCACTTACAAGCTGTGCAACCCGGAGCAGGTGGCTTGACCTCCCTGCATACAGTTCTTTCTCCTGTAAAATGGGGGTACTAGCGGCATGCACCTCCTGGGGGATGGAGAAGATTTCATGAGTGAGGTAATGTACAGGTGGGAGCTGGTCACAGCAGCTGGCGCAGAGCAAGCGTTCAATAAGCATTTGCTATTGTTATCACTTTGCAGGTGAGGACACAGAGGTCCAGGCCGAAGACAGCCTAGACCAGGCCACACCCCTGTTTTGACTTCAATCTTTCCCTGGATCCATGTAGCCAAGAGGGGCTGCTTTATAACCGGTGTGGCTGTCCCAGCTGCAGGGCCTGGGTTAGAAGGAGGTAGCATCTTGTTAAAAGACCAACCTCTGCTTCCTGGTCTGAAACCCTGTCCCCCGCAGCGCTTTTCCTGTCTGCAAGAGGCAAACACACCAGTGGCATTTTCAGTGGGAAAGGGGGACTTTGTGCTTCCCAGGATGGGGCCAGCGGAGTCCAGGTCTCCGTGAGTGCCAGTGGGTCAGAGGTCTCAGAACTAGGGAATCTGTCTAACTGTAGGACTGACTTACCTTCAGCAAATGAACTTCACCTGTCCCCTGTGTCACCTCCAGCCTCACTTCTTACCTGCAATACACATCCTTCACTCCTGCCTCCCAGACTCCCCAATGTGCCCCGGGTCCCTTCCAGCCCATAGGCCTTTGTCCTTACTGTTGCTTCCTGTGCAGATCCCTCCACTCCCGTCTTCACTTGGCAAACTCCTATGCATCCTTCAAGACCCTATCATGCATCCCCTCTTCAGCGATCTGTGACTCTCCTCAACACCTCAAGCAGATTAAGCATTCCCTTTTCTGCACTCCTCCTAGGACTTGGTACCTATGCTAACCTTAGAATTTCCAATATTATGCCATGATTTATTTATTTGTCTGCCTATCTGCCCCAAGAGACTATGAATTCCTTGAGGACAAGCACCGGGTCTTATTTGTCTCTGCAGCCCCAGCCCTAGCAGAAGGCCCGAGCCAGAGCGGGCGCTTGGTGCGGGGCTATTGAATGGAGCTGCAATGAAGCTGTGTCCTATGCTCCCAGGAAACGGAGCAGCCCTTGTCACTGGCATAGCTATTCTTTGCCAGGGTTCTCTAGAGGCAGAGGCTTCATCCCAGAGGCAGGAAGCTGGGGAGGCACCAAATAAGTCTTTAAAAAATATTTTGGGCATAGGTGGGGTGCTCCTTCTAAACCTTATTGCCCCTCAAAGAATCTTAGAATGGGATCCTCTAGACTCACCCTTTAATTTTATGGACCCAGGAGAGTGGGGTGAGTCACAGCAAGTTAATGGAGAAATTAAAATCAGATCCTAGGGCCCAGAACTGCTAGGCTGGTGCCCTTCCTACCAGATTGGTATTTTCCAAGCCAGCTGACAGGCTGCTAAGGTGGTATGAGAGAAGCGTCTTAAAAATTTCAAATGCTCACATATTTATTTTAATATGAATTCATTTAAAAAAAAATCTACAGTCAGTACAACAAACCCATACATTATTGGAACCAGACAACCCAAAAAATAAGGAGTCCATTGAAATTTGATTTTAAGAAAATAATGGTGTAAAGAATAATACAGATGGGGTGGTCGGGCGTGTTGGCTCAAGCCTGTAATCCCACACTTTGGGAAGCTGAGGTGGGCAGATCACTCGAGGTCAGGAGTTCAAGACCAGCCTGGCCAACATGGCAAAACCCATCTCTACGAAAAACACAAAAATTAGCCGGGTGTGGTGGCGGGCGCCTGTAATGCCAGCTACTGGGGAGGCTGAGGCATGAGAATTGCTTGAATCCTGGGGGTGGAGGTTGCAGTGAGCTGAGATCGTGCCACCACCTTCTAGCCTGGGTGACAGAGTGAGACTCTGTCTCAAGAAAAACAAAAGCACAGATGGGATGTAGATGTAACAAAAGTCATGAAGAGGGTGACAGGTTTGGCAGTCTCTGCAGTGTGCCCAGGCTCAGACCACGGAGTGCTTTGGAACTTGCCACCCACAAGGCAGTACCCCTACCTCCCAGGAAAACGAAACGTGTGGGTGACCAGAGCTATCCGGATGACCCAGTACCCTGCTCAAGGAGACGGAGGTGGCACACCCGCCTGTGATGGAGGACCGGCCGACAAAACGTGTCCCCATATTAAACTGGAAAATGAGTCCTCATCAAAGTCAATTTGGACAGTCAGGGAGATGGAACAGGGGCTGGGTAAAGGAATATCACCTCAGCAAACTTGGACCCTGAGAGCCAAAGAGGGTGGGGGGCAAAATTTTTCCCAAGGAATATTTGTCCCCTTTAGGCAACCCATCCCCTCCTAAAGGGTCACATGCCACCAAGCATGTAAGAAGGTCTGAGATGGACCTGCATTGGGGCAGGGCAAATAGCAGGGCTGGCGGAGGATGGTGGGGCCGACAGATAGCATGTCGATGAGGTCAGGGGCACTCTGTCTTGCTCAGAGCACTTTAGAGAATGAGCCAGGGAAGAAATTGCCACTGGTATTTGTCACGGCAATTTCAGCAAAGCACCAAACGGGTAAGTGTCTCATGAATTTCAACGGGCAAAATTAGTCCTCATCAAAGTCAATTTCAACAGTCAGGTAAGGAGAAAAGGGGTCAGACAAAGGAAAATAGAAGATTGTGAGAAAAGCCACCTCAGCCAACTTAGAAGCTGGGAGCTAAGAGGGCTGCTGGTGGAAGTTTTCCCAAGGAACATTTATAACTCCATGTAGAAGCCAGCTACTCCTGAACCCCAGCTACTCCTTTAAGTCCCTCTAAAAGTGGCAATGGCACTTCCAGCTTTCAGATGAAGGATAAAGATCCGGTGGTCCAAAGTGCTAAATAACTAAAGAGTATCTTTTCTTCCCCCACCTGCGAGGGTGAAAGCAGCCTCTGGAAGGAGTAGCTGAAGCTTGGAAAGTACCTGCCTTCCATTTGGAAGAAGACAGCTTTGAGCCTCTTCATAAATGATGGAGACCAGGCTGCACATGGCAGGAGCCCGTGGGGATGGAGGAAAGATAACCTAAATGGATCTAAGGAAAAAGAACGTCTCCGTGGGAAATAGGGTGGAAAATAGACTGGGGAATGACAAATTGATAAACCCTGGGGTGAGGCACTCAATGAGATGGACCAGGGCCCAGGGGAGATGCAGGGATGACCAAGAGACCGGAATAGGAAGGACACACTGCAAAGGTCAATAGCCACCAGTGGGGGGCGCTAGTGCTTCCGCTTTGCAAGCTACAATGTGCCTCCAAAGTTGTCTGCCCCTTCAAATTTATGTGCCACTGAAAAGCCAGTTCCAGGGCCGGGTGTGGTGGCTCCTGCCTGTAATCCCAGCACTTTGGGAGGCCAAGGCAGGAGGATCACAAGGTCAAGAGTTCAAGAGCAGCCTGCCCAGCATAATGAAAACCCGTCTCAACCAAAAATACAAAAATTAGCCAGGCATGGTGGGGCACTCCTGTAGTTCCAGCTACTCAGGAGGCTGAGGCGGGAGAATCACTTGAATCCAGGAGGCGGAGGCTGTGGTGAGCTGTGATTATGCCACTGCAATCCAGCCTGGGCAACAGAATGAGACTCCATCAAAAAAAAAAAAAGAAAGAAAAGCCAGTTTTGCCTTGTACCCTAAAACCCCATTTTCATATGCTACTTTGTAGCTCAGGAAAAAATCTACCATGGGGCACAGGACTGGACACAAGAGTAGGCACCATATTGCTGCCATTGTTATTAATATAAATAGCTACCAATCACTGGCTATACACATGTTGTCTCACCACATCATCCCCACAACACTGTCAGGTACAATGAGCATCATAGAGCATTTTATAAATGGGGAAACTGAGGCTTAGCCGAATTGTGCTGGATCTCCGCTCTTTGGAACCTAGCTCATTCTCTTCCCTTTTCTACCAGCTCTGCGCATTGTGGGTTGATCTGTATAGGCTTGCGATACGGTTTGATTAATGAGTGGCACCATCAAGGGACCCAAAGGCAGGAGGGTAAAGTTGGGGTATTTCTCCCTCCAGCTTCCTGTCAGGCCCCCAAGAGTTGGCTGCAATCCTCTACACAGGGCCACCTGGCTGTCTGGCTGTCCCCTTGGCACAGTTCAGCCTGCTTTCTGGTTACAGGTACTCCTCCAGGCTAGAGATGGAAAGCGCCCCACTCTTCTGGCCCCAAGGGGCTGCACCATTCCCTGCTGTTTTCCGGAAATCTTATGCAAATAGTCCTGTGGACAAGCCCCCCTCAGATGTTCCAGGTGGAGCCTGCCATTGCCAGCCAGAACCTGATTGATAAGGAGTGAAGTAACTTGTCCCCGGATCACAGAACATAGAAATGGTGTTGCCTCCAGAAGCCCATGTGGTTCGATGTGAACCGAGATTTCTAACTGCCGACATTCACATCCGCCACCTTCACAGATTGGCCGTATCTGCATGCCACCTGCTCCACTATGTGCTTAACATTTTTCTTTAACTTGACTCATTCTTTACTTAAATAAAGCCATTTTTTTGAAAGAGGGAGAATTTAAATCACTGCCCCAAATGGCAAATTGCTATGAGTTGCCTTAAACAGAGAGCGACTGAGAAATAATTACAATGAAAACAAAACACTGTTATTAAAAGCCTTGCCCCCTCTGGCTCACTGGAGGCTTGTTGCCCTAGACCTATTATTTTTTTATTGGAAAGAGATCAGCATGTGATAGAGAGGCGTTAAAGCATGAGAGCATCAGCCTGAGACCTTCTCCTTGTCACAGCCAGAAGGACAATCTGAGAAAGGAAAGGGGAAATCACTCCTTGCTATGATTCCTTGTTACTTTCTTCCTGTCAATGGGCATGCCACACTCCAAGACGAACATTGTCCAAGACCAGCGCTATCCAGCAGAGCTTTTGGAAGTGCACTGCCCAATACCATCGTCACTAGATGCCAATCACTGTTGAGCACTTAAAATGTGAGTCGTGATGGAGGAAATGAATTTTGTTGAACTCAGCTAAATGGAAGCTGAGAAACCTTGCTTAGTCTTAATTTAAACATCAGTAGTCACACATGGCCACGTGAAAAACAGCCCAGCCCTAGGCTGTAAGCCTCAGGGGGGCAAGAACTTACTTATTCACCCTCCTCTGGATTTCTAGAATCCAATATAGTACCTGACCCCCAGAAAACATCCAATAAATATCTGCTGAGCAAATGAACAAGCAGCAGAGAAGAAAGGAAGGAGGGAAAGAAAGAAGGGAGGAAGGGAGGAGGGAAAGACGGGAATAGGTAAGTTCTTGCCCTCCTAGGACTTACGGCCTAGAGTTGCACTGTTTCAATCATTACATAGCCATGTGTGACACTGATGTTTAAATGGAAACTAAGCAAGGTGTCTCAGCTTCTATTTAGCTGAATTCAACAAAATTCAGTTCCTCAATCACACAAGAAAAGAAGGAAGGAAGGGAGGGAGGGAGGGAGGGAGGGAGGAAGGAAGGAAGGAAGGAAGGAAGGAAGGAAGGAAGGAGGGAGGGAGGGAGGGAGGGAGGGAGGGAAGGAAGGAAGGAAAGAAGGGAGGAAGGAAGGAAAAAGGGAGGAAGGAAGGGAGGGAGGGAGGAAGGGAGGGAGGGAGGGAAGGAGGAAGGGAGAAGGAGGGAGGAAGGAAGGGAGGGAGGGAGGAAGGGAGAAGGAGGGAGGAAGGGAGAAGGAGGGAGGAAGGTAGAAGGAGGGAGGAAGGGAGAGAGGGAGAGAGGAGGGGAGGGAGGGAGGGAGGGAGAGAGGGAGGGAAGCAGGGAGGGAAGGAGACTCTACTGCTTCCTGAAACAAGAAGTTGCTTTCTGCAAGCCAGACTGGCCTGGGAATGACTAACTCCTCCCTACGAGGTAACCCCTACGCTTTTCCTGGGGTAACTTTTCCTTCTTCCCCCCACCTTCTGAAAGCTCCTCAGCTAGGCAACAGATCCTAGGAATTGGCTTTTGATGCCTCTCCCCTTCCAAGCTGAGATCAGACCCACTTCTCTGTTGCAGATGGGAACAAAGAAGTCTTTGTGATGTGACTGCCTTTCCTGCCCCCCACCTCACTCCTTCCGGCCCTGCCTGGGACATTAGGTGCTGGGTGACAATTAGCAACTCATCACCTGCTTCTGTGGAACCAGACACCTGGCTCTTGGCTATTGTATGGTCTGAATACCCACTCGACAAAACCAGGGCACTCGGGCGGTGAACACCAGCTCAGGATGTCACAGCTACCCACCCTCCAGCCACCCCAGCCTCTGCCAGGGTATTGGAGGCCTGTGCTGCCCCTCCCCCAGCCTAGCCAAGCCCAGAATGATGCCAGGGCAGCCCGTGATGGACGCCTTCCTTTGGGGCGGCGTTAGGGAAAAAAGGAGGAAGAGATGGTGCTGGGGAGATAAAGGAAGCGCCAACGATTGGTGACAAACAAGCCCATCAGAGGAGCGCTGAGTGCCTCTGCAGAAAGAGAAACAAAAGGGCAAAGGGAACAGCTTGGCAAAGGAACAAAAAAACCCCAAAGACTCAGCTGCTTCTCTCCCTGGCGACTCCCAAGCTATCCTGTGATGTAGGAGGCTGGGGATTGCTCCCTACTGCAGCGTTGCCAAGGTCCCCACCCAATTTCAGGGGACCCAGAGGGTTCCCCACACCAGGCTCTTTGGGTGATGGGTCCACCTGGCCAAGCCCCGGGACAGGCCACTGACATTGAGGGAGAAGACCTGCCCGTCACGTCATGCTAAGTGCATGCAACAAAGGAGGACTCATTCCTCCCTCTGGCCTTAGTTTTCTCATCTCTAAAACCGGGAGAGAAGAGATGATGCAGATAATTTCCCAGCTCCCTTCTGGCTCGGATGCTCTGTAGCTCCAAACCCAAAGGTTCTTCCAGGGATCCACATGGGGAAACCTGGCATCCGTCTTCTCCTCCTGGGCATTGGGGGTTACAGACACTTCTTTCCCTTCAAACTTGGAGGGTGGTCCTACCACACGGTGGGGAGCCAAATATCATCAAGGGAACAACCAATTTTCAAACACCTACTGTGTGCTAACCACCGTGCCTATGGCCTCCTGGTGTTACCCATTCACTCTTCCCCACAGCCCCCACCCCACGAGGCCAGCATGAAGAGCTAAGAGTGCAGTTGAAGAAACCAAGGTGAAAAGCGATGAAGAGGTTACTCAAGTCCACATGTTGGACAAGTGGTGGAGATGGAATCTGAAGGCCAGTCAGACCACAAAGCCCATGCCCCCTGGAGATCTAGAAGCTTCTCCCCAGGACCGTGCTCCTTCTCCCTTCACTCTTGGGTCAGGCCCAAGGTTCGCACACGGGCTGGGGCAACCCCCTTCCGGGCTGTGTGCGTAGGACCTGGGCAGGGGCCTGGCTCTCCCTCCTCTCCGAGTCTGGATGAGCTGGGAGAAGTGGGCCATCTCCAAACAATGGCATGTCTATTTGAGTCCATTGTCTCTTTGGGCAGTCCAGAGCAACCATTTATAACCCAGTGGAGGTTCCAAAGAGCTTCCAGCTTCAGGTGGCCCAGAAAAGCCAAATTAATCTTCCTAGAGCACTGCACTGGGAATGCCATGCCACTCTTTTAAACGGTTCCCCTCAGCCCATGGGCTCAAATCCAGAT
This sequence comes from Sapajus apella, assembly GCF_009761245.1. Classification (NCBI taxonomy): domain Eukaryota; kingdom Metazoa; phylum Chordata; class Mammalia; order Primates; family Cebidae; genus Sapajus; species Sapajus apella. Next base: position 11,339,273 of record NW_022436983.1, on the reverse strand, counting down.
CCCTTCCCTGGCAGGTAGGTCTCTGCCAGCTCCTCCAACCTCCTCCCTAGCTTCTCAACCAGGAATCGCACTTAAGTGGGGCCAGGTGCCTCACCGCTCCGAACCTCACCTGCCAAGAAGGCAGTGCCCTTTCTCCCCGGAGGCTTTTACATGCAGTTTCCCTGCCTGGAACCCCCTCCTGACCTGTCAAGATGGTTTCAATCCCTCAGAGCCTTCCTGGGCCACTCCCTTTAATCCCCAAAGACATAAGCTTGGTATCCCTGTATTGGCCATTAGATTACACGTGATTTTTTATTGTTCTCAATGAATGTGGAGTGCCCACAACCTGAAACTCCCCGAGAGGTCTCCATTGGTCCAGAATCAGGCCTGGGGCTGCTGCTTCATTCATGGAAGTGACTGGATCCATGGACTTCTCCCCCAAAGCAGCTCCAGCAGAGGGAGAAGAAACAGTGACCCCACTCCTCCTCTCGGATCTCCACGGCCTGCTGGTCCCATCAGGAGGAAGGGAGGGGCCTGCTACATGCCAAAAGCTTTCACGGATTATTCCTCTATCTCACTCACCCTCCATTTTTAAGGCAGGGAAAGTATGACTCAGAATAGCGAGTGCCTGGCCCAAGGATCCTTTGTTAGGAAGTGGTTGACAGTGTGAGCCCAGTGCAGATGGAAACCAAAGCACATTAACCCCCAGAGGCTGCCCCGCAGAGACGGGCATTGGGGACAAATAGGCATGCCCAGGGGTGTGCTGGCAAGTGTGTAGCAACAAGTTCTGGGGCGAGGGAGGCCGTGATGTGTAGCTGGCTGATTTCCACTGTGCGAATACTCCAGTAATGGTTCATTTTCAGCTACCAATGGGAAAAACTCACAGTAGGGGAGAGATGTGCAAATCAAGGGCTGGGTGTGCATCTGGCTCTGCCCCTCACTCGGGTAAGTCACGCAATCTCTCCAAACCTCTTTACCTCATCTGCAAAGGGGGAGAATAGTATCTCCCAAATGGGCATTTCTGGAATAGTTGAATATGACATTAAGTGTGAACATGCCTGGCACAGGGTTTGGCACATAGTAGTTGCTCAGTGAATGCTTGCTGCTTGCTTCCTTCCTTCCTTCCTTGCCTCCTTCCTTCCTTCCTTCCTTCCCTCCTTCCTTCCTTCCTTCCATCTCATCCTCCTTCCTTCCCTCCCACCTTCCTTCTTTCCTTATCTTCCCAAATCCTCCTAACATCACCCATCAAGGACAGTCCCCTCTCCAAGGAGAACATAGAGGGGGCACAAGGCCCCTTGGTCTTCCCACCACCTTACCGTGTTGGCTTCTCCCCCAGAGACCAGCTGTGATGCCACTGTGATCCATGGAACAGAGATGGACAACGGACACATTCTCACACCAGAAAGGACTTCCAGAGGTGACCGAACAGGACCAGGAAACAAGCCTGGGTCTAGAGTTTGAGCCGAACCTCAGGCTCAAGGGAGACATCATTCATTCATTCAACAAACACATCTTGAGGATCCATGTGCTCAGAGCCAGGCCCGGTACCAGGGCCAGGGGTGCAGGGATGCTCACCCTTAAGAGTTCTGTTCAGGAGGGAGACCACCCCAACCATCTCCAGCCCCAGAGGAGGGCTGCTTTCACGGTGTTGCCCAAAGTGCTGCTGCCAACATGCTGAGGGCATACCTGAGTCCGTGTGTGTGTGGAGGGGGTTTGTGGAGGGAGGATGTGGCTGAGCAGAGACTTGGAGGAAGCCTCCAGATGTCTGCTCTTTTAGCCAAGAAAGGCCGGAAATTGGGAAGGAGGCAGAGGATGGTGAAGCTAAGGCCAGAAATCTCTGAGAAGGACGAGACTTCGGGGACAGGGGAGACAGTGAGCTGTGTGACCATGGGTGTATCAGTATCCTCACCTGTGACTGGGGATGTAACACCCACCCGGACAGCAGGGGAGGATGGAGGAAGTCACATCAGCAAAGTGGCTACAGCAGCACGCAGCCCACAGCACACACTTCAGGCTAAAATGGGAAACTGACCTGTCTCATGCCAGATCCCCGTGGGCTGAATGAAGCCTAGTGATGGGTTGAGGATGGGAAGAAGGCTGAGTTTGCAGCCACGGGAATCTGGGTTCTAGTCCAGCCAGTGCCTATGGCCATTCTTTCATCTCCCCGGGGCTCACTGTCCCTCACCTGTTCAATGGGTACAAGAGCCACTCCCATGTCTGACAGGAGGTCTAAATGAAATAATGGGTGCAGAAGCATTCTGCCCATTTTCAAGCGCTCCCAGCAGGTAGAGAGTTGAGGTGCCTCATCAGGGCCTCCACTACTTTGATTATCTGAGAAACTTCAGAAACAGAGAATGTAGTTCCAGGACCAGAACATCTTTGCTGCCAGGAAGTCCACCTACAAATCCAGCCTCAACTCTACATGCTGTAAGCCTTTTCATGCAATTTTCCATAGACATAGACAGCCACATGCTCAGCCCTCTTCAAAACCAGGATGCACATGTCAGAAGGCCAGAGGTAGCCTAATCACCCAAACAAACAGCCCGCTGAGCACCTGCTATGTGTCTTATGGGGAAGACTCAATAGTGAACAGAACCAGATGGGGTCCCTCCCTGTGTGAAGCAGGGTCTCCTGGGGATGGGGATGGGCGTTCAAAATAAGATTGACTCTGTACATTTTAGTAGCGGGGAACAACTTGGGTCTTAGACAGCATGCAATGGGCCTCAGGACTCCAGGGAAAGACAGAGGGCAGGAGGTGGGATTGGTCACCCCCAGTCAGAGAGCCTGAACCATCCTCTGTGCATTACCAAGAGAGCACCGACTGGCAACTCCAAGTCTAGCACCGGTCATCACAGCTAGGGAGGTCATTACCTGGGATCCTTTCTTTACAAGCAGCAGAAATTGACACTGGACTCTCAAGCCAAAAAGTGTAACCAATGAGAACACTATGGATAAGTCGAGGAACGCAAGGTCTGGCGCTGCTTTGGCAGGCACTCGTCATTACCATGGTTAGCGCCAGCTACAAGCATCGGCGCCCAAGGGGCTGAGCTCAGAGCTCTGCTTATGATGCCTGATTCCATCCTGTCACACCCTGGGAGATAGGCCCCATCATTTTCAGTCTCAGAAAACCAACAAAGTACAGTTTCCTGGGGGTCCCGGTGGCAAGGGGGACCTTCTAGTGGTTCTCAGTCTTTGTGACACTCTGCTCAATATTCAGATTTCAGGGCCTGTCTTGGGGATGCCTTACCCAGTAATCTAACCCATCAAGACATCATGCAATTTGTGTGCTTAGGGGGTAGGAGTGGGTGGGTGTGATTTCCCAAAGCAAATCTAGTATGAGGCCAGGAGGTGTAACAAAGGCTGATGGACAAGCCAAACACCAGATTCCTTTCCTAGGAGGGAACTGAAGTCTGAATCTGAGAAAGACCCCACCCCCACCACGCTCCTTTGGGCTAGAGAGGTGACTGGACAGAGCCTACGCCTCCATTCCCATACACGCTATCTTTATTTGCTCTATCCATGGAATCTTGGCCAGAGGTCTTAATGAACTTGGGGCCCCTCCACTCTGGGAGCTCACTGAAAAGCATAAAGGTGGGTTTCAGGATCTCACCTCCCCAGTCTCCCCTGGAATTTCGTCCTGAAGAAGGATACCTCCTAGCAAGTGATGTCATGTGTTTTACCACCACCAACACTTATCATTTGAAATGAACAGCTTTGCACCCTCCTACAAGTGGTAAGGGCTGCTGTACTCCCTTTCCAGTGATGGAAAAGCAGCTGTCTCCAGATTGCTTCAGACCTGGGTTTGAAAATTCCAGTTCCTCTACTTACGGAAGATCTTTTTATTAGAAAGAACGAGGAGAAGGAGAAGAAGAAGACAGGAAGGATGAGGAGGAAGAGGGGGAGGAGAAGGAGAAGGAGGAGGAGGAGGAAAAGAAAGAAGGAGGAGGAGGAAGAAAAAGGGGATGGGAGGAAAAGGAGTGGAAAGGGGAGGAAAGGAGGTGGAGGAGAGGGAGGATGGACAAAATGGATTACCATTCATCTTTTCAGAAGCGTGCCCAGCCTCTCACTCCCCTGGGATGAGGATCACACTCGTAGGCCCTGCTCTTTCCAGAAGTGCCCTGCCCACAGCAGATGCCTATTCATTCTCTTGGTGATGGCAGTAGCTTTCAGGGACACTCCCTCTCCCATCTGTGCAGATGAACACCCTGATGATTCTATCTCAGCATGGGTTTGGGAAGGAGTTAGGCATCCAGACAGGGAACTGGCCACATCTGTGTGGCTGGGGCTCAGGAAATGGTCGCCAGGAGACCACAGAGCATGAAGGGAGGGAGCACAGGTCCCAGGGTCAGACAGCCCTCTATCTGAATGCCTAATTGCCATTTAATGACTTGGTAGCCTTGGAAAAATCACCTAGCCTCTCTGAGCCTCAGTTTCCTCATCTGCAAAATGGGCTTCATTTTACTTCTCAGGGTGCTTGTAAGGATTGTATGAGACAAGAATGATTAACCACATGACATGATGCCTGGCTCAATTAGGGCCAGAGAGCGATAATAGCCCCTTCCTCCCTTTAAATGAAGCATCAATTTTCCACTGAGCCTTAAGCACCATAGAGGCAGGGACTCTACCAAGTTCAGGGCCGTGTTCCCAATGCTCAGCGCCGTGTCTGGCACATAGTATACAATCAGCATTTGTCGGATGCATGAATAAATGAATTCCTGGTGGTCTGGAGCTGCAGCAGAGGTGGGTAAGATGGTAAGCTAGGTTGTCAACTGCCCAGGTTAAATACCTCTGCAGATCCCAAGAAATCCAGTTAATAGAACTAACCAGCCTCCTTTTTGTTGGTCTCTGCCTTTGAAGTCGCACACTGCTATAAACCAGGCACCTAAGCAAGTCCCCTACACTCCTTAATCTCCTCCCCTTACTCCCTTCTCTGCCCATCTTGCAGAGTGTAGTGAAGTTCAAGTGTGTGTGTGACAGGTTCTGAAATATGAGAGTAGTCGGGCAGACCTGAGGCCTCACTCAGATGTCCTGGGTCTTTCTCTGCTCACATGCCCCTCCCAAGGGATTCTTTGCAGCCAAAGAGAGGGAAGATTGGGAGGAAAGAGGAGTCTTAGGCAGAACTAGGAGGGAACGGGAAGGAGTCTATACTTCTGTCATTAACAAGTCTTAAACCTCTGAGCCTCGGTATCCTAATCTGTGAAAAGAAGATCTTAAATCCATCTTGCAGCATGAATGAGGACTGCGAAGCAGCAGCCGGCATTCTGTTCACACATCGCAGCTGATCCATATAATCGGGGCTATTGAAAAAACAAAACCCCAGCTATGATATTAACTGCGGAGGAAGGGAGCAGTCTGAGGTTGTTAAAGGCTTGTGTGGAAGGAGCGCTGGAGGCGGGCCTCAACCCCAGCACCTACCAGGGCAGCTCTACTTCCGGACCCATCATCTTGTTCAAGGTGTTGGGATTTTAGGAGAGTGATCATGTTTCCTCTAAAAGAGCTCTCCTGCTTAAAAGAAAAAGAAAAATACAGAAGTTTCAAAACCACGGAAGTAAGTGATATCCGAGGTCGCTCCAGCTGGAATGTTCTCTGCACTTACAACACGAAAATGAAAAACCCTCATTTGCAGGGTGGTTGTGGGGGTGGAAGTGGGTGGGGTTTATGGCTAGGGGCGGGGCCACGCTGGCGGGGCATGGGCGGGGCAGCCTGCACGGGCTTAGGGCCCCGAACTCCCCCGGCTGGCGCTGGGGAAGAAACCCTTCCGCGCCAGAGCCCCCGCCCGGTGGGAAGGGGGCGTGTGAAGGGAGGATAAATATGTAAAGTCGTCACACCCGCTCGCGCGCTCACAGCCCCCGCAGTCTCGGCGCTGCGGCTGCCACGGCCCAGCGGAGCCAGCCCTTCCATCCCACCCACCTGCTGACACGCGGCTGCGGAGACACAGACCTGCAGGGCCGCCCGCCCCGCCCGCGCAATCCCGGAGACCCCTGGCTGGGGCCGCTTGCTGCCCCTAACTGGAGCTGCCCCCACCCTGCTCTCAGCGGGGCATTTTCCAGGGCTGAACAGCAGCTCCAAGGACCACTCGTCCACCCCCAGGCCGGCGCCACTGCACAGGCCCCAGCGCAGGACTTCCCAGAAGTGCCCAGGTCGGTTTCCCGAGGGCTGGAGGAGCTGAAAACGCCCAGGACCCCCCGGGAGGCCCGAGAAATGTGGGGTTTCCCTCTAGGGGGTCTGATTCTGGGGAGTGGGGAGACACGGCAAGGACTTCCGGCCCAGCCGGTGTGAGGGGCAGCGCCCTCCTTCCTCCTGCCAGACCCGCCTTTCCTGCGTCGGGCACCCTTGCTCTGCCATCCGAAGGGGTAGAACCGGCGAGGGCGCTCTGGCCGTGCCCCACCCGGAGCAGTGACCGCCAGTAGGTTCTTGAAGGCCGGCCTGGGTTGCTCCTCTCCCCGCCCTCCGAAGCAGGCAGGTGGCCCTGCTAAGCCGCCGGCAGGTGCACCTCCCCGGCCACCTCCAGGAAGGGCGCCCTCCTCCGGCACAGCCCGCCTCCGGCATCTCTCACGGACTCTTCTCGCACCCCGCCCCCCATTCTGGGTACAGTCTTGGAAGGAAAAAGGAGGGACCCCACCCTCGTGCGTTCTCCTCTACGGAAAAGAGAGGGCTCCCGGGAGCCTCGGACCTCCCCCTGCGCTCCAGACGCAGAAAGTTTCCCATTCGCGATCCGCGTCTGCGCTCTTCCTTCATCCAGAGCAGAGGAGCTCAGAGGCCACGCTGGCTCCCCCGGCCCAGATGCGCTCACCCCCTGCACGCCAGCCCCCGCCTCCCGCAGCCCGCAGAGGCGGGCATAAGGAGCAGAGGCGCCAGGATGCCGGGTCAGCTCTCCGCAGCCCGGCAGCCAGAAGAACGCTGCTCCCTGGTTCCAGGGAGAGCTCGCAGGGTGCGGTCCTGACGGAGCCGGGGTTTCCCACCAAGCCCTTCCTATCAGTCCCCTCCCCGACCCTGCCGCGTCTCTCCATTCTGCGCATTCCCAGGGAAAGAGATGCTTACCTCCGGCCCCCAACCTCCAGCCCCAGCTCCTTGCAATGTCCAGGTGAGGGCTCCAGTGCCTTTCAACAAAGCCCAGTGCCCTCTCGGCGGCGCTGGAACTGGGACCTCCCCCATATATAACCTTTCCCTTAGAGGCATCCGAAGAGGGGAGCTCTCACCCCAAAGTTGCGGGGGGAGATTTTGATCCACTTTGGAAAGTCTCTTGTTCCCAGGGTAGGGGAACAAAGCTCGCATTCCTTCTGGGTTACACCAACCCCTCCCCCCTCGCTGCCAGGACCACCTTCCAGGCTCAAATTCTGCAGCCTCTCCCATCTGCAGACCCAGCACTCCCCAAGGACTTCGGGGGAGAAGGAGGTGGGGTCATTTCTAAGGGGGCACCCCTTCCTGGTAGGCACTCTCAGAGCCTGGCTAGGCACCTCCTGCTGGGACAAGGCTATGGCAAATGACAGAGGTGATGCCCACCTCTATCGCCCAGTGGGGCTAGGGGTCTAGACCTTATTGATCATAAAGGCGACTTTTTGGCACCTCGCGTCCTCCTCCCTCTCCAAGGCGGAGGCCAGGCTCACTCCAGACAGGCTGGGGTTGGCACCAGGCTCCAAGGAGGATCCCGGAAGCGGACCCTTTAGTCTCGGTGCCCACGGCTCTTCGCGCGTCCCGCCTCCCTCCCGCCTGGCTCTCCGATCACTGCACGAACGGTGCCGGGGTCGCCAGGTTCGGCTCCATCACCGTTTAAGACGCCCTACGCGGTGGCACTAGCTGGGCGGGAGGCCGGCTGCGAACCACGGATCCTGGAGCTGCGGGGCCACCTCTCACAGGCTCCGGAGAACCCGCTTGGCTTCAACCTCCTTCCAGTTGGCTTAGCCTAGCCCGGGAGCAAGTCCACACGGGACACACACACACACACACACACACACACACACACACACACAGAGCTGCTCATAACTCCCCAGCCCCGGATGCGTCCATACCTTCTTGCACACAAGAACCACACGCTCCATGGCAAGCTTACACACACTCCCAGCCCCACGAAGCACACGAGCACCCCCCGCACCTGCACCCCCACCCATCCCAGATAAACACACTCCTGCCCAAGTGTCACAGTCCGATCTCTTGTGGACACAGAAATAGTCATCCGCCGTCTCACACCCCTAAAGAGACCCGCACACTCGGGACACGCGTGAAACGCCAAACCTCACAAACCCACCCCCAACACCTCACATCCACAGCGACACAAGCTCACACACTTCACACCCTCACCGAGAAGCTGGCACATGTTTACAGAGCCCCCAACATTTGCTCACACTCACACACACTCACCTTCTCCGTGTAACTGACACAGACACTCTACCACCCCTCCAGACACTCGCTCGCTCACACACAGACCCCACACCACACGCGCACACGCACACACACACTCGCCTCTCTAAATACACTCCTGCACCTTCTCCCCACACAGCTCCTTCCCGGACACCCTCACACAGAGACACAACAAAGACACCCGCTTGTATACACACGCGCGCGCGCTCGCGCGCACACACACACACACACACACACACACACACACATGGGCACAAACCCACGAGCGGGCTCCAAGAGGCGTCCTCCCTCCCTCATTAAGCCAATCAGCTCCACAGATCCCAGGCAGGACCGCTGCTAGTAGCTGGAGCCTCTCGGAGCGACCCCGGCCCTCGTCCTCCCCCGGCGCCCCGTCCCCGCGCGCGTCCCCCTCCCGGCTTCCGCCTGGCGCCCGCGCACTCACCGCGCGCCAGGTCCAGGATCGCGGCGATCAGTAGGCAGACGCAGCGGCGGAGGCTCGGGGCGGCTCGCATGGTGCCCGGGAGCTGGCGGCGGCGGCAGTGGCGGCGGCTGCTGCTGCGGCGGCGGCGGGTCCCCTCGCCATGGGCTCAGGCGCGCTCCTGCCTCCGGCCGCTGGTCCAGGCGGTGGCGGGCAGCGCGGGGCGCCGCGGGGGCGCCCCCATGCCGCCGCGGCCGGGCCGCCCAGGCGCCCGCTTGGACTCGGCTTCGGCTCTGCGAGGCTCAGCTACCCTCGCGCTCCGGGCGTCCTCGGGGCTCACCGCGGCTCTCGGCTCCCCTACTGCGCGCGGTGCCCACCACGGCCCGGAGTCCGATCGGCTGCAGCGCCGGAGTTTGGAGCCGAATCGCGCGCTCTCTGCCTCGCGCTCGCCTCTCCCGGCGGCGCGAACACCCCCTCCCCGCGCCCTCCCTGTGTCCCTCCCCCGCTCCCCGCCCCCCGCCCTCCTCGCCCTCCCCTTGCCGCGCTCTCCGCGTATTATACAGACTTTCCTTTAATCCTTTCTGGGCTGTTCGGCTCTCGTCCGCTAAGCCGATTTATTGCAGGGAGAAGGAGAGCTCACCCCCTCCCAGCCTCCCCTCTCCCCTGACTCAGGTCCCCCCTCACTCAAAACTGGCTTGCTGCCTCTAGCTTCTTAACCCTTCCCCAGGTGACCCAACACCCCGCCCTGGACGCTCAGCTCTATCGGATCCCCTCCACCTAGGCTCCCCCTATCCTCAGGATTACCATCGCTCTCTCCCCTCCCCAGCCTGATGAAAGGAGGCAGCCTCCCTTCTGAGAGGGAAAGAGGCCATCCCGGGAGCAGGGCAGGCAGGGTGTGGCTCTGGAGTTCTGGCCTTGCCAACGATGAATGCCCTCATTCGGCAAGGTGAAGGGGTTTCCGTGTTCAGAAACTTTTCAAATATCGGCTGCTCCTTTCCCCAGGGACCCACGGAAATAGAGTGTGTTCTGTCTTTTTTCCCCCGCATGCTTGGATCCAGCCAGGAATGGGTGAGGAACTGGCTGTGTCCTCCTGGCAGAAACCAAGTTTCCACCTTTTTGCCAGACCTGACACCTTTTCTCCTCAGGCCTGAGAAGTATGGGTTTGAGACTCATATCTTACCATTACCGTCCCACCAACACACACACACACACACACCATTGAGCCTCAGGCCTGGCAGTGGACCTTGATGTCTCCTGTGAGGATGAAGGGGAGGGGTACTCTAGCCCTTGGGGTGGGTTGGGGAGGTGGTTCGATGAGGAAATTCAGAGGATAGAATTTCACCATTGGCAGAGACCCACAAGATTGGCAAGAGCCAGAAAAGCCAGCACTGTCAAGGGCAAAACTGGGCTCAGAACTCAGGTCCCTGGGCCTTTGACCCAGGCCTTCTATGGAGAATCTCTGGCAGGTTGCTGAGTCAGGCTGTTGCTTTGTTTACCTAGATGGGCAGTGGGCACATAGCCAGTGCTATCTCCAGCAGCCCTCTGAGAAGGGTGTAGGGAGTGGGGTGGACAGTGGGTGGTTGCCGAGCTGCCTTCGGCAAGTCTCGTGCAGAGATGTCCATGGAAGCAAGCTTCTCCCTCCACCTGCCCTCTGGAACCTCATCCCATTGCTTCCCAAGGCAATCCTGAGGCTCAGCTTGCTCACCCGCCCCAGAAGGAGCAATTTGCATTTATGAAGATCTGCAACCAAACGTTCACCCGACAGGCTTTAGAATGATCCTCTCAGTAAAATAATAATAATGATCATAATAAACCCTTATAAATAGGTGTTTGATTACAGTTTGTCCCTACGTGAGATTTTTTTTTTTTTTTTGAATCAGACTAATTGGTTGCAGGTTGATTGGACTGCATATGGCTTGAACACTGGATGAACACTGGAGCCGGAGGTCCTTTCTTCTCCCTTTGGCTGCTGTTCTTTGCTCCCTCTCACTCATATCCACCCAGGCCTCTCCTTCTCCAAGCTGCTGAGGGTCAGCTTGAGGTCACCTCTCCCCCTCGCCTTCTTTTGGGGCTGCAGGGCACAGCCTCCTCCCTGGCCCTCCTCTCCCCACTCTGACCCAGGAAAAAGCCAGCAAACCCCAAAGTCTATCCTAGGTTGTAAGCCTGCTGTGGAAGGGGCTCCCTGGCTGGAGAATAGCATCAAGCTGGGGGGTCCCTCGTGCTGAGTTGTGCAGGGAAATAGTATGCCTCACTGTGCTGCTTTCCTGCTCTCCAGACCCAGCTGCAACTCAGTGTGTGGCCAGGCAGGTGGACAGCATCAGCTCCTCAGGTGGATTCTGAGTGAATGAGGCTTCCTGGTGGCACTCCCTGTACCCCAGCCATTGGAAAGGAGGGCCAAGGAGCAGGTGGGATTCCAGGGTCCCTTAGTGATGTTTCCTCCCAGCCGTAGCTCACACCAGCTAGAAAGCAGAACCAGCAGAAGGAGCTAGACAATGACATCTGGGGAGACGCTAGTGAGGAGGAAAGCAGGCCTGACAGCCAAGGGAGGGTGCTTCCCAGGACCAAGGACTGGGCCTGGCACGCTGGAGATCTCCTTCAGCCCCAGGACTTCCGAATCACCGCAACTCTCTTTAACATCACCCTGTATTATAATTATTTTTATGCCTAGCCAGTGCCTGGCACATAGTGGGTCCTCAATAAATACTAGTTGGATGGATGCACAAATGAGTGAATGAATGAATGAATGAATGTAGATCATTCAGTCTTATCTACTCTGTTTCTCAGTGTCTTGCACAAGCCTGGCACTTGGTAGGCGTCCGGTGGCAGTGAACCTCCTCGGAGGGCCAAGATCATATGTTTTGACTGGGCCCAACAGAGAGGAGGTGTCCTGCTCAGGTGTGCAGTTGGTTTTGCCCAAAGGTGCCTGGCTGTGCTGTGCATGCCTATTGCCATAGGGCAACGATGGTAGTGATACGGTTGCCTTCACAACCCTCTCCTGGGAAGCCCAATACTCCAGCTCCTGTTTCATAAGATACAGCCTTGAAGTCTTTCTTTTGTCCCAGGGAAAGACATCTCTGAAGCACTGAGAAGCACAGTTGGCAAAGGGCACAGGGTGGGGTGACTTAGCCAAAGGAAAAAGTCACCAGGGACGGTCCTGGGGCTTTTAATTTGCTTAATAGCCCTCGGCTCCTGTCTCTTAATGGATCAGCAGGGTCTCCACGCTGCAGTCCTGGCACTGAGACCCAGGAGTCATGGCAGGACAGACCTCTTCCTCAGACACTGGCTGAGCAGAAGCACTGGGCCTCAGGGTGGCCGGAGGTGTGGCTGCCTGCCCCCAGCCTCCTTCTGTCCATGGTGCTGAGCTAGGCTGTCCCAACAGAGGGCACTACAGCACAAAGCAAACTTCTCCCCCCTGCCCCAGGGAAGAGCCCCAGAGGTCAAAGAACCCCTCTGTGACCTCTAGTCCCCACCTTCCCAGGGAAGGGATGCAGCACCTGACTGCCTTCCCCAGCCTGGCTTTGAAGGGGCTGGACTCCGCTGGATTGCAGCAGGACACCCAGTGAGATTCAATAAGAGTCATAAGCACTTATTAAAGTGCCTCTCTGTTCTGGGTGCTGTGAACTTATTTAATGTGTATAATAAATTCATTCATACCACACAATAATGTATGAAGTGGGTCCCATCATTAGTCCTGTCTTACAGATGGGAAAGCTGAGGCACAGAGAGGTTAAGCAACTTTCTCAGTACAGTGCAGCTAGGAATAGGACCAGATTTGAACCCAGGAAGAGCTCCAGAACCAGAGTTCTCAAATACCTTACCTAGACAGAGTACACCACACATAGACAAACACACAGGCACAAACACACACAAGTGTACACACACACACGACAAGTGTACACAAAGAGGCGCACACACACAAATGTACACAGCCACACACACATGATGTGTCCACACACAAACATGGGCATACACACAAGTGTACACACACAAACACAGGCACATACAACAAGTGTACACATACACACAGGCACACACACATACCCACAAATGTCCACACATACATGCACACACACATGGGTCCACACACACACAGGCACACACACACACACAAGAATGTCCACACACATGTCCACACACATGCACGTGCACACATGTGTCCACACACATACAAGCACACATGCACATAAATGTCTACACATACAGGCACACACACGGGTCCACACACACACACAGGCACACACACGAATGTCCACACACAAGCACACACATGTGTCCACACACACACGTGTCCACACACATACAAGAAAACACATACACAAATGTCCACACACACTCACACAGGTGCACACAAACATGACCACACACATACAGGAACACACACACACAAGTGTCTGTACACATATACACAGGCACACACAGCTTGGAAGCCAGTATTTGGATAGGAAAACTCATGAATCCAGAGTGTTCCACTTCTCTTATCTCATTTAATCCTCCTGTAAGTCCCCTGTGGTTTACAGGTTAGGAAACTGAGTCTCAGAGAAGTAAAAATAATTGCCCAAGGTGGCTAGGTTAGGGGAGTGCTGGATTCTGGGGACAGGGATCTAGTGTGGGCTTCCCCAGGCAGGCCCTGCCCCAGGGTCCACATTTCTCTCCCTCTCTGTCCTCCTCTCTCCCTGTCTCATCAACCCACTCACTTCTGCAGTGCTCCCTCTGGCCTTCCTATCCTGCCCTCTGCTTCTCTGTACTGGGAATTAAACTTCCACCAGCCTGTACCACAGTCAGGACAGGGCTTTTTATTGTTTGCCTAAATTAAATGCAACTGAAAGTAACACCTTAACACCAGTGACCCAAATTGATATGGAGTCAGCCACTTGGAATTAGGTTCAATGCTCTGTCCTTAATGAACCTCAGCCCCACCTGGACTCCCAAGCTCCGTCACATCTTCCCGGTGAAAGACACCAGAAGTGTGCATGGGAATTTCAAGCTGTGGTCTGGGGAAGGGGCCTCAGCGTTATGGAACCAGAGAAAAGAGCTGGACCCGGGACGACCATTGTTCCCCAAACTGGGTCCCACTGACCGTTCATTTTTAGGTTTATAATAAACATTTCTTGCAAGAGGGTTTCATGGCTAAGTATATTCAAGAAATGTTACAAACTCAGCTGTTCTCCACTTAGAAGTTTATAGTTCACACGAGCTTACGACAGGTTAGGAGAAGTCCTGCAGTTGGTTGTGTGTGGGTTGTCTGTGTTTGTTTCCCAGTTTTATTTAGTTGAAGTCTACACTTGTTTGGCCTCAGAACCCTCTTTCCATTAATACCTATTAACATCGTGTGGGCAACAGCTCCGTGAATCACAGGGAGGAAGGGGCTGCTCTGGCCCCAAACAGGCCTCCTGATCTCTTCCTTGCTATCATAGCAGTGGAAATGGTAATAATACAACAACCACTGCCAATTGATGGCATTTATTGAGTGCTTACTGTGTGCCAGGTGTTATACTTTGCTTGTACTGTTCATTGAATTCTCTCCAGAATCCTTGAGGCAGTTTCTGTGTTTAGACCACGGAATGAACAAGAATACTGAGACACATAGAGATGCAAGCCCTGGTGCATGGGCACAGAGTCAGTAAGAGGTGAAGCTGGGATTTGAACCCAGGTGATCTCTTCCAAGTGGCCTCTGCCTCTAGACCCACCCTCCCCAGTTCATCCTCCCTGATGCCATTGGAAAGATCTTTGACTTACACGTTCTGACCATGTCTGTTCAACTACTCTGCTCTCTTTTCACAGCACTCCCTATTGTCCAAGGCCCAAGCTCTTCAGTGTGCCCCCATGGCTGCCTCCTAAGCCCCCTCCGGTTTTGCCTCTCCTTCCCCTCCTCTCACTCACCTCACACTCTGGATCATTCTCTGTCCCTTCAGCACTAGGGGCTTTATTGTCTCTCTGCCTTTGCTGGTGCTGTTCTTCCTGCCTGATATCCATCTCCCCTTCTCCACCCATCCATCAAGGCCAAGGTTGATAGTTGCATCTGTTAGGAAGCCTTTCTTTCTCCTCCCTCAGGGTCAGGCATAACTCGCCTTTCCAACCACAGTGTAACACCTATAACGTTGTTTTATGGATCTCTGGGAATGTAACCAACATAAGGGCAGGGATCACAGCTGGCTCATCTTTGTATTGACTGTCTGGAAGGTGGTAGGTCCTTGAGAAAGTGACTGTTGAACAAATACAGGAAGGAAGTTGGTTGTGAGAATTGCTGGGTGGGTGGATGAATGGATGGGTAGATGGATGTGAGTGGTTGTATGGATGGATATGAGAATTGTTGGATGGATGGATGGATGGATGGATGGATGGATGGATGGATGGGTGAGTGGGCAGATGACTAACGGGAGGGTGGGTGCATTGACAGATGGATGAGAGAAGGGACTGTTGGGTGGATAAGCATGAAGATGGAGGCATGGATAGATGAACCAAGGTTAGAAGGCATCAGCAAGATTTTTATTTTTTCTTGTATCACTGCACTTGCTAAGTGTGAGAGACCTGGACCAACAGATATTAGTCATAGTTAGAAGGTGCCAACAGATGTAGTCAAGTGCACCGGCTTAATGCAGAGGCTTCAGAGGTGGCCTGCCTAGGCTCAAATCCCAGCTTCAGCACTCATAAAAAATGATGGAAGGGAGGAAGGGAGGAAACGGAAAAGAGAGGAGGGGTGGGGAGGGGAGGGATGGTGGGAGGAAGGAAGGGAGGGAGGAAAAGGAAGAGAGAGGAGAGGTGGGGTGGGGAGGGGAGGACAGGGGGAGGGAGGGAGGAAGGAGAGAAGGGGGGGACTTCTGTAAGAACTTGTGCAAATTATTTAACCTCCCTGTGCTTCCATTTCCTCATGTATTAAATGGGCATGGGGAAGAGTATCTGCCTTATCAAGCTGTGGTGATTTAATAAGACAATGCTTCAAATGACGTAAGCACCCAATAAACATCAACTGTAACAACCTTTACTGAAAGCCAAGGCAGCCATACGGTGCTGCAATTACCCCGCTCTGTGGCTCCCTCTTTTTGTTCTTAGCTTCCTGCGTTCTTCAGTGGAGAGGGGTGGATAAAGACTCCCAGGGTCAAGAGCTCCAGAGACTCAGCAGATGTTGGCCACGATTCCAGATCAAAGACAAAAGCCAATGGCAGCGGAACCTGTGATTTATTTTTCCTCTGTGGCATCTTCCAGCGTTAGTCAGTCTATTCCTGGCTCTGGACTCTTGTCCTCACAATTGTCAAGTCGGGGCTGGGATCTTTGGAGGTCACTCTTCTGGGAGGACCCTTCCCTCCTTTCCTTAACAAGCTGCAATATCACACGTTGACAACAGGTGGCGCCATCGAATACATGATTCGTTCCATTTTTGCAACCTTTCAAGTTCAAGGGCCTATCTGTATTCTGTAAAACGAATCAGCTTCCTGTTTTACGAACTCTTTAGGCTTTATTATATGTACAGAGAGGCATGCTGGTACAAAGCACAAAGACTTAAGCTCCCTAATTAGCCACGATTGTGCGATGGGTCAGTGATACTACAGATGGGAGCCAAAGCAGGACTGTGGGCTCCCTGCAGTCTTCAAGGGGCGTTTCACACCTACTGCCTAATTCAGCAGTGCTCTCTTCAGCCGGTTCACACACGTGTCTTGCCTCCCCAGGTATTAGTCCATGCTTTGGGAAGTCTGGGCCCATTTTACTTTGTTCTTTGTTATCTTCTGCACCACCCCTCTAGGGCCTGGGTCACGTGGTTCCGGAGGAACCCTAAGCAAAGAAGGAAAGTCCAGCTAACCACGCTCATCGCTCAGTTGGGAATGCAAAGGTATTTGTAACAAAAGGCCTCTGATTAATTACAAAAGCCATCCAGTGAAGCCTGACAATTTCCTCAGCCCATTTTTCCCTCTTGAGTTTCTAGGTCCTGAAACATTGGAGAAAATCCCCATTTGATTTACAGGGCAGGGAGGTGATTTCATTTCTCTGGGCTTCACGGTTCTCATTTGTAAAAGGCAAAGGCTGGGCTGGCTTTCCGAGGCTCCTGACAGCCTATGGCTTTTCTGGGCACAAACCCGCCTCCGCTTTCCTTCTCGTCATCTCTTCCCTCCTGTGCCACGATGGAAGCGGTTACTCTGCACCTGGCACTGAGTTAGGACTTGGGAGTCTGGGTTTCTGGAGGAGGTAAGACCTAAAGTTCTGAAGGATGCCCGAGTTAGCCAGGGAGAGAAAAGCTTTGGGGGCAGAGCTGCGTGTGCGAGGCCTTACAAAAGCATGCCGCAGAAATTGCTGTCCGGGAGACAGCAGGTGGTCCAGGAAGGCTGGAACTAGGGGGTGTAGGGGGAGGAGGCTCTGAGGCTAGGCAGGGTTCTTGTACACCACACAGGGCGATGACTGCTGAGCGACAGCAAAGGAACAATGAAAACTACATTGAACAAATGAACTGTACACACACGCCAATTTGAGATTTGGTGACTCCACATCAGATTCTTCTGTACTGACCAGTTCCTTCCCAGCCCCAGAAGATGCTCCTTCAGCCCTGGAGCCCTCACGTCTCCACCAAGGTGCTCTTTCTCTTCCTCCTTTTTCCCTCTCCAATACTGATTGAAGACCGAAGCCACCCCATACCTGTGCCAGCCACTGAACGCTCTCTCCCCTCCCTGGCTTCCTTGTGTTGACTTCCGCCCGCGCCCAGCCTCCTGTCCTGCTCGCCACTGACCCTGGCAAGAGGGTGATCCTGCAAAGAGGCAGTTGGTGAATCAGACTGGAATATTTCCCTGGAATGAAAGGCTATTGGGAGGCACAAAGGAGAATCGCTCACCTTTCAAAGCTATCTTTTGCTAAAAGGAGTGCTAATGGACTGCTAGTGGGGGAAACATAGAGGCATTGTTTGTATTTTTAATGACTTCAAGCGAAGTAGCCTAGGCACCTGGGGCATGGCGACCCAGAGGCACGGGCTCAGGGGCCCCAAATCCTTAACAGCTTTGCACCATTAAACAAGTGGTTCTAATGGATCACTGCTACCGCTGAGGGCACTGAAGACCACACATGTTCACTGTGCTTCTCCACTGGACCAGGCACTGAGCTCCATACCAGGGACAGAAAAGCCAAAGGACATGGTTTGTGCCCTGAGGAGCACACCATTGGCGAGGGTTGGTGTGGAATGAATACCATCCGCGCACCAGCATCAGGGCAGACAGCATGCCCCTGCTCACCAGACCTCTTTGCCAGCAGAGCGGTACCCGCTGCCTGGTCTACTTACTTCCTCCTTCCCAGATAGGTCTCTGAGGCCCCTTTCCTCCTGCTGTGTCCTCAGCCCGAACGTCACTCAGGCCTCCACATAAGGGAAGGACAGTGGAGCCTCCCCAGAACTGACGTCTGCTCGATTCCTTGGACCTCATCTTCTGTATAAAGCACCACCCCCAATATCCACACCCAGGTCACCTGGGTAGACCCAGAGTTACAAGCTGATCAGCAGTTCCCCTTAAATCCTTCACTGGCTCCCCAGAGCCGGCACACTAAAGCCATCATTCCTGGAATGGTTTTCAAGGGTCTTCAACTCCATGCTGGGCTCACTTCTGCAGCTCTCAGAGTTCGGCTCTCAGAGTTCATGAAGCTCTCTCTCTCGATTACAGAACTTTCTACACACTGCCGCTCTGCCCGAGATAGCCAGCCAAGCTCCCCTCTCTGCCCCCTCCCCTACCCCATCCCATGCACCCCACACACACCCTTTAAGCTGGTTAATTCCTGGTCCTGCGCCAGGGCTCAGCTTTCTTTGTTATGAGCTCAGGAAGCCTGCGCTGGACGCCTCCTCTTGGCCCTTTCAGCCTCTGTGTTCACAACAGGGAATTAAGACTAGTGTGGTCAGGTGGGCAAAGTACAGGGGGCGTGTATTAGTCCATTTTGCATTATAAAGGAACACCTGAGACTGGTAATTTATAAAGAAGAAGGTTTATTTGGCCGTGGTTCTGCAGGCTGTACAAGCACGGTACCAGCATATGCTCAGCTTCTGGCGAAGCCTCAGGAAGCTCTTACTCATGGCGGAAGGTGCAGGGGAAGCAGGAGTGTCACATGGCAAGAGAGGGAGCAAGAGAAAGAGGAGGGCGGCCAGGCTCTTCTTAACAATCAGATTTCACAGTAACTAAGAGAGACAGACCTCACTCACTGCTGCAGGGAGGGCACCAAACGCCTCCCATTAGGCCCCACTTCCAACACTGCAGACCAATTCCAGCATGAGATTTGGAATGACAAGTATCCAAAATATATCAGGGAGGAAGAAAGGATAAGGGAGGGAGGGAGAGAAGAAAAGGAAGGAAGAAAGAAGGGAAGGAAAGAAGGAAGGAAAGAAGGAAGGAAGGAAGGAAGGAAGGAAGGAAGGAAGGAAGGAAGGAAGGAAAGGAGGGGGGAGGTGGAAGGAAGGAAAGAAAGAAAGAGGGAGAGAAGGAGGGAGGATGAAGGAAGAGAGGAAGGAAAGAAAGGGAGAGAAAGAGGGAGAAAGGGAGGAAGGAAGGAAGAAAAGAAAGAAAGCAAAGAAAGAAAGAGGCAGGCAGGAAGGGAGGGAGAGAGGGAGGGAGGGAAGGAGGGAGGGAAAAGAGGGCAGGCAGGAGGGAGAAGTCTCAATGTACAGCAAGGCTCAGCACCAGAAATCAGAACAAAGTCCAGGAACCATTGAAAGATTGCCATGGCCAGAAAAGGAGCTCAGCTTTTGAGAATGGCAGCTTTCTTAGCTGGAGCTGCCTTGACCAGACAGCAGCAAAGATGCTGGTCCTCACTCCAAGAGGTCTTAACTCATGAATGCCTCCTGGGGCCTTCCTTTAAAAGAAGAAGCTGTACTTGGTGGCACATTGGGTTTTGGAGGGCAGAAGGCTGGAGCCCACATACCTGCAGGCAGCTCTCAGGGTGTGGGGTTCAGGGGTCTGTGAAGTGATGGATGCCCAGGGGCCCATGCTCCCCTATAGCTGGAACCATCCTCCCTGGCAGGACCAGCCCCCCGTCCCGGGGAAGTCAAGGGAGTCCTGGGTGCCCAGCGACCAGCAGTCTTCCTGGTCCCTACTTCCACATCCAACACTTCCTCACCAAGATAATGAAATTCCACCTCCCTCCAGCTGCCCCCTTGCAATGTCAGAAGGGACACATGCCTCTCCTTGAGAGCCGCTCCTTGCCGCTGTTCCATAAACCCCGTATTTCACACCCCGAGTGGCTGCATTTCAGCGGTGGGTGAAGTGGTTTTATTTTTATCGTGCACACAGGCATATAAATATGTACGAGCAGCTCAGAAGCACTTTAGGGTCTCTCTGGAAGGAAGGCTCGGTGTGAGTGTGAGGGAACGTGGTAATTAGTTCATCCGGGGCATGGGCTCTGCTGGGCACGGTGGTGCCTCTCCTGCTGTGGCAGCATCCCTGGCACCATGACCTGAGAATGATGTCTACCCTGACACACTCCTGAGAACAGGGCGAGGCCTTGGCAAACTTTGCATCACAAAGCTTAAAAGCGAAACAAAAGCAAACAGAAACACCCCGATTTGGGTTCCCACCTTAACTCAGCCACTTCCTGGCTATGCGACCTTGAATGAGGTCCTTGCCCTCGCCTGCCGCTGGCATCTCTATCTACCAAGTGTGGTTGATTGAAACCTTCTAGGTGTTTTTTTTTTTTTCCTTAAGGAACAAATATGATGAAGTATTTGAAATGGGCTCTGAGAACAGTAATATACAACTGCAAGAGGCCTGCCATCATTCCTCCCCAGTCATTCACTTGGGGCAGGTGAGAGACAGTATAGGGCCACATCGAGTCCTGCAAACGATGGCCGCTCCAGGCATGGCAGGTTTCCTCACCTGTCTGAGAAAGGAGGATGGGAAATAGCGTTTATTGACCTCTAGCTCCAGGGCTGAGCACTTTACATGATAATTGCATTGGAACATGACAGTAACGTACTGCAAGGCGAGTTACTCCTGTTTACTGATGAGGGAAACTGAAGTTCAGAAAGGGTAAGGAATTCGTGCCAGGCCACACACAAGGCTCTGGAGCAGTCCAGCCCAGCTTTGACTGCAGGTGAGAGTGATGCTCTTCTCCAGGTGGCCATATTTTCTGTCTCAGGTGCCTGCTTTCCACGAAGGATGGTCTGTGTGCTCTAGTCAGGGGATGTGCCATCCTGTGCTGAATCCCCCAAAGCAGGCCTGCAATGACACTTGTTGAAAAGCGAACGCATGGTCTGGAAGCAAGCTCATTAGGCCGGCACCCCCTCTGACAGCTGCATCCCAGCAACCTATGTCCAGCTTTCATCACGCCTGGGCTGGAACAGAGAGAGGGTGGCTTTCATCTGCCAGGTCCCCAGAGTCAGAGAGAGAGAGAGAGAGGAACCAAGGGCTTCGGTACGGATGTGCCTGGGAAGAAGATGGATTTTAGAGCAATTACAGCTCTCTGATGACCAAAGACGGGGGTCAGAGGATGCTGAGCTCTGGCCTTTCATCTCTTGAACCCACATCCCAGGCTGTGGAAGATTAAGAAGGTATCTTCCCACAAGGCTGAGTCATTCCAGGAGGCCAGCTAGATGGTCAAGAGCCCCAGGGCTCAAAACTGGCTGCCTTTCTATCCCCAAAGGGCTGTCCTAACCCTCCGGCCCTGTGTCAGGAGGCCTCAACTATATCTTGAAGGTCCAGTGGAGGTGTAGCCCATAAGAGCAGGTGCCAAGTTGAAGGGCTCAGTGACCAGGCTGGATTAGACAAGGAGATTGCCCAGGACTTGCTGACATCAGGATGTCAGAAGCGAGAACCCCAAATAACATGGCTGATATGAGTTGGCCATGTCCCCACTTAAATCTCATCTTGAATTGTAGCTCTCACAGTTTCCACATGTCAGGAGAGGGACCCAGTGGCAGGTAATTGAATCATGGGCACAGGTCTTTCCCATGCTGTTCCCCTAATAGTGAATAAGTCTTGTGAGATCTGATGGTTTTGTAAAGGGGAGTTTCCCTGCACAAGCTCTCTCTTTGCCTGCCGCCCTGTAAGATGTGCCTTTCACCTTCCACCGCAATTGTGAGGGCTCCCCAGCCACATGGAGCTGTGAGTCCATTAGACCTCTTTGTCTTTATAAGTTGTCCAGTCTTGGGTATGTCTTTATCAGCAGCATGAGAGCAGACTAATACAATGGCAAAGGCAGAGGCAGAGCCTGTGAGTCTGGCAGTGGTCTGCAGCCTCCGCAGTGGGGATGCAAGGGGACTCCATACCAACCAGGCATAGCTTCCCTATACAAAAACCATCTTTGTTTCTAAATGAAGAATCTAATGAGGCCATGAGAGGGCAGCTCCTCTGGGATGGAGCAGGGCTCAGAATCCACAGATGCAGGTTTGCTGTTGTTGGGTGGTGGAAACGTGGTTTTCTGGTTTGACTGTTCTGTTTATTTTTTTCTACTTTATTACTGTTATCAGGAAAGCTGCAAATAGCAGCTGAAGTCAGCTGTGATGAGGGGTTGTAAGAGGAAAGGAGGTGCATCCATGCTCAGGCCACCAACAAAGGAGCATTGCTAAGCCTGGCAGGAGAAGAAGTGAAAGCTGGGGCCCTTCGGGACGAGGTGGGGCTCAGAGGCCAAGGTCAGGTCCCCCAGGGCCATTCCTACCTGCCCAGGTGTTCTTACTCAGAAGGCCTTCTCTGTTCCTCTCTCTCTTTTTCTCTTAACTTTTTAATTGTGGTAAAATACACAAACCATAAAATTCACTGCCTTAACAATGTTTAAGAGGACAGCTCAGTAGTGTTAAATAGATTTCCATGGTTGGGAAACAGATCTCCAGAACTGTATTATCTTGCAAAACAGGAGCTCCATGCATGTTAAACAACTTCTGATTCCCCTGCCCACCCCCGGCAAGCATCTTTCTACTTCCTGTTTTAGACACCTCCCATAAGTAGTATGATAGAGTATTTGCCTTTATGTGACTGGCTTATTCACTTAGCATAATATCCTCAAGTTTCATCCACGTGGTCACATGCCTTCTTTTTGAAGGCTGAATAATGTTCCACTGTATGGATAGACCACATTTTGCCTCTCCATCGGCGGCAGTTGGACTCCTGGGCTTCTTGCACGTCTTGGTTGTTACGTATAATCCTGCCATACATATGGGGGTACAAATATCCCTTTGGAATCCTGTTTTCCTTTGGAATATATACGCAGAAATGAAATTACTGAATTAGACCATTGTTCCTCTTTAAGGAGGGAGATCTGCCCTGCACCCCTGGCTGCCTCTGCACCTGGTCAGAGAGGCTGAAGTACATACAGGAGTGTGGGAGGCAGAGAATTCCAGACTCCCCTCACTGGCTGCAGTGGATCAGGGAGGATTTCACAGCTCTCTGCCTGCGTGGGTCCTGCAGCTGGCGGGTCTCACTGTAGACACAGAGCGATTATCCAGTGGGAAGAAAAACACCCAGAAACCTTAGAGAATGGCCCTTAAGGACAGGCTGAGCTATGGGAAGGAGGGACTCCAGTGTTCTGGGCAACAGCTAATGACTGAGGCCAGGGAGCTGGAGACATTACCAGGGTAGCTAAACACACGCAATGGCAGCAGATAGATGTTTGTTGACCGAATGAACGACGGGAGTTCCAAAATTCTAAAATGAAAATTCCACCGGGCCCTTGTTCACATGATAGAAGCTCAGTGAATGAATGCATGAATTAGCATAAAATTGTACTGAGTTGCTTTTCTCTGTAAAGGAAGAATATCCAGAGAAGAGGAAAGGTCAAGAGCATTCAGCAGACTCTCCCTTGATCCTGCTTGGCGTAAAGCAAACATCTCGGCAGGCAGGGTTAGGGAAGGGAGAGGGAGAAGGTATGGTCCTGTCCAGAAGCAGCTTGCAAACCAGTGGGGACAGAGGAGAACGGGTTCACCCCAAGTGCGTTATGAGAAGATCAAGTATGAGGAGTATGGCAAGTGACCAGTAAGGTCACTGGAAAGGGCCTCACCTCGGCTTGACATCTCCTCTGGGCCAGAGGCTTTCTTTTGATGTGTTTCATTCAGTGACTCAGAGTCAGGATTGTCCCCACCCAACAGGTTCAGGGACAGGGAGTCACGTACTTATTTGCTCTGCAAATGGCAGAGCAGAGATCTGGAGCCAAGCCTGACACCAACTTCCAACTTCTTCCCTCTTCACCAAAGAGACAGCCAGGGAGACTTCCTGGAGGAGGAGATGAATTGAGGTGAGTATGCATTTTTTGTCTTGCAGAGGAGAGAAAGTCCCTCCAGGTGGAGGAAAAACATCCCAGCGGAAGCTCAGAGATAGAAAAGAGCAGGGACTGCTCATAAATGCAGCAAAGATTCCAGTTTGACCAGAGCACAGGGTGGATAGAAGAGAATGTTAAGAAATGGTTGGTTGGGTCCATTCTAGAAGCTGAGCCCAAGGGTCCCTGATGCTCCTGGGTAGTGGGGAGCCACTGAGGGATTCCAGGGTGGGAGGGACACGTTCAGGGCTGTTTTCCCTGGCAGCTATGGCTTGAGTGGGTTGGAGGAGGTGAGTCATGGGCAAAGCAGGCAGCGGGGAGGCTGCTGAAATCCAGCAGGAAAGGGGAATTTCATTTGTCCTATCGTGTGCTGAGCCTAAGGGATACAGCTGTGACCTACTAGGCATCCACTCTAACTCCATCCTCACAGAACTAATTAAACCAAAATGCTGACAAGTTGTAACCTGGACCAGGAAATAAGTAAACAAGACAATGAGAACGGTAACAATGGGATCATGGTGAAGTCAGGGAAGGCTTCTTGGAAGAGATGACAAACTGGATTAGAAGGATAAGAAGGAGCCAGCACTGCAAAGCACCAGGGGAAGAGCCGGGCAGACAGAACAGAATAAAGCCTTGGGGGAGGAAGAGCGTCCCTGTTTCAGGGACTGGCAGACCACGCCTGTGGCAAGGGAGGGCCTGGGGCATTTTTTAGGCGATGAGCTGGAAGAGGTGGCAGGGGCAAAGCCTGCAGGGTGGGAGTTGGGATTTTATTCTAGAGCAACAGGAAGCTAGGAGAAGGCTTTAAGGAGAAGAGCGACGTGATCCGATTTGTGTTTTTGAAAGGCCTCTCTGGCTGCGTTAAAAATGGGTGGAGATGGGGACAACAGTCGAGGAACCACAGCAAGGGACAAGGACGGAGAGGAACATGGCCTGGGCCGGGCAGCAGCCGGAGAGATGGCTGAGAGGAAGCCAGCTGAAGCTCATTCCAGACAGGAGGGGCCACGAGTGAGAGGCGTCATTTGGAGAAACATTCTGTGTTTCAAAGGTAGGTGACAGCCGGGATAAAACAGCAAAGTTTGACCCCAGCAGCAAATCCAATTTTCACACATCTCCTTCTGGATGGAATTTGCCTTCCCTGGGAGGGGGAGGTCAGGAGCAAAACACTGCAATGCAATCCGAGGCTTTTCTGAGCAGGGGAAGACTCTCCCCAGGGGGATTATTCTGGGCTCGGGGCTGCAAAATGTGTCTGGGTGCTCAAAGGAGGACAGAGGGGAGAGGAAGCTCCTCTTTATCCAGCCCCTGCCCCAAGGGAGCCTCATTCGGACACCTCGGGTAAACGTTTGTGGAGATCCCGTGTGATGCCAGACATTTTTCTAGGTGCCAGAGACACAGCCGTGAAAGAGAAGACACAGCTCCTTCTCCCCATCCCTTCTCACAGGCAGCCCCGGGTCAAAGGGTGAATGGCAACTCCCGATGTGGCCCTGATGACACTTCCGGATATTTACAGGTCTATGCAATTCCCTCTGCCTGAATGCAGGCTGGACAGACTGACTCCCTTCTAATGAACAGAATGGGGAAAGTGATGGGAGGTCACGTCTGGGATTAGGTTACAAAAGGCTGTGGCTTTGGCCTGCAGGTGGCGCTCTCTCCAGGCCTCTCCCTTGCTGGGTCGGATAATGCAAGCCGCCATGCTGTGTGCTGCCCTAAGCAGAGGCCCGTGTGGCAAGGAAGGGAGGGAAGACAACTGTTGGAAGACCCCAGGCCAAGGCCCAGCAACACGCGGGGAACTGATCTTGCCAAGCGTGATGGAGGGAGGTTGGCAGCAGATCTGTTCTCCATCAGACTGCAGGACACCCCTGGCCCCAGGACCCAGCTAAGCCGCACCTGGATTCCTGACCCTCAATTCTTTAGCAATGTTGTTTCACGTGGCTACATTTTGGGGTATATGTTATGCAGTAGGTGATGACCAGTACACAAGGGAATACTTATTAAACACTTAATGTAAGCTGGGTATGCAGGAGGGTGCCTGTGGTCCCAGCTACTCAGGGGGCTGAGGTGGGAGGCTCGCTGGAGCCTAGGAGTGCAGCACTATGGTTGCTCCTGTGAGTAGCCACTGCACTCCAGCCTGGACAATATAGTGAGACCCCACCTCAAAAAAAAAGATAAATAAAGAAAAATTTAAAAGATCACCTAATGCGGGCTTTGCATACATATGTTTCATGATGTAGGACCCACCAATATCCCCATTTTATAGATATGGAAACTGAGTCTCAAAGGGTCCATGTAACTTACACAAGGCCACACAGCTAAGACGTGACAGAGAAAGGATTCACATGGAAAGAGTTGCCTCCAGAGTCTGTGCTGTCAAACACCACGCTGATGAGGGAGGCACAACCGCTTTCCAGGAGAGGGTCTGATCTGATGGGGGAAGCACACTCCCCATGTGGGGGGCATTGCTGTTTAGTTGAGGAGACGACTGTCTCAAGTTTGCAGCCATTTTTAAGTTAGTCTTTGCATCCCCATGCCCTCTGGAAAAATCCAACTAAAGGACCTCCCTGGACGGTCTTACCTCATCCTGTCTTGAGCTGGGCTTCCCAGTCTTTTATTGCATTTCCTCCTTGAAGCCTGAGCATTTGCACCATTCCCTGATAAAGACTCACATTTACTCCTTGGACTAAACCCTGGACGCTACCCCCACCTCCGCAACAAGTCCTGGCATCCACTATGTCTCAGGTCTTTATTGTACCCTTTATTTATGTCATCCCATTTTACAGATGGAGAAGCTGAGGCCCAACATGAACTGCCTCCGGTCACATGGCCTGTGGCCAGATCTGTCTCCTCCACTAGGCTGTCCTGCCTTTCTGGTCCTGACCCCCCTGTGCTTTGCAATTGTCTTGGATGTTATAACCCTCAAACCGCAGATCTCTTCCAGGACTGCATCCCTGGTGGGACCTTGTGGCCAGCATGCCCTCCACAGTGTGTGTGCTCCTGGGGGGTGCATGAGGGTCTCTCTGATGCTGCCTGTTAGGGAGCTCCCTGTTAATTCCTTAAGCACAGCCCAACGTGCCAGCACATAATGGGCACCTAATACATCTTTGCTGATTGAAAGAAGGACACTACCTTGGGGAAGAGGGAGGCAGAGCAGGCATTTTTCCTTGTCTGTCCAGCCCCCATTCCCACCTCCTGGTACAGCTCTAATTCCCTTTAGAAGAATTAACCCTTCCATAAGGTGTCAGGGCAACGGTGACACCTTCCTGTCACTTCCAGAGGGGCTGGCAGGTGATCCAGAATCCCTCCATGGAGTTTGAATCTCGAGCAGAAGAACTGACAAAGACTTGTTGCTTGTTCAAACTTTAGTCAGGTTCCAGAACTTTCTCTGAGGCCCGTACGTGCGCTTCCTGCGGTATCCGGTTTTATCAAGAATCCTGCCGAGCTGGTTTAACCAGAATCTCCCACCCGCCGTATCTGTCAGGTTCTCCACCCTCCGCATCCCCCAGGTGCTGGTTCTCATCCCTTGGTGTCGCCTGGGAAACTAGCTCGGAGACCAAAACGCGAGAACGCTCAGGTCTCCTATAAAATGATGTCGTATTTGCATGTAACCTATTTACATTTCCTGTTTACTTCAAATCACCTCTAGATTATTTCTAACACCGAACACAATGTAAATGCCATGTAAATAGTTGTTATACTGTATTGTTTTTATTATTACGTTTTTGTCCTATTGTTCTTTTTATGTATACTTTTGCCCGTAGCTGGTTGAACCTGTAGATGAGGAACTGGCAGATACAAAGAGCAGGCTCTACCCCACCCTGCTCCTTGGCTAACAGTTCCCACTTGCCTGGGGAATGTTCAGAAATGAGCCCGGTTCTACACTGGTTTCTTTTCCGCTATTGCAACAGCCCTGAATAAAATCTGTTTTTATAGCTTCAACTACTACCCAGCTCTGTATTTTTTTTTTTTTTTTTTTTTTTTTTTTTGCAGAACAGAGCCTGGAGAAGGCAGATGCCACAGCGGTAACTGTCTCTGCTCTAGCTCAGCTGTTGACGGGAGGGCTCTGGTTTCCTGGTCTCCAGGCTGGCCTGGACAATGCTCCTCAACCCTGCCTGCAGCCAAATAGTCTTCCTGCCCTCGGGAACTGCCATCCCACCCCGGCCTCTTTCTCATTAGGATGTTGAATTCGATCCACAAGCCAGAGACTCTTGTGCCCTAGATTCGGTGAGCTGAGGTTGTGTGCAGACACTGAAACCCTCTCCGCCCCGGCCTGACCTCCTGGAGTCGTCCAGCGGGATGGAGAAGCTGGGAGCACAACACCTTTCCCCGGGCTCTCAACTTCACCACCACACCCAGTCCCTGTGGAAATCACAACTTTCTGCTGGTATCTTCCCTGACCTTTTTTCCCCCCAAAGAAACCTGTGTACTAATTAGCTAAGTAATAACATGGCAAGACGATGATTCCTCATTAGCGCGGGAGAGATTCCTGTTACATGACTGATATGCATCTGTAAGCAAATGAACTCCAGTACAAGGACTTCCTAATTAAGATTAATGAAGAGGTGGGGAGGGGGACCATAGGACCCAGAGCTCAAAGGTGTCCAGGGACCAAGGGGTCTGTACCAGGAAGAGGTGTTGGGGAATGGAGGTGGGGAGATGGAACATAACAGGGGTAGTCTCAGAGGTCAAGGCTCTGTTCTATCCTACTTAGACAAAATGGTTCCCTAAGTGAATACAGTATATACACCTATTTTGTGCCAGGAGACAGGATACTGAAATGGTTAAGTCACAGTCTTGCCTAACGAGGTAGATAAGTACAGTAGAAGGTGACGAGTGAGTGGATGCAGGGGAGTAGCAAGTATCTTTTGAGCGCCTACTGTGAACTCGGCATCATCCGAAGTGCTCAATATGCATTCATGCCTTTCATTCTTACAACACAGCTATCATTGGCCCCAATTTACAGATAAGGAAACTGAGGTATAAAGGAGTCCGGCAATACGCCAAGGTCATAATGGGTTTTAGTCTGTTCTCACACTGCTAATGAAGAAATACCTAAGACCGGGTAATTTATAAAGGAAAGAGGTTTAATGGACTCACAATTCTGCATGGCTGGGAAGGCCTCAAGAAACTTACAATCATGGCAG
The DNA here is from genome assembly GCF_009761245.1 of Sapajus apella. Taxonomy (NCBI): domain Eukaryota; kingdom Metazoa; phylum Chordata; class Mammalia; order Primates; family Cebidae; genus Sapajus; species Sapajus apella. Next base: position 11,310,188 of record NW_022436983.1, on the reverse strand, counting down.
AAGGGGAAGCAAACATGTCCTTCTTCTCGTGGCAGCAGGAGAGAGAAGTGCAAACAGGGGAAATACCAGACACTTACAAAACCATCAGATCTTGTGAGACTCACTTAGCATCATGAGAACCGTGTGGGTGAACAGATCCCATGATCTAATCACGTCCCATGAGGTGTCTCCCTCAACACGTGAGGATAACAATTTGGATTACAATTCAAGATGAGATTTCGGGGGGGACACAGAGCCAGGCCATATCATAGAGCTAATAAGAGATGGAATAAGGACGTGAACGCCAGCACTACAACTCTGGAGCCCCAGCTCCTACACACACCCCACAGCACCCCAGTGAGCACACTATGGTGGTAGTGGTAGTTGGTGGCGGGCGGGTGTGAGGTTTGATGGAAACCCAAGAGGTGGTCCTCAGTGCTGTCCAGGCAGTAGGCAAGGTTTCAGGGAGAAAGAACCTTTGCGCTGGGTCTTGATAGATAAATGGAATCTCACCCAGGAGAGAGTTTATTGACTGATTCATTGATTGATTCATCCCACACATAAGTACCAGACCCCACAGGAGACATAGGAAACATGGAGTGCCCAGTAGACAGAGAGGCTGACATTGAACAAATAACCACACCACCAATTTATCTACACCAGGGCCAAGACTAGGGTCCTGCTGAGCACTTCTGAAAGGGAAGCTCTCCTTAAAATTGTGTACCCTTGACCTCTCACCCTAGTCTCCACCCTGACCTACCTAGGCCCTGCCATTTTGGGCTGTAGAGTGGTAAGACCTCCTTCACGCAGCCAAAATTTGCAGCTCGAGTTCAAATGAAATCTTTGCATTTGTCAAGCAAGGGCATTTTACTGTGTACACTCCGAGTTCCCAGGTCCTTCCTGCCACTGGTCAAGGCAAGACCACTGAAACACGCCCAGTTTTTTCCTTCCACATCTTGCAAACCTTCCAACTTATCTTTAACTCCCCTCAACAAACAATAAGTCATTCCTTCAGAGTGGAGAGGATTCTACATGACCTTCTTAGAGAGGCTTTTTCTTTCTTTTTCTCTTCCTGAAGGTGTTAATACCCACTGAGCTCAACAGGACAGATTAAATACAGTGCTTTGCTCCAGTGGTCTTGCCACCCTCAAGTGCTCTGAGGTAGAGGACTGGGGCGGAGGCCTCCTGGAGCATGAGAAAGACTGATCTGGTGTGCCTCTGACACTGCCTTTTCTCCTAAGTTGCATTAGTAGGATGCAGCACCCACAGGGTAATTGGCTGAAGCAACTCCCATTAATGTAATAGGGGGACATCTGTTGTCAATTTCCCCTCTCTTCATTCTCCCAGCGCACCAGCCCCCCAGGGGTTTGGTTGGCAGACCTACCTCACAATCTCCCAATCACCACTTTCCACTTCTCAGCCCCTTTTTAATGGAGCAGCTTGTAAAAGTCTAAGCCAGAGAGCCATGGTTTCAGCTGACCCAGTAAGGCCAAAAGCAATGAGGAGGGAAATCTGGTGGGCTGCTTCTGCAATGGTTCCCAATGATCCCCAACTCCTGTATGTGTGTTACCTCTTCCCGCTGAGTGTGGGCTGGACCTAGTGACTCGCTTCTAATGAATAGAATACGGAAAAAGTGATGGGGTGTCACTTCTGAGATAAGGTTACAAAAAAACTCTGACTTCAGCCTTATTGGCAGTCTCTGTGGCCCTCTCCCTTGCTAGCTTTGATGAAGCAAGCTGCCATGTTGCTTCATCAAATGAAGGTAACTAGGTACATTTGGAGGTAACTGGGCCCTATAAAGAAGCCCATGTCTCAAGGAACCAAAGGAGCCCCTCACCAACCTCGACCCCAGACAACAGCTCATAAGGAACTGAGACCCTCAGCCGAAAATGCCATGAACAACTGAATCCTGCCAGGGATAATGGAATGATCTTAGAAACAGACTCATCCCCAGCTGAGCCTTCAGATGACTGCAACCCCTGGGGAGAAACCCAGAGCCAGAGGATCTTGCCAAGTGGCACCTGGATTCCTGACCTACAGAAACTGTGAGATAATGAATGTGTTGTATTTTAAGCATCTAAGTTGTGGGGTCATTTGTTACGCAGCAGTAGGTAACTAATACGGAAGTGAGCAGGAAACAGAAGATATTCCATAGGCACACAACCCTAAAAGAACCTTGGGTACCCATTGTATACACGAGCACATTCCTGGATAAGATAAATCTGTGACATAACTGATTCACGGTTGAGCTAGGTCTAGAACTAAGGCCTTCCAGCCTCCTGTCCAAGACTTTTTCTGCTAGAACATAATTTGTCAAAAGGTAGCATTTTATTTCTTTTAGAATCTAAGTATGGATTTACAAAATCCTTACAGAATGCTTTACAAAATGCTTGTATCTCTCAATAAGAATGTGTTTAATGTACTTATATGTGTTTTGTTTGTATCAGGACCTGTACTGTGGTAGATGGCCCTGGGGTACAGGGCTGGTAGTGGCAGATCTGAGATATTTCTCTACTGCAAAAACTTTCAAAATATGTTCATAGATCACGGGTGGTGGAGGCAGGGCATTGACAGTCACTCGTTGGACCATGAATTAATTCATAGTTAGAACTTTTCTTCCATTCTCCCAGGCAAATGGCTTATGTTTCCATGAGCTTTTGTTTTGACATCGGACAAAGACCTATTGATTACTCACCTACTCAGTGAATTATTAACAGTGACAAAAAGTGGTATTCATAAACTCAGGGATCTATCTTTCTTTTAGGAGATCTGGCTGCCTCACACATGTGACAGCATCACGGAGCTCCTACTGTGCAGTGCTCACGCAGAGAGTGTCAAGTCGCCCAATTCATGGTGGGGAGGGGATGCCCTGTTATCAGCAGATAAGCAGGGTGGTCACGAGGAAGCCGTGGTTTTCAGCTGTTCGGCTGCTGTTCCTCTTGTTTTGTAATTAGCAATGCCTGATAGTTCAACTTCACTATCAATTTAGTTCAATTTAGTTGGTTGGAGATGGTTTGGTTAATTTTACAGTGCTCAGGTAGCCCTATTAGATTTTAAAATGTGATGTGTTGCAGTTAACAATGAACCATCCATGCATCCTTGGCTAAAGCAAATGTGTGCAATTGCATGGATGTTAATGCTTTGCTGTTATCGCCAGTTTTATTTTTTCAAGTGTAAAGTGGGCACACATTGGGGCCTTTTGTCCCACTGATGTACTCTGTGTACAGAAGTGATGTACTCTGTGTACAGAAGTGTCTGAGAGTGTCTGTCCCAGCCTCGCCATCCTGCTGATTTCCCTGCCTCCCCCTCTAGCTTCAGCTCCCACTCATTCCCTGAAGCCCTTTGTTATGGGCTGAATTGTCCCCTCAAGCCCTGCATTGATGTGTTGAAGTCCTAACCCCCAGCATCTAGGAATGTGACAGGATTTGGAGACAGAATCTTTAAAGAGGTAATAAAGTTAAAATGAGATCATTCAAGTGGTCCCTTATCCACTATGACTGGTGTCTTAGAAGAAGAAGAGATTTGGACCCAAACACGCAACAGAAACGGTGATGTGAAGATTCAGAGGGAAGACAGCTGTCTATACACCAAGGAGAGAGAGGCCTCAGAAGACATCAACCCTGTCAACATCTTGACCTTGAACTTCTGGCCTCCAGAATAATGAGAAACTAAATTCCTGCTGTTTAAGGCCCCTCTGGTGTGTGGTTCTTTGTCATGGCGACCTTGGCCAGCCCACGCACTCCTGCTCATTGTTCGTGGACACAGCGTACCGCTCAGCATCGGGAGAATGGAAGAAGGCCACACTGAGCAGAGAGGCTCAGCTGTAGGCTTTGAAGCCAGGATCCTTCCGTTCGAGCCCCAGCTCTGCCACTTACTAGTTTATTCAAGTTACTTGACCTTGAGCAAGTTATTTGGTCTCTCCATGTCTCTATTTCCCATCTATCAAACGAATGTATTAATAATGTCTGCCTCACAGGATGGTTGAATAGATTGAACTAATAAGCAAAGTGTGAGCTCTAACTTTATTATTCACTCAACAAATGTCTATTGAACACCTACTATTGTCAGGCATTGTGCAAAGTCCCAGAGTGTTATGGCGAGCAACACATAGATTACAGGCCATACTTTTGATTTCTTTTTCTTTTTTTTTTTTTTTGCTTTTGCTTTTTGTCTTTTCCTTCTCTCTAAAAGGAGTCTCTCATTTATGCTTCTCTGCCGTCACTCTCTCAGGCTTATTTGACCTTTGGGATGAGCTCGGGTTGTCTTCTCCAGGCTGAGATAGACGTCCTTTCGCCGGCTCCCACGGTGTCCTGTTTCTACTTCTGACTTAGGCTTACCACCTGGAAGGTGCCCAAAATGTTTGTCTTCCACTCCTCCATGGCAAGGCCTTCACTGTCCTCATCATGGGGGCCCCAGGCCTGGTCCAGTCCTGGTGGAACAGCAAGGCTCAATATATCACTCCTCATAGTTTTGGAAGAATTGTTTCCTATCCCTGTCTCTCCTTCCCAGCTCATCCTGGTCTGTTCTATCCATCTGTCCTCATCATCACTAGTCGAGGTTTTTGCAGGAGCCCTGGTGTAGGTACAGCTGCATTTCAGAGCCTAAGCTCAGTGGTCCCAGTTCTCAGATTGATCCAACCTGATTCATTTGAACAGACATTGACATTCAGAGACTACTTTCCATCTATCTAAGAGGGAAGACTAGAGGTGATTCTGATCACATGGAGTTGTACAGGTAGAATGGGATTTCAGGAGCCATCCAGTTTTACCTCCCTGCCCATAGGAGAAGTCTTCCAAAGCATCCCTACCAAGTAGTCAGCCGTCTCTGCCCGCTGACTGCCCACTGCTCATGACCCCCAAGACATTGATGATGGCTCCTGATGTTCACTCATTGCTCCTTGTCCTGTTCTCCAAAAACTGTAGTAGAGAATTCCAGAAGGCAGTGTCAAGGGGCCTAGCTTGAACCCAATTCTCTACCCATATTAGTAGATAACCTTCACTTAATGTCTGTGCTGTATTAGGTATGTTTCATCTTTGCAATAGCTACAGAGTGTCTCATTATTCCCATTTTACAGATGGGAAAACCAAGGCCCAAAATGGACCCAGTATGATAAAATTACTTACCCAAATCACACCACTAATATGAGATAAAACTAGGATTAACCCATGTCTGGCTGATTCCCAAGTATGGGCTCCAAGGGAGTTTCCCATTATTGTTCCTCAACCTTCAGAGATGGATGTGTGAGGTTGATTCTACGTGTCGTTGGTGGCTGGAGGGAAATCCACTTCCCATGTCATGAGCTGGCAGCAGAGCAAGAAATCGGGCACCTAGTCCTGACTGGGCTCATCCGCTTTATGGTGCCCATGGGACGGACAAGACCCCGTCCTCTCTCCACCCCCCACCCACACAAGGGTAAATATCTTAGTGTGTTGCCATAGGCAGCTGCTGAGCTCAAAAACCACACTCACTGCACTCACTGTTCCTGGCAGGGTCTATGGGTGGGGTCACCCTATCTGAGGCCTGCTGAGACAAATGCACTGTGATCGTCCCACATCCACTGGGGAGGAATTCCAGAGTCTCTGGAAAAGAGGTGCCACAGCAAGTAACAGTAAGCCTAGGTACATTTGGAGGTAACTGGGCCAGTCGGGGACTGATGACAGGCAAAGAGGATATCCTCCATGGCGGAAGGGGGAGCCAGAAGGCAATGGGGAGCCACAAAGCTTCCCAGACCCCCATAACTGGAGAAAGCAGAACCGTGTGAAATCTGAAGTCAGGAAGCCTGGGCTCCAAACCAAACTCAACTTCTGACCCTGTGTGATTGTGGGTAAGCTGTTTCACATCTCTGAGACTCAGTTTCCCTGCCTGTAAAAGAAAGGTCCTAATGCCTACCTTTTAGGGTCATTGTGTAGAGTAAATACATTTGTTTATGTAAACCTCTTCACCCCATGCTCTGCTCAGTAGAGCAGTTATCATCTCCGTAGTCCTGATCATATGCATCCAAAATACTTCCCTCCTAGTAGTAACTCAAATGGCCCATGTTCATGCAGCCCCTTTTGCAATTTACAAAGCGTGTCCCTGGCCATTGTTTTATTTCCTTTGTCTGAGACCTGCTGGGCTGGGAGAGCGTGATTGGAGCTGCATGTCAGGACTGTGGACAATAACAGGGGATCCTGAGGCTGCACCTCAGAGGCACCCATTACCATCACTGGCCTCAGTGCACAGAGAGGTATGGTGGGGGTGCTGGTTGGATCTGAGAAATAGCGGAGAGATGAGGAGCTGGGAAAGTAGGACAATCTGTAAGCCAGAGGTGCACCTGACTTCAGAGGTGGCCACGGCAGTGCTACCTGCCCTGGACCACCCCGTGCACCTGCCCCGGGGGTCCTCCCCCTTCCCAAGCACCACGGCCCCTATTCGAATCACTTCCCTGAGTCTCCATCGACTCCACACCCAGCCCCTGAAAGTCTCTCCTCCTTTTAAAGTTCAATGTCAAGTTCGGCCTGGCGGGAAGGCGCCTTTGACCTTTATGAGGGCCCAGTGTGTGTGAGGCCAAGTCTAAAGGGGCCCAGGAAAGCAGCAAGCCGGGAGGAGGCCAGGGTGCGGGAGGCGCAGGATCCAGCGCCTTTGTCTGGGCCTGGGCTGCCCGATGCCTCGCTGACTGCCACTATCAAAACGCCGATCACTCCCCAACCACCCGCCGCCTCCTTCCAGCCCCTGGAGAAGGCGGAGGCTTCATGGTTTTTTCTTTCCCGGGCATATTGACATCGCCTTTGGGGAGCCCGTTCAATGACAGTTCCAGAAAGCCACATGGAGCAGAGAGGCCAGAATTAAAACAGCCACACGGAGCGACCCCCGCAGGCCCCCAATTTCCAGAGGCTTACAGATCAGAAGGCAGAAAACGCTGCATCTGTTCTTTGGCAAACGTCGATGGTTTCATTCCTCATCCTCCCGCCCCCTCGTGCTCCTGCCCTTCTCCTCCTCTTTATTCCTACTCAGCGCGACTCTGCAAAGAGCTCTTCTCATCTGCTCTGCACAGAAGCCTGGGGATGAGAAGGCTGACAGGTGTCTCGTTACCACTCGCCCTGCTCGGGGCTGTTCTAAGGAAGATGCTGACCCGTTGTTCTCCGGCTACCTCTCCCGACAAAGGAGCAGGAGGAGAGCAGGGGGTCTGAGTGGCAGGAAGGAGATCGGCCAGGCCACACTGCAAGTCGGCCTCGAACCAGCAGACCCGGGTGGGACGCCTGCTCCTCGGTGTCACCAAGGGCACGCAACACAACTTCCCAGGTCTCGGTTGAGAAATAAGGCCACCAATCCCTCCCTCCCTGCCAGGGTGGGCAGGAAGACCAAGTGGCATAAGGTGCTCGTGGCCTGGCCTCCTGGCTCAATGTCACCCTTGTTCCCAGGCCCAAACACATACCTTTCCCCCCATTTCCTGGTCCTTTTTCTTTTCATTCTGAATCCTCAGCCCTCACCTCTCACTTCCTCTTCTTCCCCCTCTGATTCTAGAAGAGAAGAATTGCACAGCAGGGCCAAGGCTCTGGACCTGGGATGCTAGAGTCCCCATTCCTTCCAGGAGAGGTGACCTGAGGCAAGTGACTTACCTTCTCCAAGCACTGTTTCCTTGATTGTAAGACCAGGGACTCATGGAGCCACTACACAGAGGCTGAGAGGGGTGGAGGTGCGAACGCCCTCGCAGGACTTAGCAGAGGGCCAGGTGTACTCTGAGTACTCGTGAGTGTCTGCGATTGCTGTTATTTTACCCTGCTCTGTGTGTGTGTGTGTGTGTGTGCGCGCACGCGTGCGCACGTGTGTCAGATTCAAGATGAATCCAGAAATAGGCCCTGAGGAGTGGAGGGCATCCCTGAATGAAGAGGCAGGGCTGCTGCCCTCCATCCCCTCCTCTCCTGCCCTGCCCTCCCCTTCCTTCCTCCCTCCTCCATCAGAGAGTTCCTTGCTACCCAATAGCCTTCCTGTTTCTGAAAATTCCCTTTGCTGGCAGATTTTGGGGCCTCGCTCTCCTCTCTGGCCACATCCACCTTGGGTCTGCTGCACCCGCCTTCTCTTGTTTGACGCACACAGGGTGAGAGGGGCTCCATGTACCCCTGCCCCAGTACTGTTGCCTGAAGAGCGCCCAGAGAGTACTCACGTGGGTCTGTGAGAGACACTTCTCATGTGCCTTTCCCCTCCATGCCATGGATTGGAAAACCATGTGAGCGCATGCACGCACACACGTGTGTGTGTGTGCGCGCAGCTCACGTGGTCACCAGGCTCACATATTTGCATGTGTGTGACCTGTCCATATGTGTGAGAGCACACGTGTCAAAGTATGTGCTCTCGTGAGCACAGGTATCCCTTGCCTATGTGGATGAAGCTGTACATGGGCCTGGCTGGTGTGTTTGCATGTGTATGACTCCACCTGCATGGGTCCATGTGGGTATGTGAGGGCGGATGTGCCCACAGCTGCTTCTGTGGCTTGTGAGTAATGAGACAGGTCCCTTGTTACTGTGTAGTCTTATTAAACATGTGACATGTTAATAGCACCAACGAAATCTGTTATAAAAAGCTCTGTATTAAAAATAATAAGAAATGGCCCTCTTGTTTCACAACTTCTTAGCTGCGTTTGGCCGCGCAAACTGGCAGTTTATTAAAGTGGGATCGAGCTAGCGTCTTTAATATGCCTTCTGCGGCAGCTGTTTGGTGGATCTGCCATTATCACGCTGGCCCCAGCTGCCTCGGTCTCCCCAGCTCACTTGCTCCCTCCGAGACAGGGACAGAGGAGTGGGTGGAAGTTTATGGAAAACATGCCTGGCTGGGGGAGAGGCTCTGTCCCACTGGCCTGACCTCTGAAGATGGCTTTGCTGAGGTAGCACACCCTCTTCTGTCTCTGCAGGCCACCTGGACCCAGGGGCTGGAGGAGGAGTGGGGCAGGCTGCCACCCCAGGAGGCACATTTGTATCCCGGAGCAGGGACCCCTTTGGGAGCATCTACAAACTCCTCTGTGGTCTGGGGATAGCCATAGTTCTTCTATCCCTCACTGTCTTCTTGGCCCCAGAGAGGGGAACCCATGGCAAACCTCGGCCAGGATAATGAGAACAACATTCAGTGCCCTGCGGCAGCGCTTCTTAAACAGTCGCACACATGAATCACCTGCGGATCTTGTCAAAGTGCAGGTGCTAGTTCAGGAGGCCTGCAGTGGGCCTGCAAATCCGCATTGTTAACAAGGTCTCTGGGGATGCTGGTGCCGCCTGGCCACATGCTGCTCTCAGAGGAGCAGGATCCCATGCTTCTCTCCAGGAAGAACAAATAAATAACACCTGGCTGGGCACGGTGGCTCATGCCTGCAATCCCAGCACTTTGGGGGGCCAAGGTGGGCAGATCATGAGGTCAGGAGTTCAAGACCAGCCTGGCCAACATAGTGAAACCTCATCTCCACTAAAAATACAAAAATTAGCCAGTCATGGTGGCATGCGCCCGTAGTCCCAGCTACTCAGGAGGCTGTGGCAGAAGAATTGCTTGAACCCAGGAGGTGGAGGTTGTGGTGAGCCGAGATCGCGCTGCTGCACTCCAGCCTGGGCAACAGAGCAAGACTATCTCAAAAAAAAAAAAAAATGATGCCTGTGGTGGCCAAAGTTTTTAATCTTACCAAGGGCAGCGCCCAGCACATCACTAGGACTGGGAGCTCCCTGGGGGTTGGGGCTCACACCTGCTGTTTGCCACGGACAACCCACAGTGCCCAAGCCAAGGCTCTGTATCCAGGGCTACCTGAATTTTGAAAAGGGCACAGAGAAAGCTGACAATTATTGAGCACCTGCTCTGTGCCAGGCACTTTGCTATGACCTTCCATATTATAGTCTCAAAGCAACTCTCATCCCCGTCCTAGCGATGAAGAAACTGAAGCTCCATGAGCACGGCTGTTTGCCTAAGGGCATGGACTACTCCTAGGTGTCAGAGGCAGCCTTGAACCCACGTCCATCGGTTCCCTAAACCCTGCCTTTCCCATTAAGGCAGAGCAAGGCGCAGCCCCCTCCCCGTAGTGTCCTCTCACCACTCCCCTTGCACTGCCTCCCTGTGGTTGGCTGGGACCGAAGAAGATGCTGATGCAAGGGAAAGGTGTGTTTATTTCATTACACATTTCTGGAGCATCCTCTGCTGGTTGACCCCAAACCCTTTACCAACATTAGTTGCAACAATAAACATGTCTCACCACCTCTCTGAGATGCTCGGAGCACACAGCACTGGAGCTTCATTTGCAGATGGATTTCAAGGCCCAAGTTGCCTGAGGGGGCTCTGTTTAAAGGCCAGCCAGGCAGCTGGAGTCCGGGAAGCAGCCATCCATCCCCAGCATCCTCCCTGCTCCAGATATCAATGGGAAGAAATGAACAACCTCAGTAGCAGCAGCACTCATAGCTAATATTTGCCGAGTGCTTGCCAAGGGTGAGACACAATAGATGCATTGTCTCTTTTATAGTTCTCAAAGTAGCCGTCACAAACTACTTCTATTCCCACCTTAGATAAAGGGCCTGGGGATCAGGGAGGCTAGGTGATTTGCTTGCGGATACACAGCTGACCCTGAGCTGGGCTTTGAGCCCCAGCAGCCTGGCTTCAGGGCCCACATATTTCAGTATTCTGTGCTTCGTGGAAATACTAATCCCTGAGGTGGCAGAGGTCTATGGAAAATCCTTGCCTATATTAAAAGCCACAGAATCACAGAATAGGGAGGCTAGAAAGGGGTTCTGCAGCCCCCAGTCCCATTCTTTCATTTTAGATGAGGGGTCTGAGGCTCAGGAAGGAGACGCACTTGACTAAGGCCCAGGAAGGAGAGGCACTTGACCAAGCAAGTTTTGGGAGAACTGGACTCAAACTCGGGTGCTCTCTCATTCAGCCTGATTGCAATCTTGAGGTCTCACGATCCTCCAGGTGTGGCTACCTGCTCTGTCTTCACCCAGGAAAGCGCGGCAGCAGCATGCCACTTGCTGGGCACACTTGAGCATTCAGTGACCTCGAGCCGTGACATCACTGCGGTTCATGCTGCGCCTGTACCACCCTGGGTTTGGGCGGGCGCCTATGCCACTTCCAGATCCAGGCCCCCAGTCTCCCCTAAAAAGCTCGTTGAAGGTGGCCAGTGAACTGCTGAAGCGTGAGAAGCCAGCTTTTAAAAGGGGGACTGCAAGCCCTTCCCAACATTCCTGTAATATCCTCGGGTGTGCACTTCAAAAGAGGCTCTTGCCGCCTTCTCATCCGTTAATGGTGAGAGTGTAAATCGATGCGACTTCTTTGGAGGGTGATTTGACAATAATATCAACATTTGAAATGCACAACCCCTTTAACCCATCTATTCCATAGCTAGGAATATACCCTATAGACTCATTCTTGTATTTACATGCAAGATACACGCACACACACACACACACACACACACAAATATTCAGCAGTATTTACAACAGCAAAAGAGCAAAAAAACCTTGGTGGCCATGAATAAGACTGGTTTCATTGAGTATAGTTTATTTGTATGATAAAAAGCCTCCTGGTTTAAGTGGCAAACTAAGAGCACTGTTCTGGAGCCCAACAGGCTGGGTTTGAATCCCTGCTCTACCAGTACAAGCTACATAAACCTGGGCAAGTCACTAACCTCTGTGGGCCTGTTTCTGTCCGTATAAAATGAGGATGATGGCAGGATCTGCCTCAGAGGTTGCTGGGACGATTCAGTGAGTTACCACATGTTAATCACTTGTAATAATACCAAATAATACCAAAGAATAAGAATAGAATACGGGCCCAAACCTGGTGACTCTTTTTTTTTTTTTTCAGATGGAGTCTTGCTCTTGTCACCCAGACTGGAGTCCAATGACGTGACTTTGGCTCACTGCAACCTCCATCTCCTGGGTTCAAGCGATTCTCCTGCCTCAGCCTCCAGAGTAGCTAGGATTACAGGCACCTGCCACCACGTCCAGCAAATGTTTGTATTTTTTTTTAGTAGAGACAGGGTTTCACCATGTTGGCCAGGCTGGTCTCAAACACCTGACCTGAGGTGATTCACCCACCTCAGCCTCCCAAGGTGCTGGGATTACAGGCATGAGCCACCATGCCCGGCCAGAGAGTCTTACTAGGAAAGCGGAGCTGTTGGAAAGAAAGAGGTAGCTGGATAATGCTGACTTAGAAGGGTCTCTAATGTGTATTAAGTGAAAAAGGTAAGATCCGGAACAGTGTAAGATTCTTTCTGTGTGAATTTTAAAAGTTTATATAAATTATGTTTCTCTGTAATTCTAAGTATTCTGACCATGTGTATATATTAGGGTTTTAAAAATATATATAAATGTCAAAAAGTGTGTCCTGGCTATGAGAACTAAGGGCCTCTTTTTTGCTTTCTTCCTTTTATTTTTGTGTATTAAAACACTTAACACATGTATAATATGCACTTTTTTTTTGTATACAGGGTCTCACCTGTCATCCAGGCTGGAGTGCAGTGGCATGATCATAGCTCACTGCAGCCTCAAACTCCTGGGCTCAAGTGATCCTCCTGCTTCAGCCTTCCAAGTAGCTGGGACCACAGGCACATACCACCACACCTGGCTACTAGCATAAACTTTTAAAATTATTATTATTATATTATTATTTGAAATGGAGTCTCACTCTGTCACCCAGGCTGGAGTACAGTGGCAAAATCTCAGCTCACTGCAACCTCCACCTCCCAGGTTCAAGCGATTCTTCTGTCTCAGCCTCCCAAGTAGCTGGGATTACAGGTGCATGCCACCATGCCTGGCTACTTTTTTTGTATTTTTAGTAAAGAAAGGATTTCACATGTTGGCCAGACTGGTCTCGAACTCCTGACCACAGGTGATCCACTCACCTTGGCCTCCAAAGTGCTGGGATTACAAGCGTGAGCCACTGCGCCTGCCCTTAAAATTATTTTAAATTGTGGTACAAAGTATATAACATAAAATACAGCATCTTAAGCATTTCTGAGTGTATATTTCATAGTGTTAAGTATATTCACATAGTTGTACAATCTCCAGAACTGTTTCATCTTGCAAAACTCAAACTCTGTACCCAATAAACAACGCACCATTCCCTCTCCCACCCCCCTGGTACCCACCTTTTTGCGTTTTGTCTTTATGAATCTGACTCCTCTGGGTGCCTCATATAAGTGGGATCATGCAGTGTTTGTCTTTGGGGACTGGCTTATTTAACTTGGCATACTGTCCTCCAGCCTCATCCTTGCTGTAACATCCATGTCAGAATTTCTCTCCTCTTGAAGGCTGAATGTTCCATTGTACGGATGGCCCACATTTTGTTCATCCACGCATCCATCAATGAATGCCTGGGTTGCTTCTACCTCCTGGCTATTGTGAGTGATGTGGCTATGAATATGAGTATGTACACACCTCTTCAAGATCCTGCTTTTAATTTTTAAAAAAAATATACCTCCAAGCTGGGCGTAGTGGCTCACGCCTGTAATCCCAGCACTTTGGGAGGCTGAGGCAGGTGGATCACGAGGTCAGGGGTTCGAGACCAGCCTGGCCAACATGGTGAAACCCTGTCTCTACTTAAAAATACAAAAATCAGCTGGGCATGGTGGCACGCACCTGTAATCCCAGTTACTTGGGAGGCTGAGGCAGGAGAGTTGCATGAACCCGGGAGGTTGCGGTGAGCTGAAAGCACACCATTGCACTGCAGCCTGGGTGACAGAGCGAGAGACTCCGTCTCAAAAAAAAATACATATATATATATATATATATACAGCTAGTGCTCGACTTACGACCACCATTGCGACTGGCAGACCGGTCGTAACACGGTTTGGTCGTAAGTTGAGTAGGCTGTATGTACAGTTGAAATGGTGCACGCGGAGATGGTAGTGCTGCCGGAAGCTGGTCTGCACTGTCGTACGCCCAACTGGGCAACATTTGCGCTGCCAGACGCGGAACAGTTGTGGCTAGCGATTGTGGTCGTAAAGTCGAATGGTCGTAAGTTGCATAGGTCGTAAGTCGATCAATACCTGTATATATATCTCCCCAGAAGTGGAATTGCTGTATCCCATGGAGTATATGTTTTTTGAAGGCCCGCTGTACAGCTTGTCAGAGGCTGATGGAGCCCACCCCATTCGTCAAAGGGAAGCAGCCAGCAGCTCCAGCCTTGGCATGGGAAATGCTTTTCTCTGGGGCCTCCATGGAGCATACAGCTCTTCTCACATTCCCTCAGAGCAGAATAGCTGTCCAAGAAATTTTAAAACATTCAGGAACATTTGAAAGACGCTTCTCTTTGGTTTCTGGTTGTGCTTTGGGGCTAACACTGGGTTGGAAGGTTGTCTAATGTTTGGAATGTCTGATGTCTTGGTTGACTCAGGGCCAAGGAAACGAAGCACTGTTGGTGATTTCAGGGCGGCAGCAGCCTCCTCCTTCCCCACTCGCCGTGAAGCTGGGGGTGAACAGAGTTTTCTAGCCCAGGTTCAGACTGGTATGTGCAACCCTCATGAAATTGACTTGTCCACGCTTGCTCCTTCTCTCTCTCTCTCTCTCTCTCTTTAAAAGAAGGAAAGGAGGAAAGATGTTAAATTACGTGTTCATTTCTAAAAGAATCTTCTCTTCCATTTTCTCCTGGACTTTCTGGGAGCAAGTAGTGCCCACCTGAGTGCCAGCTGAGCAGAGGTGTCAACTAAGACGTGATACAGTCAGGCCAGAAATAGACTTTCCCATCACGTCTACTCTGTGTGAAAAAGAAGAGTTTATTGCACAATCCTGAGAGTAACAAGAATCCATGAGGGGTCTTCACCAGGAAGGCTGGGAGACCCTTAAACCAGGGTAGGCAGGCTTCAGCTGTGGGGGTGCAGCCAGGCACTGGGATTTGGGGAGCAGTGCAACAGCTCAGCCTCCGCCCGCCTTCCACATCGCCTGGGGCTGTTTAAGAACCGCCTCCTACTCCTGTAGAGGGTTTTGCCCCCCGGTTCTCAGAGATGCTGTTCTGTCTCAGACAGGAGTCTGGGAGGAAGGGAGGGAGACAGTACAGCTGTGCTGAAAGGCCTCCGCCAGTCCCTGAGTTAAGGGAGTGCAAATGGCAGAGAAGCTGACAGTCAAAGTCGGCCTCTTTCTAATGAGCAGCTATCACTCTGAGAAGACCGAAGGCCTGGCAACATTTTTCCCTAGGACTTAGCTTGCTTCTTCTGGTGGCTTCTGTATCAGTTATCGATTGCTGCTATGAGGCTGCCTAACAAATATCCTGAAAACCTCAGCAGCACACAACAATCATCATTTATTCAGCTCGTGAGCCTGTGGGGCTCAGCTCATCTGGGAAGGGCTGGTTCTTGCGTCTGTTCTCACTGACAGGTCAGCGAGGGGCTCTGCTGATCACAGATTGGGAGCCGGCCGGCCGTCGGCCACTCTCAGATGGTCTCAGCAGCTCAGCTCTGCTCCACCCATCTCACTTTCCTGCAGGTCAGCCCAGCCACGTTCCCAAGGTGAAGGTGAAGAAGCCAAAGACAGCAGAAATGCATAAGTCCCCTCGAAGGCTAGACTCAGGACTGGCCTCTGTTACTTTCCCCGCATTCTGTGGGAGAAAGCCAGCCCAGACTCCAGGGGTGGGAAACAGACTGGGCCCCTTTAGAGAAGAAAGCCGCAAAGTAACAGGCACGGGGTGTAGACACAGAGAAGGGTGAAGCATGAATGCAATGCATGCAATTCATACCACGGCTTCTAAGAGGACAGCAGACAGCAAGAGTTGGCCAGAGCAAATGGGGATAGTGACGACTGGATGATGCAACAACACGTTTGCAGACTGGACCACAGATCGTCGTAACGTGGTGTGTGCATGACAAGTGCTGGAGCAGGGGATGCAAAGGGTGGGCTGCGGGGCACAGAGCCAGGCTCCCCCTGAGCTGGCAACATCTAGACTGTGACTGTAAGGATGAGTAGGAGGGAGACAGAGGAAGACAGAAGCGAGGTGGGGTGTTATCAGGCAGAAGAATCTGCATGGTGACAGGCTGGAGAGAGAGCGTGAGACAGAGACAGAGATTGAGAGACAGAGAGAGGCTGTGTCAAGGCGGGAGGCTGGAAAGGCAAAGACCACGTCGGGAACGCTGTCCATGCACATGTGGGAATTTAGATTTCATCCTGAGAGCACCGAGGAGTCACTGGAGGTTTTAAGCATTGGAAGGGTACGATCCCATCATTGCATTTGTGTTTTTAAACGATCACCCAGGCCGCTGCTGTTGCCGCATTGAGAACAGATTGGAAGCAGAAGGGAAGCCGGAGCACAGAGGCCGATGGGAAAGCAGGCGTAGTTGGTCCTGGGGAGACAGTGAGCTGCAGTCGGGTGGCCATGGAGGTGGAGATGGAGAAAAGAGGATGGAATTGATATTTAGGAGACAGAAGTGGTGATGGATTGGATACACAGAAAGAAGGGGAGACAGATGTCAGGGTGATTGCAGTGAGCACTGACCGAGCACACACTGTGTGCCAAGCGCTGTTCTAAGCATTTCACGTGTCACCTCTCACCCACTCCTAACCACAACCTGGGATACAGAAGTGCTGTTGTCTCATTGCCTACGTCAGGAAACTGAGGCTCAGCGAAAGTGACTCGCTCATGGTCACACAGCCATCGATGGTGGAACCAAGCTGTAAACTCAGGAGGCTGACTGCGCAGCCCAGGACCTGAGCCCTTCATCAGCTGTACCTTCCCTTTCTGCCTTTTGGAAGGATGGAGATGCCATTTATTGAGACAGAAAACCCCAGAAGAGGGAGTAGATTAGGGCCAAACATGAGTTTTTGGAGGATATATTGGTTTTTAAAGCCCCTTCTAAGAGTCAAATGTTCAGGTATGGGAAAAGCCTAGAAAAGACATTTGCCTTTGACTAATTAACCCAGAAAAGCATCATGCAGAAAGAGGTGATACCAAAACCCCTGGCCGTGAAATATAATAAGAAAGGAGGTGGGACAAGCTGAGAATATTCCACATGGGCACAGCCTCCAGGGCAGATATTTTTAAACAGGAGTGCAGACTGGAATCACCTGGGGATGGAGGAAGGCTTAAAGCAAGTACAGCTCTGGGCCAGGCACCGTGGCTCGAGCCTGTAATCCCAACACTTTGGGAGGCTGAGGTAGGCAGATTGCTTGAGCTCAGGAGTTTGAGACCAGCCTGGGAAACGTGGAGAAAACCCATCTCTGCCAAAAATACAAAAAATTAACCAGGCATAGTGGCGTGTGCCTGTGGTCCCGGCTACTCGGAAGGCTGAGGTGGTAAGACAGCTTGAGCCTGGGAGGCAGAGGTTGCAGTGAGCTGAAATTATGCCACTATACTCTTGTCTTGCCTGGGCAACAGATCTAGACCCCCATCTCAGAAAAATAATGTACACCTTGACCTTCAAATCAGAGGTTAGGGATGGAGCCCAGCCTTCTGTACTTTTTAAAGTTCTCCTAAGCTTTTAAGGCCTCCCCAAGACCTTTCCACTCTGGTCATTCTTCTGCAAAACCAACCTCTTATTCAGCCTAGTCTATCTGCCCCTCTCCCAGTTGTCTTTCAGCCATGAGATCAAATTCCAGAGACTAAGAATCCTGGCATTTATCCCATAATGGAGGCTGTGGACTCTAAAGCCTGTCTCCAAAGAAATAAGCAAGCCAGCCCCTCCCTGCAGAGGGAGGGCACATTGGCGATGTGGTTCTGGAGAGCTGGCAGCCAGCCTTTGAAAGCAACTGAAGGCTTTGAAGGCCCTACAGTGACATTTGTCTTCGGAAGGTGGCAGGCACTTGAAAAGCAGCACATCCCTCCTGTGCCCTGAAAAGAAATTTGTTCTAGGAAGTGTCTGGGTATTCACAGCTAGTCAGGGGAGAGACGGAGGGGTAGCTTGAGGGTTTGAGCTCTGTGGTCAGATGGGCCTGGGTTTGAATTCTCAATCTGTCACCATGGCTTGTGTGAACTCTGGCAACTGATGACTTGATTTCTCCATCTATAAAGTGGCTACAATAATGAACTTCCCTCATTCGCATGGAAAGACTGAATTTGATGCACTCCCAGGCCAGAGTGCAGTGGTACAATCACAGCTCACTGCAGCCTTGACCTCCTGGGCTCAAGAGATCTTCCCACTTCAGCATCCTGATGAGCTGGGACTATAGGCACATGCCACCACGCTCAACTAATTTTTGTATTTCTTTGTAGAAACAGGGTTTCTCCACATTGCCCAGGCTGGTCTCAAACTCCTGGGCTCAAGTGATCCTCCTGTCTCAGCCTCTCAAAATTATAAACCACATCTAGCTTATAGTTGTTCCTTCTGATAATCATTATTTTTTAAAATCTACAATGTGGGAGTTAAGGACACAGAATCTATAATTGGAATGTCCTGGACTTTTATAGTGGTTATGCCTCTCTTAGCCTGGCTTCTCAAGAAGGCAGGGTCTGCAGCCACAATCTGCTCCTTGCCTAACTCTGGCCATGTTTCTGTCCTCGGAACCTGGACTTAGAACCATCTCAGGGTCTTTTTTCCTTGCTCTTTCCTCTGCCACGCATACTCCTCCCATTCCTGAAAGAGCTTGGCAGAGATTGAATCATGCAGGGCCTTGCAGGTTAGAGAAGGAGCATAGAGTCTCTTAGTTTCAACAGGAAGCTGTGTTCATTAGCTATCTCCATATAATGCTGCCTAGCAAGCCACCCAGCGGCTTAAAGTGACCATCTCTTGTCCTCCCTCGTCTGCGGCTTGGATCAGGGTTGCCTACTTTTCCTGGAGCTCTGCTGGGCTTGGTTTGAACTCTAGGTGAAGTCTAGGCATACATCACATATATACATCCTCTTCCTGGGGCCAGCAGAGTACCCCAGGAATGCACTTCTTGAGGCAATGGCAGAAGCGGAAGATGGTAACAGGTGATGTCTCTTAAGGTCTAGTCTTAGAACTGACCTACTGTGCCTGCCACTCCCATGCCATTGGCTAAAGTAAGTTGATGGCTGAACCCGGTATCACTGGGATGAGGAAATAGACTCAGCCTCTATTGGAAGGGGGCACAGAGGCATATGGCTAAGGGGGTGGAAGGATTAGGAGCAATAATGCAACCCACCAGAGAAGCCATTGTAGGGCATTCAGCAAGTCAGCAGAGGTTCTCAACAGGGGGCAATTTGGCAATATCTGGAGAGATTTCTGGCTGTTAAGACTGGGGGCAGGTGTTGCTGGAATCAAGTGAATAGAGGCCAGGGATGCTGCTAAACATCTTTCAGTGCACAGAACAGCCCTCCACACAAAGCGTTATCTGATCCCAAATGCCAGAGAAACCAACAGAGAGATCTTTAAACATATGCATCATAGTTGTGTTTCTGGCTGCTGTGCTCAAAGTGGCCCATAAGGGGAAGAGAGAAGCAGTCCATTATTTCTTTACCCCCTCCTTCTTCCCCTTCCTCTTCCTCCTTCTCAACTTCCTCCTCTGATGATGGTGATGATCACACCTAAAGTCATGTGATACCCACAGCTCTTTAGGATTGGCTCTGCCTGGGGATAGCCGGCTAGAGATCATGTGATCACCCCTCCCAATACAAACACAAGATAAAAACCAACAGGACAAGACAAGCTTCTCAGTTACCACCTGATGCTTTAAGTACGGGGTCTGTCTGCACCACTGTTCTGCACTGAGATGCAGTTAAGGTTGCTGGTGGGCTCACCATTTGAAATAGAACAAGCCTGTTGGGTGAGTTGGAATCAAATTTGGGGGGAAGGAGCCAGTCGCACCTGGGGAAGAATGACTCCCAAAGCCAAATCCAGAGGTCCAGGACCATTGTAAGAGATGGAGCTGTGATCTGAACCAAGAGGAAGCTGGAGCAGGAGCTGGCCCAGGGCTCCTGGGAAGGCCAGAGGGCATTGCTCCAGGCAGGGGCTGGGAGCCTGCCAGAGACAGAATGGGCCTGGGAGGTTGGGAGAGGGCGAGGCTCTGACAAGTCCCCGAGGTGCTCTGTTTTGGACTGTAAGAACTCACTCCTGGTTAAGTCACTAAAGCCTAGAGTTAGGATGAGGACCGGGGCCACCACAGAAGCCTCAGCTCTCCAGCTGGGAAGTTGTTTCTTCTCCCGAGACTCAAGAACACAACCATGTTTGTTTCTTCCCTGTCATTCAACTTGGGGGACACAAGTCCTGAAGGGATGGTTCTGTAAGCACAGTGACCACAAATAGAGACATATGCAGTGGTCAAATTCCAGCCCTCTGTCCATGTGACCTTGGACAAGTCACATCCCTTCCCTGGGCCTCACTATCCTCCACAGAATAATGGAGATACCAATACTGAACTCGAAGGGTTCCAGGGAGGAACAAGTGAGCCTGACACCTGGAGCCCTCCATGAATAGTGGGGACTCAACCCATTGCCTTTCTGCTCCCCTGCTCTGGCTTTGCCCCCTCTCTCTCTGTCCTCATCCTGCTTTTCCTCTCCCCATTCTCTCTTCTGCAAGCCTGTTGGGGCCTTGTGGACATTGCTTGTCTGAAACCAGCGTGCAAACTGGTGGCTCCCAAACCTACCCCCTAAGAATGCAAATGTCAAGCCCCATCCCAGACCACTGAGTGGGAATCTGTTGCAGGGGGTCTCTGGAGTGAGCTCTTTAAACAAGCTCCCCAGGTGATTCTGCTGTGTCTAGTCCAGGCATCAGCATTAGAGAACCACCAGGGGAGACCCTAGAATCATCCCTGTGGGTGACACCCCATCCCTGACTTCCCCAGCGTCTCCCTCTGAGGCAGTTCCAGCACCCATCCTGCACACCCTCCTCCAACATCGCCCGCCATCTCCCACTCCTCCCATCAGTCTGTCTGGGACAGGCAAGGAGCCTCAGGCAGAGCTGGCAGCCCCGCCTAGGGAAAAGACAAAGGGAGAGGAAAGCGCCACCCACCTGCTTCCAGCAGCCTGAGTCACTGCTGGGGGTGGCTCATCTGTCTCACTCAGGAGTAGGAG
This sequence comes from Sapajus apella, assembly GCF_009761245.1. Taxonomy (NCBI): domain Eukaryota; kingdom Metazoa; phylum Chordata; class Mammalia; order Primates; family Cebidae; genus Sapajus; species Sapajus apella. The sequence continues at coordinate 11,289,314 of NW_022436983.1, read as the reverse complement.
CCCCTCCCTCATCAGAGTGGATCCTGAGATTGAGCCCATGGATCAGTCCAGAGGAGAACCTGATTGGAAGAAAGAGAAACTTCCCACTGTCACTGTCCCTTAGTCCTTCTCCCTGGGTGGTTTTTGCTCACAGACACTGTTGTAGGTTGGCCCAGACCTTGAGGTCTAGGACCAATCCTAATCCTAGCCAGGGGCATTGTAAGGAACCCTGGAGCAGCTCAGATGTCTCCGCATCAAGGAAGGCTTGCCCTGACCTTCGACCCAGGTAAGGGGCCTCCCGCCTCACCCTATTATCAAGCCGTTGTCCAGTGCTCTGTATTGACAATTGGTTCTGCCAATTTCTTACTCCTAATCGCCTGCACAACACTGGGGTTCCCCCAGAACTTGCTCTTACCTTTCCTCCCTCTCTGCATCAACTGGCCACCGTCCCAGCCAGAGCAAGGGCATCTGTTAACTGAACAAACTCCATGGATCACGCCCTGCTTGATGGGCTTGTGGTGGCCCACAAGACCAGGACCACAGACGGCTTGACTGCCGCCTACGTGGGCATCAGAAATCTGTGTGAAGCTCCTCATTCCCAATGGTCTGAGCTGGTAATGCCAAATAGGCACATGCAGAACGTTCTCTAGCCTGATTCCCTCCTTCCAAGAAGATGGATGGCATTCCCTGTACTACCCGAGGGCCTCTGGGAGACATCTCAGAGGCTGGCACCATGGTCTTCCTAGACACATTACTTTCCGTGTTGATCCTTTTACGAATTATTATGAACTCACTGGCTAAATCAACACAAATTGCTTTTCCTGCAGTTCTAGAAGCCAGAGGTTTGACATGAGGCTTACGGGCTAACAGCAAGGTGTTCACAGGGCTGTTTCCCGACTTTCCGAGCTCCTAGAATCCACCTGTATTCTTTGACTCGGGACCCTTTTTCCATTTCGAAGCCATCAGTGCAGCGTCTTCTCTGTCTGACTCTGCTTCTCTTGCTGCGAGGCCTTCTCCTCACGCCGAATTATCCTGCCAAGTCCCCTTGTGATTACACAGAGCCCACGGAAATAATCCCGGATAATGTCCCCACCCCAAGATCCTTCATGATGATGCAGAGTCCCTTTTACCATAAAAGTGACAATTGCAGGTTCTGGGAATTAGGACAAGAACATTTCGGAGTGGCATATTTAGCCTACCACAGCAAGTACCTTTAGTGAGCAGAAACCGCGTACCAGCCCCGGTGCGAAGTACTTACTCACAATAACTCCTTGCATTTCTCCTTAATCAGCCTATGAGGCAGGTCATATTCTTCCCCTATTTTACCCACGAGGACAAGGATACACAGAGAGGTTAGGTAACTAAGGCAAGGAAGTGGTAAAGTTGGGATTTGAACCCGGCTGACTCTGGGTGATGCCAAAACTGTGCTGGTAAAACTAAACGAATCTGCCTCTCCTTAGCGCCCCTCTCCTTCCACGCCGCAGACTTTCAGATTTGGGCATTTCAAGTTGTCTCTAAACTACCCTGCTTCCCTTCCAGAGTGGTAAGGTATGAAGCTACCCTTCGACCCATCAGGAAAGACGTCACCAAAGGAGACCCAGCAATCTTCTCGTCCAGATCCTGCTGCTCCCAAGGAGCCCACCTGGCTCTCCAAGCCGTGCCTCTGCCCCTAGGTCGGCCTTCTCTCATGTGGAGACAAGGCAGACCCAGGGGAGGTTTCTCAAAGGGGCAGGCAGGAGAGGCAATGTCGGGAGAGGAGACCAGAGCTCTAGAGCACCCAACCCTCTGCAGCCAGGGTGGAGGGACTGACCTCAACCCGAGTCTGTCTTATCTCGGGCAGTGCCCACCTCACTCTCCCTTGCATCCTGGGCTCCCGAGCTATTTCCGTCTCTGGATCAGATACGAGACCATGATTTATTGATCATAGTAAACATTGCTTAACACACGCTTGGGCCACACTGCTCACTCACCATTTAAATAAATCCCAGCCCTGGGGGCTGATGGAGTCCTCTGTAATACAGAGTGCCAGGTTAGAAGGAAGCCAGATACCGGGCGGCGGAAGAGGGGAAACAGGAGCCACTTGGGTAAATAGATAAGCTCATCTGCAGTCAGAGAATTAAGGATCATCTGTTTCCCCCACCCGTGTTCCCTTATTGTCCTATCAGTTACTCTTTAGGAAGGTCTTGCTGAGATGCTGCTTATAGGCAGAGGCTGCTGGAGCCCAGTGCAAGCCACAGTGCTCTCCCCAGTCCCTTCCTGGCATCTCATGGGCATTTTTTTCATTTGGGAGAGCCACAGTCTTTGTATTATTTCATTTCCTGCTCTGGGGAAATGCAGCTGTTTCTGGGATGAAGTATCAGTTCCTTTTTACACTGAAATAAAATTTCCAAGCAGGTCAGACAGCCCTCCTCCACCCATTGGGTACTGGGGGGCTACACTCTGGGGGAAAACTGGAGACGTGTCTCTGTGAAGAGGGATTTCCGTCTGTGCTGATGACAAGGTAGGAAGCGGAACCTGGGCTGCAAGGGTGGGGTAACTTTTTTACGTGCTCATCTCCAAGCCAAGTGCTCAGGAAACAATGGTTGATGGCATTATAGTGATGGTGCTGGCAGCCAAGGTCACAGAGGGAATGGTGAGGATGATGAATGGGATGATGAATGGAAGACTCTGAGAGCCGACACGTGATTTCGTTCACCGCTGTCTCCAGTGGCTAGAAGAGTACCTGGCACATAATAGAGGCTCCATAAATATTTATCAGATGAAGGAAGAAATGAATGATGGTGCTGATGCAGGTAATATGAGTGGTGTGCAGAAGACATCTGTGGAAGATGTCACAAGGAGGGAGATGGAGGTACCTGTCATTGGAATGATGTTGTGGAAGAGATGGTGGTGTTGGGAGCAGCCACGTGGCTGGCTACTCAGATGGCAGGGAATATATATAAACTCTGGGACTCCTAGGGGGATGGGAAGCCATCCTAGCTACTGCTGGGCCAGTCCACATGAAGAATGAGAACTTTGTTCATTGTTGGTACCTGGCACTCACTGGGTGCCCAGTGAGTGACTGAGAGGTCACACTCATGGGGCAAAGCTTGGAGAGCACAATCCCCACAGCTTGAGCCTTCCCTTCTGCTGCTCTTCTTTTCTCAGCTCTTGGTCCATGCTCTTAAGACATCTGTTCACCTCTGGCTTCTCATCACACTTTTTGGCCACATCTGCTCCTCCCCATTCCCTGAGTTTCTCCCTCTCTCTCTCTCTCTTTCTCTCTCTCTCTCTCTCACCCCTCTCTCTCTCCCTTTCCCTCCCCTTCTCTATCTCTCTCCTTCATTCTTTTATGTGCACACACACACACACACACACACACACACACATACACACACACACTTGTGTGCAGGGGCACCAAGAGCTACACGGCTCTAAAAGGAGGATTGGAAAGCTTTAGTTAATTCCCAACCCTAAGGAGAAGATGGGGAGGTATTCCTAGAGCCTGCTCTGGAGTCAGACAGATCTGATTCAAATCCTAACATCAGGCAAGTTGTGTAAGCTCCCCAAATCTGTTTTCACATCTATGAAATGGGGCATGATAACAGCACCAGCCTCAAAGGACAGCTGTGAGTTAGGGAGGTTGTGTGGTGGAGAGTGCAGTGCTGTGCCTGGCGTGAAGGATGTGCTCCATACCAATGACTTATTGTTGCTAGGCTGGGGCTGAGCCCCCACCCCAGGCCAACTCACAGCCTTCTCATCAGGGTGGCTTTTGGTTCGAGCCTTGATCCTCGATCCAGTCAGCCATGACCAAACATGGGATCACTTCCTGCACTGTAAAGAATAAATAGAGTTGGATAGAACAGGAATCCAAGGAAGTACAGAGACAGGAATGAGTAAAAAACACTTGTTAGGGTCACTGAGACAGCAGTGAGAGATTTGATCATGCACCGAAAGTCGAGTGGGCTTGGCACTGTCTGTTGTGCTGAGAAACAGCAGCGAACAAGAGTGACAGAGACCCCCGCTCACAACATCGATCATCGATCATCTAGATAAGGTTGGGACAGTCTACGTGAAGAAAAACCATGTACAAATCAACAAATAATTGAATCCCCACAGTGAAGTGGGTGAAGGGAGTTTTGGAACAAACCAAAGTAGGGTAAGTGGCCAGAGATGGACAGGACCCTGGCTGTCTCTGTGGGTCACCTCATGCCTCTGTGGGGCAGCTACTGTCATTACTGCCCCTACATTACAGATGAAGAAACTGAGGCTCAGAAAGGCTAAATACTTTCTCACTGACTCTTAAAGCGGGGTTCAAAGACAGGTGGGGGTACCCCAAAGTTCAGTCCCTTAACATCCACCATACTACCTGCTCTTAGGTTGAACTTTTCCAAAAGGACACCCTAAGACAAGGATTTGGGTGTATAGAGTTTATTTTGAAGTAGCTTCCAGACATACCTGTAGGAGAATGAAGGAGTGAGACAGGGAAGAGAAGAGAAGGAAGCCAACTAAGAGTGTTATGGGGCATGTTTCTGCAGGGGGCAACTAGGTTCCAGCCTGCTGGGAAGCAGTAGGTGAGAGCACAGAACAAGCCTGTGAGTCATTCAAAGAATGAATGGCTGGGGTGTGTAGGTAGCACTTCCTTACTTCGGTGGTTGAGGGTTGCTTTGGTTGGAAGCGTCTCCCACCTCCAGCCTGCCCCTCTGGTATGTGAGTTGGGATCTGACCACTAGAGAAAGCCCTCCAGTATGCCAGCTGGTGGAAGCCATGGGGTCACCATACGCAGAAAAGATGAGTGCCAGGAAGAGACTTAAAAGGGCACCAACAGCGTCAACCATCCCAACCGAATTATACCACGTCCAGGTACAGTGAGAGTAACAATTCCAGAGAAAGGAAGATCAACAAGGATCGGAATTCTGAGGACCTCAGGTGCCAACCCAGGGAATTTCCATTTTATCTTACGCATCACTTGGCACAGACATAGAGAGATAAAGGAGAGAGAGTGCCGCTAACAAATAAATACCTAAATGAACAAAAAGCTTTAAATTCACTAAGTCAATCAAAGCTTGCATCTGCTCTGTAAGAAAAAGGAGGCCTCTTTTTGGCTGAAAAACTGAGGCTCAGCTTTGGACTCTTCCCAGCATCCACAGCTCACCATGACAGGGCCTGGGTTAGATCCTTTGACTAGCCGAGCTCCTGCACTTTCCACCATGCCAGGCCTTAATTTGAAGGAAACTGAGTCTCGGGGGACCTGGGAGCAAAGCTAGTGCCTCACTGACTTCGCTCCCACATTCTCTTTCCAGTGTGAATGTCGACTACTTAAATAACTTCAGTTATTTGGCTAAATTAATCCTCTGAGGAACTGCATAAATAGAACCGGGAAGGCACACACATACACACAGAAACGTATATATATTTAACACGTACGAGGGATGCATCGCCGCGTGCCGATAAACAGGCTGATGACAAGCAGAGGAAAGACATAAACAAAAAATTATAACCCAGGGCTGGGTGGTGGGGTGCAATCCAATGGCTCCCAGCGCCCAGTGCCAACAGCATGAGAGTGTGAGGTCTCCGCCTGGGATGGGCTGCAAAGGGGGTCAGGGAGCTCTGGCTCAAAGGATCTGTGGATACTATGCAAGAGAGAAAAAGCCAGGCAGCCCCAGGCACGTTTCCCTACAGTCACATACATCCACGCTGCCAAACCAGTGAGCCCGGCCCTCATCATTCCTTGTGCCCTGGAACTTTGAGCAGGCCACGCCACCTCCCAAATCCCCAGTTTCTTCATTTGTTAATTGGCAATAATAATGTTAATATTAGATCGGTGCAAATGTAATTGCAGTTTCAGCCATGACTTTTATGGCAAAACCGTGATTGCTTTCTTACCAACCTAATACTTTTGTAATGATTAAATGACATACAACGCGCACAGCACTTGTCAAATAGATTGATGAAGTTGGTGAATGAATGGCAAAAGGGTAGCCCTATTGGGGTTGCTAGGAGGCAGGTTATAGCAACGAGGAACCCCAAGAGGCTTTAGCGTTTACTTCCCACCCTTCCTTTTCCTTCGTCCATTGAGACTAAATGCATCCATGGGCATGGTCCCCTCCCCCACACGGGAATTCACGGCAGCTGTGATTACCAACCCCACTATAGCTTGCCTTGGGCTAACCAACCTATGCACCTTGTCTCATTCAGTCCTTACAATAATCCCGTGAGGAAGTGGCAATTTTTACCCAACCCCCACCTTTCAAGATGAACCTTTCTTAGGATCCAATATATGATGTGACTTGCCCAAGGCCACACAGCTCAAGCTATAGGTTGGATCTCATCCCCTCAAAATTCACTTGTTCAATGGGGTTGTTATGGAGATAAGTTAAAAGGAGGTCATCAGGGTAAAGCCTAATTAGACATGACCGGTGTCCTCATAAAATGGGGAAATGGAGACATGGAGGAGACACACACTCAGCGCAAACACCACATGAAGGTGAAGGCAGAGCTCGGGATGGTACCTTTGTGAGTAAAGCCATGTCAAAGAGTGCAGCAAACCACCAAGTGAGGGACCTGGAATGGATTCTTCCTACAGCATTCAGAAAGACCCAACCCTGCAGACACCGTCATCTCAGACTTCAAGCCTTCAGCACTGACACAATACATTTCTGCCTGCTTAAACTTCCCATTTGCAGGACCCCATTACAGTAGCCCTGGCTGGTAATACAGCCGCTAAGTGCAGAGCCGGGATTACGCGGAGCTGGATGCTCTGATTTCAGCTCAGTGTGCTGAGATGTCCTTTCACTCAGGCCCAGCCAAGGGGAGGTGGAGTGAGGATTTGCTCAGCAAATGCTTAGAGGGCATGGAGGATGGGAGGCCAAATACCGCCACGACCTCCGCCAGCCTTTCTAATTAGAGAGCAAAGCAGATCCAGGCATGGGCCGAGGTCCGGGGTGCAGCAAGGCCGAACTTCCACTCATGTAGGAGGGCTCGAGCCGGCTGAGAAAAGCCCATCACACCCACTGAGTCCTGAACCTCTCTAAACCTCCAGGTGGTTAGGGATCAGATCTGGGAGGAAGAACCGGCTGTGCTTGACACAATCGGCCAGCCGCCGTGGCAGATGCCTGGGCTGGGCTGGTCTAAGCTAGGCGCAGAGGCAGAGAGGACGGGGCTGGGTGAGCAGGGACTGGAAGCCCCCGCTGCCTGTGGGTTGCCATGGTAACCGTGATCTTCCTAGGGTGAGCCAGAGGAGGCTGAGGTCTGAGGGGATTTGGTGAGGACAAGGGTGCATGTGCCCGGGGACTGGGATGGGGAAGGCCAGCATTTACTGAGAGTTGAGCATGTACTGGAAACATGAAGGCAAGCACCGTCCTTAAATTCGCCTGTTTAAAAACCCACAGTAACCCTTTGGGATGGGATTTCTTTTTATCTCTCTTCTACAGATGATGAAACTGAGACCAAGGGAAGGGGAAAACTTTGGTTCAGGTCAGACAGCTGTTACAAGAAGGAGCCAGGATTTGAACCTTGGCTCTCTGTCTCCAGAGCCCCTGTTCTTTCTTTCCACCCACGAGGCTCCCTCTGGGACTTAGCAAGGCTGTACTTTGAGGCAGGGGAAGGGATATTTATTTGAGTTTCCAGCCTCGCTTCGGGTGACAGGGACCCGGGAGTCGGCAAGCCCTTTCCACATTTTGGAGTAAACCCAAAAGTTTACTGGACGGTAGAGCCTCCTTGCCTCCCAAGCCTGCCACCCTATATCAGTCAGATGGAAAAGGATAAAAGCATGGCGGAAACAGAGCACTAGACATTCCGCATGGGCTAAGCCAGGGCTGTACCGTATGTGCCCCGGGAAACCAGAAGGCTATGGGGAACAGACAGAGCTGGCGTCACCGATCCTGGCCGACTCTCCTTTCTGCTGATGGTGGTGATCAAAGCAGCCAAGGAGGAGGCTGGAGCTGGGATCTAGCCCCAGCTCTGGGGTCAAGCCACAAACAAACACCGCATAGGCCAGATCCTGCTGCACAGACGAGGAAAGCAAAGCACAGACAACTTGCCCAGGGGTGCAATGACCACAGCCCCATCGCACAACACGCAGAGCGGTGGGTACTGAGGTCCTTTCCAGCTGTCGTTTTCTGCCTGCAATAGCCAAGCAAGTGACGTGGATAGAAAGGATTCCACCGGCTCTGAAGCCTCCAACAGCTGAACTGGGGCATCTGGGCTGAAGATACAGAGTTGCCGTGTTAAGACTCCATCAAAGGAAAACTACGTGAGAGTTGGCGCTGCTCAGGGATGGACTTGCTCTGCAGGTAGTGAGTTCCTTGTCTTCAGAGGCATCACAACGAGGCTGAAGGAGGTGTGCTCCGCTAGTCCTTTCCAACCCTGTGCCCAACCAATAGGATGCCTTGTCATTCTCTGACTATTATGATTTTTCTTTCGAAATATAATCAGGTCTGGAGTCAGAGGCAGGGAGAAACAGCAGTGAAGTTCCCACCAGTGGTGATTTGCAGTTCCGACCCTAACCCCTTGTGCTTCCTGTACCCAGTCTGATGGAAGGAGGCGGCGTGTGCTCCCACTCGCAGAAGCCCCTGACCACCTTGTGTTGACCTGCAGTTGCAAGCCCTAGAAAAGCAGATAATGGGCCTGTCAATGGGGCCAACTTGGAGCAAAGACCTTTGCCAAAAAAAGAAATCTCATCTTTTGTTATGAAAGCAATCCAATAATTCACACTTGAATTGCTTTTGTTCTAATAGCACTTCTATTCATACACAGGAAGACCACACACACCCACCTAAGGGCTTCTCAAAGTGAATATGAGCAATTTTATGACCCAAACTGGAAGGTCACGTTGAGGGTGACGCTCGTGGTGAAGACCTGAGGATAGTGGTGAGTGTCAGAGGAGGCACTTACCCGGGTGAGGTGCCCAGCAGGGTCTGAGCTGGTCAGGAAATTTCTAGGGGAGTTGATCGCAGGGTGGAGTCCTGACCGGTGTGTAGGGTATCCTCTGTGGTCAGCAGCATAGAGATGCTGATGAAGATAAGGCTCAGCTGGACCAGAGTTTCTCAGATCCTCCCTTCCCAAGTCTCAAATGCAAGGATTTTCCTCCCCTGCTGCCCCTCCCTCCTAATCCTGGCCCTAGGGGATGCTCCCCCCTCTTTTGTGCCTGCTGTTGTTTGCTCACAGGTTCACCTGGCTGTGCTGAAAGTGAATTAACTCTTGTTAATAGCCCTGTGCTCTAGGAGACTGCAACTCCCCTAGGGCAGATACCTCTATGCCTTTCGAATTCCTGACTGTGAGGCCAGCCTTGCCCTGGCAAAGCTTAATTACTAAACAGATGCTTGGGACAGTGGTAATGCAGAAGCTTAGGAGGTGACGGGTGAGAAGGTACACCTTGGGTCTGATTCCAGAATCTCACCTCTGCTCCCACTGGCTCTGTTCTCTTAGGCAAGTTAAGAATGCTCTGAGCCATACGTCACCTATAAAATGGGATAATACATACTATTTACTAAGAGATTCTAACAAATACTGTGAACAAATTCTGTGATTTTCTTTTATTCCTCATGCTAAGATAAAGATGGGTATTAGTATCACCCCCATTTTGTCCTTAAAGTAACAAGGTGTGCAAGGTCCCAGAGCTGGGTGGGAGGAGCTGGGGTTCACATTCAGGTACTTGAAGTCTGTGTCCCTAAGCCCTCTGATCCCTGGCATCTGTGGGATTATGAAGATAACACGAGATCACACACTGGGATCAACTGCCAGAGTGCCTGGTCTTTGTTAAAACACGCTCTCTGAATGAAGAGACACCCCCGCCCCCGCAAACAGGCTTTGTGTGAGCCACATGGCTGTTTATTCACCTGGGTGCAGGTGGGCTGAGGCCAAAAAGGGCGTCAGCAGAGGGCGGTGGGATAGGAGTTGGTTTTATAGGTTTGGGGTGGGCAGTGGAAAGTTACAGAAGTTACTTTAGGGTGTTTTTTTGCAAGCTGGGAGGGGATTGTAGGTTTGCAAGCTGGGAGGCAGTTGTAGGGTGTGGAGTCGCGAGGTTGACCAAGGTCGGTTACAAAGTCCGATGACCTTATCAATTAGGGTGGGAATAAGGAAAAATAGAGAATGTCTCAAAGTTAAGTAGGTGCTGCAGGGGTTGATCATTTCTTCAGTCTTCCAGTTACTTTAGATTTTCCAGAAATTCATCTGGAGTGTCCGTGCAGGTCACAGAGGTTAGCACGGCATCCATGGCACCGTCAGTCAGTCTAAAAGATCTTAGCCTTAGCGACCCTCCCTTTCCCCTTTGCCTTCATCTTTGACTTCTCATAATTCCTTCCTTCCTTATTATTAGTATTATCATTATCATTAATAAAGATGCCATTTAATCTGATGGGGAAAAAGATAACGTCCACCCCCTTTCATCCATGGCTGAATTATCACAGGATCCGAACATCTGCTACAGCGTCCAGTACTGAGTAAATGCTAGTCCATTTGTATTGAATGAATGAATGAACTAATGAATGAGGTAATGACTAAATGGTCCTCATAGTAGCATCTAGGAAAGGTTTGCAGTGGGAAAGAGAGCCCAGGGCACTCTCAGAACCTCTTGCCTGGGCCTGGAGGAGCAAGCCCCTTAGAGATGCCCGAGTTCTCTCTGAGCCCCACTTTCCCCACCCGGAAAATGGGATCACAGTCAGCACCTACCTCATATAGCTACCATAATAGTATTTACTGAGTGCCTTCCATACATATTGGGCATACAAGTGATCTCTTTATTAGTGGACAAAATAGAAGCACCAGGACTTCCCTGCAGGAATCTCCTCACCAGGCAACCCCCAAAACTCCAGGCCTCTGGGTGGGGCATCGCTGCCAACTGGCTCGGAGGCAGAAACGCCACTCTCAGGTCTAAATGTTCTCGTCCTCAAAGAGCGGAACAAATCCCACAGGGGTATTGATTGAAACCATTACGGATTTGCGGAGACAACACGCCGGCCGGGAATAGGAGCCAGCTGCCGTCGTCTATTTCCATAAGGTAATAATAAGACGCGCCTTTGCTTTATGAAGTAGAATTTGTTATGGCCGATGAGCCATAAAAATTGCCGGGTGGGGAAAAAAAAGAAAGGAAGAAAAAACTATAAATAAATTTGTAATTTTAACAGGGATTACCATGTAATTGAGTGGGGAAGACAGCTAATGGCAGAGGCAAAGGCCAGCTCAGCCCCCAGGTCTTGGCTGCAAGGCACGGCTGAGACACTGATGCGGAATGAGTCATGAAAGTTCTGGAAAGTTAGCAGGCACTAAGCCCTGAGAATAGACCCAAGGAGAACAGGGAGAAAATTCACTCAGCAACGATTTACTGAACACCTACTACGTGGGCCTGACATGAGTGGGGAAACACAGTGGAGGTGCCCCCAATGGCCATGAATGGGCACCATGATGGATGGATTCTAAACAAGGGCATGACATGATCTGCTTTCTGCTTGGCAAAGCCCCCTCTGGCTGTCGTATGCAAAATGGGCTGGAAGGGGCAAGAGTGGGGCCTAGGAGATGAGTCAGGCAGCTCCTGCCATGAGACTCAGGTCTGAACTAACACAGAAAAACAGTGTTTTTTCTAAGCTGCAGTGAAGGTTGGAAAGTTGCCAAGAGAAAAATGGTCCTTGCAACTGGTAGCAGACGGGGGAGAGCTGAGGAAGAGTGAAAAGAGGACAAGGAAGGGAGCCCAAGACCAAAGTGTAGAGAATAGTGATGTTTAAGGAGCGGGCAGAGAAAAGGCTGAGGGGGAGGAATAGAGAGAGTAGAAAAGACAGAGTGTGAGTGCTGACAGAGCTAAGCTTTCTCCAAGAACCGGGTGTGGTGGCGCCCGCCTGTAATCCCAGCACTTTGGGAGGCTGAGGTGGGCAGATCACTGGAGGCCAAGAGTGTGAGACCAGCCTGGCCAACATGATGAAGCCCCGACTCGACTAAAAATACAAACATTATTCAGGCGTGGAGTCGGGGACCTGTAATTCCAGCTACTTGGGAGGCTGAGGCATGGGAATCGCTTGAACCCGGGAGGCAGAGATTGCAGTGAGCACTCCAGCCTGGGCAATAGAGAGAGACTCTGTCTCAAAAAAAAGAACTAAGCTCACTTCCACTTTGGTCCCTTATGACCAGAGGTGCACACTGCAGGACACTTGGGCAGGTCATGGCTACCATCAGTGCACAGCCATGGGACGAACCATCTTGATTGGAAAAGAAATTGTTGTCTTGAAAACCTGACCTCCAACCTTAAACCCTAGCCCTACCAGCTCTAGGAAATGTCAGAGGGAGTGAGTTTTGGAGGTTCGAATCAAGACTCTTCCACTTAGTGGCTCGAGATCTTCGAAGGGAATGGGTAGATCAACATTTTTGTGCCTCACTTGGTCTTCCATAAAATGGGGGAATAAAACACAGCCCTTCAAGACTGTTGCTGGGACTAAATGAGATGGATTGAAGGAACTTGCCTGGTGTATTGCAGATGCTCCATCAATTTCAGTTTGGTTTCTTCCAACACACCAAGGTACCTGACCCAGAATAATCTTATCTTTAAAAGCAGCCCAGAGATAAATCGTCTTTAAAATGAGCAGAGTGTAGAGGGTACCAGGAAGAGAGTGGGATGCTGGGATGCAGCTCTGAGTAGTCATGGAAACTTCCTAGAAGAGATGAGTGTCTAGCAGATTCCACAAATGATGGCGAGTGGCTCAAAGGGTTGGGAGGAGGTGAACGTTCCTAGGTGAGCCTGAAGTCTCCAGGAGGCAGATGAAGGTGTCAAGAGGAGAACACTGGGCCAGTCTGGGAGGATGCTTGGAGCACGTGATGTTAAGCTGACAGACAGCCACATCCCCACGTGGCTTGGGCAGCTGTGCACAGGGTCCAGCACACAAGATCTCAAGGTTACTTGGGAGTGATATGGAGAGTTCCTGTCTCCAGGGAACCCACTCTGGTGGGAAGGTTGTATTTTTCATTCCTTGTTTACACTTTGGAGTTTAAACATTTCACTTTTCCCCCTCTCCTGAACCCCATGGTGCCTATAAACAAACATTCCTGATATACAAAGATAAATGGAAATCGTAAGTTCCCAAGCTTCAGAGTCCAAACAAAGAAGAGGAAAGAGGGCGGGGATGCGGAGGAGGCAGATTCGACGAAATCTAGACCATGCCAGCTCCGTTCTCTGGTCATGATCAATATGTTCTCCAAAGTGCCTTTTAAATTACTGTCGGAGGCAATGTGCCATATTTATGTATATACATGCTTAGAGGTGACACAAGGGAGAAATGCAATTTCTATTATGAAATCATAATGTGCATTTATCTTCAGGAATAACACATTGAAATGTTGGAGTGAGAAAAGTTGAAAAGCAATCTGTCTATAAACAAAGACCGCAGACATCCTGACATTTTACGATGCGGGGAATTTCAGTGAGAACTTCTTTGGACATATCACCCAAGGGATCGTGTTTAAACTCCAAGTTCTTGGAAGACAGCCTTTGGAAGTCCATAAGCCTACATGCTGGTATCTAAAGCAAAGGAAATAGACTTTGCTTCTTTGATGGTGAGGAGTGGAGTTGAGCTGGGGTTAGGGGGTACATGTCAATTCAGGATAAATTCGGTTTTACTTTGGTGGTAATATTTTGGGGGAATTCTCAGAATAAGGAGAATGTAGATTTCTACAGCAGGTTGCTATAGGTACACCTCTTCTTCCTTTTTACAGTGAACAGACAAGTGGTGTGAAAATCCAGGCAAATTCAGAGGAAGTCTTTAGTCTCTCAGTGTTCACCATCCCTTGACATCTTGCCTCACACTGGCCCCTGGACAGGTAGATTGCATCTTTAGCCAGGGGCTGGAGTCCAGAGGTCACTGTGGTCTTGACCTTCTAGATGCAGAACCAGAACAAAAAAGAGGAAAGAGAGCGGGGGTGGGGAGAAGGCAGATTTGGCAGCATCTTCTGCAGACAACAGACAAATTTAAATGCTGATAAGAGACAGGTTACAGTGGTGATGGAGGCGTGTTAGGGGAAGGAGTAGGGACGGGAGACGGAGCCTGTCATCCATGTCTCTGACCCAGAATAAGACAGGATAGGAGGGCAGCTTGCGCTGGTTCTCCCATCACTCATTCATTTTTTGATTCATTCATCTGCTTATTTCCTCATTCACTCTGCAGCCATTTCAGAGCACCTCCTAAGTGCAGCACAGTACTGGAGACACGAGACAAATATGACACTCTCCCTGCCCTCAGGGACCTCACAGTACTCTAGACAGACATGTAATTGGCAATTACCAGGAAGAGAGAGATGTGAACGGTGCTATGGGGCCAGCAAAGGGAGGGGGACATGTCTAACTCAGCCTAGGGAGTCAGGCGAGGCTTCCTGGAGAACCGCCTTGAAAGAATGAGCAGAAAACAACGAGGTGGGAAAATAGCAGAGATTCCAGGCAGAGGAATGGAGATTCTAGGCATGCATGCAGGAAGGTTCTGAAATACAAATGGGTTTATAGCTAAATGTGAGGGATCCCCAGGCCTGGAGAAATTAGTCAATATTTACCGTTGTGGGGGATGGGTGGGGCACTGCACCAGCCTCTTAATCAACCAAATAGCTACCTATCACATTTGTGCACCCACATGAGCATCCCTGCATATCACCTAGGTCCTCTCATGTATACAGGCACCCTGTCACTTTCAGGGCATCAGGATTCAAGCCCAGGCCTGTCCAACTCCAGCTCACATAGTGACCCCCACTGAAATGTGTCCAGGTCTGTGCCAAGCTTGAGAGGGACACAGAGTCATCAGGGAATCAGTCATAACGGGTGCTGCATGAGTTGGTCCAGTGTCTTAAAAAAGAGTATGGACTGGAATCAGACCGGTGTGAAACCAGCCCTGCCACCCACAGCGGGGTGAGTTGGGGCAAATCTCAGAGCCTGTGTTTCCTGCCTACATAGGGAGGCCGGCAAAACGATTCCCTCCCCAGGGAGCTGCCATGGGGGTGAATGAGATCATGTTTGTAAGACATCAAGCAGGTGTCTGGCACAGAGAAGGGGCTCAATCAGGGTAGCTATTATTACCATAATGATTAGGGGGTAGTATGATTCTTATTACTTCTATTACTACAGCCGCTGGGGGGTGGAGTCACTGGCAGGACTGGGCTGGAAGTCAGAGCCCCCTCCCCACTCTTGACCTCAGTTGCTCCATCTGCAGAGCCTGGAGCCACATTTGCTGGACTCTGAGCCCTTGGTTCTGGTTCTGTCATCAGTCTGCCTCTGCCCTCCTCAGACCCCCTGAGGATCCCAGGGACCCAGCTCGTGGCAATACCACCCAGGTCTCAGGGGCTTTCTGATCAGCCTCGCTAACCCCTTGCTCTCTCCACAATGGAGCAACACTGGAGCCGATTAGCTCTGCACCCCCAAGTGTTGGGATGGGCCCTGTGAGGAGCGGACTCAGCCCCCTGAGCCAGTCCATGCTGCCCTCAGGGCTTCTGCACCTGACCCTCTCCAGGCGGGTCACACGTGAGCCCTCAGCCTCAGCCTGGTCAGCAAAACTTAACTGGAGCATGGCCTTTGTCACACCCCAGGCCCTGCAGCCACTGGCACCCCATCTTACAGATGTGGAAACTGAGGTCCAGGAAGGGAAAGGGACTTGCCCAACACTACCCAATGACTTGAGGCAGTCAGAAACAGAAGATGCTGCTCAGCCAGAGCCCTGCTCCTTTGTGGGCTCAGGAGAGCCACTCTGCCTCTCTGGGTCTGGCTTTACCTGGAAAAGGGAGGAGATGGTGGTGGTTCCTGGTTGGATGACATGAGACCATTTGAGAGGGGCACTGGTGCATCATCACGCACACAGCAAACACTCAATAAACAGCACCTGCTCATACTATGGTTATTCACATTGTTATTTCTCTCCCAGTTCCTTAAAGAAATCAGCCCACTGTAAAGATTCTGCATTTGTGGAAGTCATTTTCAGGGTTGGAAAGAGGAAGCTAAGATTAGAGGTGAGGCTTGGGACAGAAAGAAGGTTGGAATAATACCACCAATAACAACGCCACCACCGATAACACAGCCACTATCACCACCAATACACCACCAGCACCATCACCACCAATAACACCACCATCACAACCAGTAACACCACCACCATCACCACCAATACACCACCACCATCACCAATAACACAGCCATTACCACCAATAACATAGCCACTACCACCACCAATACACCACCAGCACCATCACCACCAATAACATCACCATCACCACCAGTAACACCACCACCATCACCACCTATACACCACCACCATCACCAATAACACAGCCACTACCACCACCAATAATAACACAGCCACTACCACCCCCAATACACCATCAACACCAGCACCACCAATAAAATCACACCATCACCACCAATAACACCACCACCATCATCACCAATAACAACACCAGTACAAATAACACCACCAACACTAACACCACTAACACTGCCACCAATAACACCACCACCAGTAACACCACCACCACTACCAAGGACACCATCAGCACCACCAGTAACAACTGCCACCACCACCAGTAACGCCACCACCACTACCAGAAAAGGCAGTAGCAAACACTTACATTACACTCTTATGCTTACGTACCATATGCCAGGCACTGCTGCAAATACTTTACCTCCATGAACTCATTTGGGCCTCCCAGGAGCCCTGTGAGTAAGTTCTATGATCCCATGTTACAGGTGATAAGACAAAAGCTTCTGGAAGCTCTCCTCCCACCCCGTCTCACCCAGGCTGGGACCCTCTCCCTTCCACAGCACCCCTGAGCAGGGATTTGGGGGGACAGGGTTTGAGAGGACAGTGCTTTGTGTTTTGTTGCACTTGTGAATCTGGGCAGGAAGTGAGGAGTAGCGGAAGTGTGTTTGGACGTAGGGGCAGGGCTGGATGTTCTCCACCTTGGAGGCCCCTGTGTCAAGAGCTCATTTCCTGGGGAGGCTCATGCACTCAAACCTGCCTTGCTAAGTAACTGGCACTGGGCAGAGAAGAAGATAGCAAATTGTGCTCCCTTGGCCCTGTCCTGCTGGGAGACAGGGGAAGAGGACAGATGTGTAAAAAGGTGGGTGGGTGTGCTGCAGAAGGGATGCTAAAGTAGCTTCTGTGAGACCTACATTCACACCCACTCCCTCAGTGGCGCCTCTATACCGAGCCCTCCCTGGAGATGGGGTAGGGATCTGTGAAGGGGTGTGGGGTGGCAGGAGTCCCTCTTCACTTAATGGGAGCTTCCTAGAGCTTTGGGCTGGAGACCAAAGGGAAGCTTCCCCAAGCCACTAAGCCTGGGACAGGATGTGGGCAGAGTCCAAGTCCCTCACAGGGCCCTAGAGGGAGCAAAGAGAGGCAGGGGCAGTGTTGTGTTAAATGGGGAAAGGCAGAGCCAGTCTCTGAGAGCAGAAGGGACAATTGTCTCCCACACCTGTGGAGAGAGAGCAAAAAAGACTGTCAGTACTGTGGAAAGATGGAGAAGCCAGAGCCTGGCAGACAAAAGCTGAGGGGGCGGCAGAGGGAGAAGGAGAGGCGCTCAGGGAAGAGATAAGCCTGGGAGTGGAAAGGCTGAAGAGGAGAAGGAAAGGGGTGAGTTGTCAGGGTGGGAGACTTGCTGCTGAGCAGGGCTGCCTTGTCCAGGGACTGAAGATGGCAAAAGTGGTTTGTGCCAGCACTAAGTTGGTGACATCCGTCCCCACCCACAAACATCATCCTGTCCGCTGGGCCTGGGAATCTCACTGCATCTTGATTCTAAGTGTCCCTCCCTGAGTTTCCCATAGGTCCCATTCACAGACCTCCTAGCTCAGGTCCTGTCCATCTCTTAGCTCATTTCTTCTTCCCCAGGTGAGGTAAGAGTGAATATCCCCAATGTACAGATGACAAACAGAGACTCCAGGATGTGCAGGCCCCTACCTAAGATCCCATAATGATGACTACCTTCCAAGCCTTGGCAATTCCTTAGCGTGGGGGCCTGGCTGCCCCTATCTCTTCTCAGGCTCACAAAAGCAGCAATGTGAGGTCACAGAGGGGGCAGCAGGCCTAAGCTCTGGATGAGAATTCCTGTACTCCTTGACCTCAGTTTCTACATCTGTACAATAGGAGTCCTAGCCTGGAAACCTGGAGACTGTTAGGAGGTGCCATAGAGGGGGTGGGTGTGAATGCAGGTCTCAGAGAAGCTACTTCAGTGCTATCACCATCACCACCACCACCATGACCATTATCATCACCATCACCAGTACCATCACCAGCATCACCATCAGCAGCATCATCACCTTCACCACCAGCGCAGCAGCATCACCATCACCACCATTATCAGCAGCACCAGGATCACCATTACCATCACCATCACCATCACCACCATTACCATCACCAGCATCACCATCACCATTATCACATCATTATCAATATCAGCAGTATCATCACCATTACCATTATTAACACCATCAGCACCACCATGACCATCACCATGACCATCTCCATCACTATCTCCATCACCATCACCATCACTATCACCACCATTACCATCACCAGCATCACCATTACCATTATCACATCATTATCAATATCAGCAGTATCATCACCATTACCATTATTAATAATACCATCAGCACCACCATGACCATCACCATGACGATCTCCATCACCATCGCCATCACTATCTCCATCACTATCACCACCATTACCATCACCAGCATCACCATCACCATTATCACATCATTATCAATATCAGCAGCATCATCACCATTACCATTATTAACACCATCAGCACCACCACGACCATCACCATCACCATCTCCATCACCATCACCATCACCATCTCCATCTCCATCACCATCACCACCATTACCATCACCAGCATCACCATCACCATTATCACATCATTAGCAATATCAGCAGCATCATCACCATTACCATTATTAACACCATCAGCACCACCATTACCATCACCATCAGCACCACCATTACCATCACCATCTCCATCACCAGCAGTAACAGCAGCTCTATTCTTCATTTCCATTTCCCACTGTCAGCCACCCCCACCCACTCTCCTGGCTTGAGCCACTGGGCTTCTTTCTCATGGTGCCTGTTGGGGCTGAAGCCCCCACTTCCCTTTACAGTCATAGGAACTTGGGCTTATTTTCCTTGTTTCCTACAGGCCATTACTGTGTTTATCACACAGGTTTTTTTTCTTTTCTCGCCTTTTTAAAATGAGAATTACTTTACAACCAGGTATTTTGCATTCTGCAGCACCAGACATGGCGCCAGCCGGGCCTGGTGTTTATGAGGACTTTCAGGAGGGTTTATGAGGCTGCAGTTTGGGCCCTTCCTTCTGGATCCCACCAGTCCAGGGCTGGGGGACGTAGGGGCAGATGGAGCTGGGAAAGCTGTTTGTGGGTTTCCTCTTCCTCTTCTCAGGTCTTAGGCTGTTCCTGGGGCAGGGGATCCCTTGTAACTTGTCTGGGAAGAGATCAAGAGAGATGTGAGTCCCCAAAACATGTGGTCTCATGCTCCCTCAGGACTCAGTTTTTGCATGTGTAAAATAGGAGTGTTTGAAGTCATTACCGTGCAGGGTTGTTGTGAGGAGTCAGGCTCAGCACAGTCACCAGACAGAATACAGAACAGGTAGGAGTCCCTCCACTCTTTCTCTCACCCTAGGAAAGGCAGATGGCCACCAGCTTCACTTTGCATTTGTAACTTTCTGGGATTCTGTAGCAATAACAATTGACACCTTCTCAATGTCTACATCAGAACCAGATACTATGCTAAGCCTGAAAGCCCTTCATTGTGCTTATTCTGTATAATAACCTCAGGAGATAGATGTTGTCATCATCTCCATTTTACAGATGAGAAAACTGAGGATGAGTGGTTCTATCGCTTATCTAAGGCCACCAGCCAGTAAGAGGTGGGGCAGAGATCAGCATCTGGAATAGTTTGACTCCAGAAACTACATCCTTGGATTTGAACCCTGATCTAGGAACTGTGACTGGAGACAGGGAGAAGAGTCAGCGCACCCAGTTGAAGAGAGCAGGTTCATCCGAGTTTAGAGCAGGGAGCTCCTGGTCCCCAGAAAGACACCCAGTTTCTACTCTCAAGAAAACCTTTCCAGACAGAAGAGGGACTGATGCCTGAGGCCCTGGAAATCTGGACCTAGGGTCAGACCTTATAGGATGACTCTGCATTGGGGAGGACACCCCAGCCATGCTTATGAATGTTCATCCTCTATTCTGACCAAAGACAACATAGCAGAATGCAGCAAAGGCAGGTACAGCTCTGTTCAGACACCAGGAAGAACCTCCGAATAAGCCGAGCCGCAGAAAACACACACACACACAAAATAAAGATGCTTCAAAATGTCCCCCTCTGGGAATTTTCTAAGGGAAGGACTGATTTCCAGGGTGCCCACGTGGAGGCAGGGGTCTGGAACAGATGCCCCCAGAACCCTTTCTGACTGGGCCATGGACAGAAGCCCCCACTGTGAAGCAGGTGTGAGGCAGCCGCTCACTGCCAGGCCTCTAGGGCCTCCTCTGCTGCCTGGTCTCTGCCTTCGCCACCCTCCCCGTGGCCCCTGGCTCCCTCCTAGCCTCCTGGGCCATGGAACAGCTATTTAATGGGCTGCGATGCAGTGCTGATCACACACAGTCTTGTCTGCCAGCAGGACGGCTCTGGAGAGTGGGCTGTAGCAATGCGGCTTGTGGATCCTGCTAAGAGATATTTAATAAATATGCAAATCGCTGCCTCTACCTCCTCAGGCAGGTAAGGAGCAGGGAGAGGCTGGAGTTAAGTATTAAATCTCTGCACAATGTGGAGTGCTCAGCACACAGGCAGGGACTGGAGCTGAACTTCCTGGGAAGCTTCCATCTGGCATCCTAGAGCTCCTGCTTGGGAGGATGGAAGAGAGTGGGAGAGGAAGGAGGACTTAAAAGTCGGATCTGGAAAAAAGGAGTACAAAGGAGCTATTTTACTTATGAGTCTGAGCATGATATTGGAAGATGAAAAGACACTCTGTGTCTTTATGCAACCATTACCCCAGCAGCCAGCCAGCCACTCTATCATACCACGTGGATCTACCATCCAGATCTTCACCACCCACCCATATACACTTAACTCATCATCCAAACCATCAGCCTACCCACCCAAGCTTGCACCCACCCATCCACTCATCTTTGGCCTGCTCACTCTCTCACATCCAAACGCCTGACCATCAACCCTTGTTTCATCCATCCATCTTCCAACTCATCTATAAATCCATCCGTCTGTCTCTCCACTTAACTACTAAATTATCACTCAACCAAATGACTGTCCAATCACCTGCCTGCCTTCTTACTTTTTCATCAACCATCCATCCATCCATCCATGCGTCCATCCGTCCATCCATCCATCCATCTAACCATCCATCCATCCATCCATCCATCCATCCGTCCATCCATCCATCCATCTAACCATCCATCCATCCATCCAACCATCCATCCATCCATCCATCTAACCATCCATCCATCCATCCATCCATCCATCCATCCATCCATCCAACCATCCACCCATCCATCCATCCAACCATCCATCCATCCATCCATCCATCCATCCATCCAACCATCCATCCATCCATCCATCCATCCATCCATCTAACCATCCATCCATGCATCCCTGCATCCAACCATCCATTGATTCATGTTCCATTTCCTCCATGCAAAACCCTGTTCTAGGCACTGAGAATGCAAAAACAATTGAGCAAGACCCTTTCCCTTGAGGAGCCTTCAGCATATTCAAGGAGATCAAGTGCACAAAATGGAAAGTGCTCCTGCTACCCATGGCTTAGGGGAAAGGCCTCATCTAAGATGTTCTTCCTCCTGGGAAAATCAAGTAACTACTCCTGGGCAAGGTATCATTTTAACTGAAATGATACAGACTGGTTAGTCTGCTGCTTCCAGTTCAAAATTAGCTCAGTTTACAGCACATGTATTTCTGAAGCCCCAGGGTAGAGAGATAGATGAGCCAGTCATGATCTCTGCCCTTAAGATGTTACGGTCTAGTGCGGGAGAGAGATGTAGAAAGAAAAAGTGATGCAATCACAGAGGACTGCAAGGCCCTGGGGCAGCAGCTGGAGGGTGTGGTCAACCTTGGTCTCTACAGATGGCGAGCAGGAAGGTGCCAGTTGAGCCTTAGCCCATGTGGCACAGACATGCCTCACCTGGCATTTAGGGCGTGGCTTACAGATGTCTGCCTTTATATTCTGGAACCCAGGCCTGGCTAAATCTTGGGCTGAGCAGAAACTGCTAAACTGCAGAGGAGGGGTTGTCTGCCGCTGTCGGCATGACCTGCCATGCATTTGACTGTATGTAATTTTTACAAGTCAGCAAATGGCCCATTGAGGGTCTTAGTGGCAGGAGCGGTGGTTTTAGAGTCTGGCAGACTTTCCTTCCAATTCAGGCTCTGCTCTTTACTAAGAGTGAGACTTGGGAATCTCCATGTCCTCCTCTTTTAAATGTGGGGAATGATGCCTTCAACAAGAGGGGTGGGGCTGTGTCATGAAATGGCCTACTCAGGGAAAGCACTGAGTGCTATCGGGCATCGGCAGGTTCCCGGGCAGGGCAGTGCCAGTGGGTGGCTGGGCTCCTGGAGGCGTGGGGCTGGGCTGTGTGCTGTTCTATACACAGCTCTGCACCATCCTTCCCTCTCCTCTGCCTGCCTCCACTTGGGCCAGTAGCCCGATCCTGGTGGAGTCTCAGGGCACCTCATTCATTCACCCTTTGAGTCATTAATTCACATACGAATTGTCAGAACAGTTCTCTCTGCCAATGACCAGCAGCATATCTACTTCCAACCTCTCTCACCAATTATATACAGCACTGAACTTTTCTTAAAGTATCCTCCCTCCCTGAAGTCTTCATCTCCTTCCTTCCCCCTACTTTGCAAGCTGAAATGGAATTACATATATTTTTTGCCATCATCTGCTGTAGACTGTGTCTCCCAAAGAATCATGGGTAATTTCAGATGTAAATGTCCTATGCAAATCCAGCTGCTGGTTAAAATTAGAAGGAAGCCCAAGGCAGACGCAGTTGCAGGCTGTAACTGGAATCTCCACCGAGCCTTGATTTAAGCATGCAAGTGACGCTGCAGGCTTTCATCACGGAGCTGTAAGCCTAGTCCGAGCTCCTAAGGTTCCATTGCTCCTTGCATGGGGTTTTGTAAAGCAAGTGTGGGTCACTTACCTGGCAGACTTGGAGCGGTTTTTCAGGTTTTTATTCCAACCCAGTGGTTCTCAACCAGGAGAGATTTTGTCCCCCAGGGGACGCTGGGCAACATCTAAAGATATTTTGGGTGTCAGAACTTGGTGGGAGCAACTGGCATCTGGTAGGTAGAGACCAGAGAAACTGCTAAACATCCTACAACACACAGGCCAGCCCCCACCACAAAGACTTATCGGGCCCAAATGTAGATGGTACAGAGGCTGAGAAACCTTCTTCAAACCTATGCTAACCCATGCCCTGGGAGCTTGCTGGGATCCACGAGAGGAAGGGGCAGTGGAATCGTCATTCATTACCAGTCGTTACCTTCAGCTTGGAGAGAGAGTTGGATTAGTCGAAGTCTGACACAACGTTCAGCTCACCATCCATTAGCATCCTGATCTCACACGGCCTCACTCTTGTTTTGCTTTGTTCGATTTTTCTCCTTCTCCCTGATGCTATTGCCTGGCCCCTCCCGACTGCCCCTCCACAGCTTGACTCTAAAATCTCTAATATATGTCCTCAGATATGGATGGTTCCTATAAAATATATGGTGTTGTTTATCGTGCGAATGTGTTTTAATTTACATAAATTGTATTGGGCTATAGATCTCATTCTGTTGCTTAATTTTTTCACTTAACACCATGTTTTTAAGATCTACCTGTGTTGCCGTGCATAAATCTTATGCGATGCTTCTGACTGCTGCAGAGTTTCTCAAGAGATGTCCGCTGTTCCGGGGTGGACACTAGATTGCCTCCGATGCCCCCACCATGTGGATGACCTGCTAGGACCACGTGAGGGTTTCCCTGGAGTCTGTAGACTGGGCTGGTGGGGTCAGAAGGTATGCAGCACCTCATTTCCCTGAATACTGACAGGTTTCTTCCACAGCTCTGGTACTCAGCACCTGACATTATCCGAATTTCTCATTTTTTCTAACCCGACTGGTATGACATTGTTTTTTTCAATTTGGAAAAGAAAGATGGAATTTTAAAAAGCATTTTTTAGGACCTAAGAATGAGAAGTCATTTTAAAGGTGAGCTAGTCCTGGGGACCCAAGGCCCCACCTACTTACAAATGAAGCAGCTGAAGGCCAGAGAGCTCTCGGTGCACACACTTAGGAAGTCTTTCATTCTTCAAAAGGTAAATATTTACCCAGTCTTCTCTGAGCCAGGGCCTGTGCATTCAGGACAGGGTGGCAAACAGTAGAGATATGTTACCATCCTCGAGGAGCTTATGCATGAGTGGGGAGAGAGTAAAACATCGCAGGCACAATTCATTAAATGCCGCTGTGATTGGTGCTACAGCGATGCATAAGATGCTGGGAGTGGGGAGGATGGGGTGTGGTGGGGGATGTCAGAGAATTTCCCCAAGGAAGGAACATTTAGGCTGGGCCCTAAGGGATGACAAGAATTATCCAGGCGACAGGGGAGCAAGTGGTCAGGCTTCTGAGAGCCTTGGTCTCCTGTGTATTGATGAGATAACACATGGGCCATGTATTTAACAAATGTGAGATAAACACAGTGGCTGGGCACTGTGTTAGGAGCTGAGAGATGAAGCTGATGAGATCAGGAGCCCAGCCCTCGGCAAGTGATGAGCTCACAAACAGGGGTTCCATTGCTGGAAGCCAAGTGCCAAGGTGAGGACCACTAGGGAGCTGAGACGCTGCGGAGGTGGATGATACAGGGGGTGGGGTGGAATTGGGGAGAGAGGTGATGGGGATAGATGGGACAGTACAGGTTAAGTGGAAGTGAAGTGGGGTCAGATGCCTCTTTCTGAGGGACCCAAGGTAGCCAGAAAATTCAGACTACATGCAGGGAGCAAGCTTCGAAAGCAACACAGTAAACATTGAAAGTAAAGAAGTCTCCTCTGTGAGACCTCTTGGCACAAGCCTGGGGGTAGGTCATAGGTGCCAGGGTTGGTGGCCACAGAGTTGAGAGTGAAGAGGACTTTTGGGTCCGTGCTCCCTGTGCTCACGGGGGTCCTCCTTCCCCTATTTCCCCAGGGACTTCCCTGTGAAACAAGGGCTGGAGCTCCCTCCTCAGCCTGGGTGCTCTCAGTATCTAGGAGGTCAGGGGCTTTGTCTTCTGCCACCTCATCAGGCCAGGAGGTCCTAATGTCTCGGTTCTCCCTGCAGCCCTGTGCCCATCAACCTGGGAGTTCCCTGTAGGTGTGGTCTCCCTCCCCTGGGTTCCCAAACAGCTGGGTGTCTGCTGCTGTGCCAGGAGGGCATCACGGCCCCAGTGCTTTGGCTGAGTATCTGGTGGGTGGGGTCCTTATCCAGGCAGCTTTGAAGGGACCGACAGAGGTCACTATTCTGCACTCTCCTCTCTACCCTGCCCTCCCCCGCTTATAAACATGCCTGTTTTCTAGAACTACACTGAGCACAGAACCTCAACAATTCCCCATGTTAATTTTCTCCTGGGGACAAAGATGCCCTCTGAGGTCTTGGAGTGCATGGAGCATCCTTCTTCCCTCCCTGTTTTGAGAAGGGACCCCTGATGGCCCAGACTCTGAGAGAACAGGTCTCCTTTTGGAGAGCCCAGGAGCAGCAGCCCTGAGGGGCTTCACCCCCTTCCTTCCCGGACCTGACCTGGTTTTCTCCTTCAGGCTTAGATGAACAGGGTGGTACCCCCTGCCTCTGGGTCCTATAGACGTCTCCATCCCCTCCCATCCCCGTGGCGCCTGCCTCGCCTGCACAGGGTGCTGTCTTCCCAGCTCTGGTCTGCAATCTATCTGCATACTTATCAGTCCAGGAGCCTGAGGCCATTAGACTTCAAAGACTATATAAAATGTGTTTAGTTATTGTGTGTGTGCGTGTGTGTGTGTGTGTGTGTTTAATATCAGCAAACTGTATTTTCAAGGAGAGAGGGCCAGAACCACAGAAAGAAAAAAAAATAAGAAAAAAAAAAACACCCAGGAAAAAGATTGCAGTTTTGAGGGAGGGGGACTCACTGCTGAGAGTGGGAGCCAGGGGGCTGGTGTTGAAGCAAGCCTGGGCACAACCCTAACCCCTCTGTATTCCCAGATGAAAGGGCAGGGAAGGATGGAAATTTCAAGCTTGCAGCAGGGACTGCCCTTAGAGCCAAAATTCACCTCCACTTTCTTAAGGGTGCTGGATTGAGATCACAGGCTGTGAAATCCAACAGCCTAGAACCCTGGTGACTAGCTGTTTAAAACGTGACTGGCAGCGGTGCCCAACCTCAGGGCTGTTGGGGGAATTTACTGGGATGACAGCTGGGAAGAATTTGGTGAGCGATGGGCTGTTTTTGGAGAATACAAGCTGAGAGAGCGTTTCCTGATGTCACCTTGATTCCCCAGGGCAGGGAGGGTCAGTCTAATCGGAGGCATCAGGCCCTGACTTATCTCCACGACAGGCTCTTAGTGAGGGGCTTCAGACACCGCGTTTGGGGTCTTTGGCTCAGCTCAGCTCCAGAAGACCATTCAACTCAATACCAACTTGCTTAGGGCCAATCCTAGGAGCCTGGATGCCCAACTGCAGGCCCGGCATCAGGAAAAGGAAGTGAAACTTCACTGAGGACAGACTTCGCAGGGGAAGCTTACCACGTACAGTCCCACTGCACCTTCACCGCTACCCTGAGAGGCAGGCAGGCCTCGTGGTTCCTGTTTTTCTAGATGAGGTGACCTAGGCTCAAGAGACAGGATCTAATGAGAGCTCCAGCCACCCGGCCCTCCATCTTTCCTACCCGTCCCCTGTCCGCCTTCTCCAAGTCCTGCCCTCCTTCAGGTATATTCCAGCCTCCTGTTGTCCAAACTTCCAAAGGCAGCAGGGGCTATGTTCAGGCTGAGGAATGTGGGAATGCTGAAAAAGCCCAACAAAAACCAGGCAGGGCTCCACCGTCACCTGAGGCTGGGGCCTGCAGTGCCTGTGAGTGAGGGCTGATACCCAGGGCAGAGGCTTTATCTCTGACTGTAGGATAAAGGATCGGTGGAGAACAAACCTCTCAAACACCCAACTGAGAAATGGCAAGGCTCTTTTTTTTTTTTTTTTTTTTTTTTTTTGAGACGGAGTTTCGCTCTTGTTACCCAGGCTGGAGTGCAATGGCGCGATCTCGGCTCACCGCAACCTCCGTCTCCTGGGTTCAGGCAATTCTCCTGTCTCAGCCTCCTGAGTAGCTGGGATTACAGGCACGCGCCACCATGCCCAGCTAATTTTTTGTATTTTTAGTAGAGACGGGGTTTCACCATGTTGACCAGGATGGTCTCGATCTCTTGACCTCGTGATCCACCCGCCTCGGCCTCCCAAAGCGCTGGGATTACAGGCTTGAGCCACCGCGCCCGGCCCTTGACAAGGCTCTTTCTAAGCTCCTCCATGACTAGGGACAGGGAATTACCTTTTTGGTGTCCCGAAAAGGTACAGAACAATCTGCTTGGCCTCTCTCTTTTAGGTGTGAGTTTGATTCTGTGCAAAAAACAGCAGGTGCTCCATGGCCAGCTGATATTTACCTTTTCGTAGGAGACAAAGGTAATGTGAAATATAAGCTAAACATGGACCAAACCTACCAGCCCCTGCCCACAGCTGCTTACAGGTACTTACAGGACCAGGCTGGGCATGAGTGGAGGGGCACTGCCGTGGTCAGTGGCGAGGCTTCTACATGGACTGGAGCTGGAGAGAAGGGACCTGTGGTCCAGGGGACAGAGGCCCGGTTAAAGGAACGTTACTTAATCCCATAGATGATGAACAATCATTAAAGAGGTCTTTGAGCACTTAAGTGGCATTTTAAAAAAGTGGAATGTAGGGACTTTTTCTAGAATGATTGATAAGGTTGCCAGGTTGAGCAAATAAAAGTACAGGATGAATAATTTTTTAGCACATGTTATATAGCGTGTAATGTTTGTGCATGTCATATTTGGAGGACACTTATAAAATTATTTACCATTTGATCCGAAACTCAAATCTAATTGGGCATCCTGTTTGTTTATCTGACAATTCTAACTAGAAAGGAAAAAGAAGAGCGGCAAAGGGAAATTAGAAAGTTTATG
This sequence comes from Sapajus apella, assembly GCF_009761245.1. Classification (NCBI taxonomy): domain Eukaryota; kingdom Metazoa; phylum Chordata; class Mammalia; order Primates; family Cebidae; genus Sapajus; species Sapajus apella. The sequence goes on along the minus strand of NW_022436983.1, from coordinate 11,261,140 downwards.
TTTTTTTGGCTGGGTGAGGTGGCTCACGCCTATAATACCAGCAGCTTGGGAGGCCAAGGCAGGTGGATCTCTTGAGACCAGGAGATGAAGACCAGTCTGGCCAACATGGTGAAACCCCGACTCTACTAAAAATACAAAAATTCTGGGCGTGGTGGAGCACACCTATAATCCCAGCTACGTGGGCGGCTAAGGCATGAGAATCATTTGAACCCAGGACGCAGAGGTTGCAGTGAGCCAAGATGGTGCCACTGCACTCCAGCCTAGGAGCAAGACCCTGTCTCAAAAAACAGACAGAGCAAGACTCTCTCTCAAAAATGAGTATATATTTGTTTTTTGGTGTCTTATTCAGTATTTTACTAATTTAATTTTATTTTCTGGAATTTGCATTAAACATGATATTACCTCTCAAGTGATTGTTAACTATGTCCGGTCACCCTGTCCCTCCATCTTTCCTACGTCCACTTCTCTGCCTTCTCCAAGTCCTGCTTCTCCTTCAAGTGTACTCCAGCCTCGGGTTGTCCAAACCTCCAAAGGCAGCAAGGGGTGCGGTCAGGCTGAGGAACACACATGTGCTCTCTCTCTCTCTCCGTTTCTCTCTCTTTCTGTCTCTCTTCATCTTTCTCTCTCTCATATATCTTATATCTAGTCATTCAACAAATAGGTGTCAGATATCTATTGTGTGCCAAGCACTTTGCTAAGAACTAGAAATAATCTAGAAATGCATTCAAGAGAATATCTGGAAAGAGCCTTGTCTTTGTCTCTATTTCTGTAGTGCAGTCCCTCTCTGTTTACCTTTGCAAAACATGCACTTATGCATTTATTATATGCGCACGTATACTTGTGTAGGTATACAAACATGTACCTTACACATCATAGAGATCGTTAGGGTGGGCAGCAGCGGTGTCCAGTTGCAAATGGCTGGGCGCTGGTATTCTCTATTACCTGTGAATCATCACATACGTTCACATCTATGGCCTCACTTAATTTTCAGAGATGCTGTGAACTAAACGATGAGACAGACTCAAAGGGGATATGTGACTGGCCCAAGGCCACACTGCTAGGAGATGGAAGAGCCTGAGTATGAACCAGGTCCTGGGTCTGGAACGTAATGGCCACCCAGCACACACCTGGCAGCTGACCAGGGTGTCAGGGCTCACAGCCTCCCAAGGTCATTGTTTTTCTGCTGTGTTGCATAACCCCAGGTGGCTATCTCTGGCTTTCTTCCTTGATGTCCTCCCTTGACCAGCTCCATCACTGTGTTTTATCAAGATATGGTTTGAATTTTTAAAAAGAGTAGGACTCCTCCCTGGATGATGCTGGCTGGCACTGCTCCCTCATCCAGGGCTGTGGTTTTGCTACGGTGGGTGTCTGAAGGAGGATTTGGATGTGTAGCTGCGAACAGAGGCTGGATCTGCTATGCGAAGCCTGATGCTTCTCGGGCCCAGAGCAAGATAAATAAATCCAGGGAAGTGGATCATCCAGGCTAGGGGCTTCCAGTGCCCGGTTCTTGGGAGAGACAGAGAGGGATGATCCATTTGAAGAGAAGAGTGGAAGACATCCCTGAACAGCCAATTAAACCACTTTTAATGGTTTCGAAGAATATATGTTCAAGTTCCAAACCAATCTCAAGACTTAGTGAAGCAGAGATAACTGGAGCTTTGGCCGTGCAAGATAAACTAGCAAAATCTGAAATGCAGGCAATCCTGTTTTACATTAAGGCAAGTGAAAATCAACATGAATTCAGGTCCTTCTCTCATTGCTGTTTGATACATGGTTGCCCAAGAGAAAATGCTCTAGCATTCAGGAGACAGCCTGGTGCAGAGAAGATACCAAATGAACGAACGAATGAGTGGGTGAATGAATGAATGGTTTGCTCTGAGGCTCTGATCATTACAGCCAGAGGACAGAGCATAAGCTGCTTAGGGGGTCCAATAAGGAAAGTGGATATTTGGGATGAAAGAGGGAGATGTGGACAGTGCTCCGATTTATTCATCGATTTGTAAAATGCGATATTAAGCAGTTACTTTCACAAGTGCTTATTTAACTTGTGTAAACTGGGATTGTGCCCCAAGGGAAATATTTTGCATATCAGGAAGATATCTGACACAAGGTACAGGTTATCAGGCACAGAAAGGTGTCACTCTTATTTCAGAAACAGCCCAGGATGGGACCCATCTGTGGGTGGAGTCACTTCCCTTAGGAGGAACTTGTTGTAGTCAAGGCAGGTGCACCTGCCACAACCTTTTTCCTGTATCTGCAGCTCGAATGATTCCCTATCTTCCCTATTTTCATTCTGTGTGGTTTCATGGCTCAGCTCCAGGTGCCAAGAGTTCAGCTGCCTTGGTTCAAATTCTGACTCTACCACTTTCTTGGACAGACTATTTAACCTTCCTGAGCATCCGCCTTCTTGTCTACAAAATGGGCACAAGCATAGCAACCACCTCCTAGGGTTAATGGAAGAATTAAATGAGATGTATGAAGCGAAACTCGTCTCCTTGGCTATATATTAGAGTTACCTGGAGAGCATGAAAAAAAATCGACAGGGTTCAGTTTTCACCCTAAGCCAATTAAAACAAAATATTTGGGAAACAGGACTCAGGTCTCAGGATCTTTTCAATCTCCTGACATAGCCGAATTTGCAGCTGAGGTTGTGGACCACCAACGTGAAGTTCTTAGCAGAGTGTCTAATATCTAGTAAGCACTTAATAACCATGAGTTATTGTTATCATTGAGTACCTATTTATTGGAACCCCTACTAGGTACTAGGTCCTGGACCTGGGAGATGTTGCAGTACAAAGGATAAACATGCTGGGTGTGGTGGCTCACATCTGTAATCCCAGCACTTTGGGAGTCCGAGGCAGGTGCATCACCTGAGGTCGGAAGTTCAAGACCAGCCTGACCAACACAGAGAAAACCTGTCTCTATTAAAAACACAAAATTAGCCAGGTGTGGTGACGCAAGCCTGTAATCTCAGCTACTCAGGAGGCTGAGGCAAGAGAATCGCTTAAACCCAGGAGGCAGAGGTTGTGGTGAGCCCAGATCACCATTGCACTCCAGCCTGGGAAACAAGAGGGAAACTATGTCTCAAAAAAAAAAAAAAAAAAGAAGATGAACATGGGTTCTGCCCTTCTAGAATTTACAACCCCAATCAAATGGTGCCAAACTGAGCCAGTACACGGACGCCAGGCACGACCACAGACACTCCTGTCCCCTCCCTGGTGAGACGCAATCCTCCCTTATCCCAATCACACTTGGCCACTTGCCATTAAGACAATTCAGTGCCCCCAAAGCTAACTGGTTTTGTCTCAGAGCTGTTACCCCAGCTTCTCCTGGACTCCCTTAGAATTTCATTAAGAATTTGGAAAAGCCTGCTCTTAATTCCCACATGCAATGGCCACCTTGGTTATGGATAAATGTGACCACATCTCACAAGGTTCTGGCATGAAAGAATCTGGCCAATTAGTGACTGTGGCAAAAGATGGGTTAATGGAGGCTGCATCAAGCTCCTAGCCTAGGCCTCGGGCAGCTGGTACCAGCAATAGGTGCCAATGGAGGAGTCCCGTGTCCTCCTCCACCTCCACCCTGCTTTCTGGCTCTGTAACTGCCATCAAATTACTTGCTATTTATGAGCCCCATGTTCCTAATACAAGGACGATACCCACAGGTCTGAGCAACTATGAGGAATCAGTGATGCAGAGACACCAGCTCAGAACTTGGCACACAAAGGGGCTCCATGAACGCCCCATCCTGCCAACCCCAGGACCCGGCTTCCTTTCCCACTGCCTGTGTGAGTCCATACTACAATCCCACATTGCTTTGGGTGGCTGGTTTGATGCCCAGGGAGATGATAATTGGAGGGTCTTTGGTGTATTTGTGAAGGAGGTTCAACAGGGCCTCTCCTTGGCAGCATTTTGTAGGTGGCTGGTTTGAGCGACTGTCAGATCTCCTAGGTAGCCCGGCTGCTTCTTTCTTGGGACAGTCTCTCATTCAGAGTCACCACCAGTTAGCACTGGACTTACTGAAGCTGGGCTGCATTTGTGGGGGCCTGTCCTCCTACTTAGGAGTCGTCCTTGCCTTTGTTAGGGCCCAGGCTGCTGAGCTGGGCAGACCTATTTTCATATCTTCTTGTTACCAATATCAGTGGTGAAGCCCTAGGCAAATCTACATACCTCTCTGGGCTTCCTTTTCTATATCCTTGAGATGTTCCAGCTCCCCTGGAGAGTTTTGGAGAAGGCAATGCTACTCTCCAGCCATGGCGACCTTCTTCCTTTCTCCAACCATATCAAGCTACTTCCTACCTCAGGGCCTTTGTATTCACAGCTCCCTCGCCTGGAACACCCTTTCCTGGGTCCCCTTTCATATTTCAAATGGCAGCTGCAAGGACACCTCCTCAGCTAGCCCCCAGCCACCTGGCTAAGAGTCTCCCCTCTCTAGTTACCCTGAATCACAGCAGCCTGCTCACTTTCTTCCCAGCCCTTATAGCAATCTGAAGTTGTCTTGTTGATTAATTTTTTATTACCTTATTATCTGTGTCCCCAGTGGAGGACCCTTGAAGGCAGAAACTGTCCTTTTAAGTTCACCACTGTACTCCCATGGTGCCCATTACATAATTAGGACAGAGTAAATATTTCTTGAAAGCATGAGTGAATGAATAACGATATTGACAATAGCCAAAAAAAAAAAAAAAAAACCATGGAGAAACCCCATCTCTCCAGTATTTACTGAGCTCTTACGGCAGACACCGTTCTAGGCACATTACATACATGAAATTTTATTTCTCCTCTCACCTGTCTTACAGAGGACACTGGGGCAAAGGAGAGTGAAGTTGTGGGTCCAGGGTCACACAGCCGGTCACACAGGTGAAGCCAGGATTCAAACGTAGGCTCTTTGGCTCCAGAGCCAGCAAGGCTAAAAGAGCGAATGTATGAGTGAATGAATGTGTGAGTGAGAGATGAATCACTTCACACAATGCCCAGCACATCATAAGTGTTTGGTATATGACGGTGATGATTAATATTTCAATATCACACTTCTTCCTCCTACCTGCAAAAACTATTTTGCATGTCCCCAAGGATTCCAGCGCCCCACCACGCCCTTCCACCCCGTCATCCAGTCTATGGTGTTGGTATCTCTGTGATCAAACTACAAAATATACATACATATCTTCAAAAGTACAGTTCTACATTTTAAGTAGCTGGAGACCTAAATATTTAAAGGAGCCGTGTGAATTATTGACTGTTCTGCAGTGGGGTCTTCTCTTTGGTCACTCCCTGGTCTCACTGTTATCATCCGGCTCTAGCTTCCCATTCTCCCCGAGTCCAGGCATCTTCCTCCCTCATCTTCCCTTTGGAGAGTCTGGGGCCTTGAAAGGGGGACTTCTGGGAAAGAGATGAGGGCACTTGGGGGCCGAGCTCCCCACTCATGATTGCATTTGAGTAGTCAAGGCTCTCCTTCACTCAGAGCTGGGAGGACTTTGGGAGTTTTGAGATTTGTCTGTCTTCCTTGAGGGAGTTAACTCAGTTAATTTCAACAGAAACATTTAGTGATCACTTACTGCACACAACCACCCACCCACATCATCATCACCATCAGCATCATTATCAGATGGGCCCCATACCCCTCACCCTTAGGCTCCATTATCAGAAACTACCACTTATGGAGGACTTGCTGTGTACATGAATTAAACACCAGAACTTCCACTTGGTTGACTCCTTGACTAATCCTCTCGATGCCTGACTGTTCTCATATGTAAATTGGGTATAATGCCAGCACTCCTTTTTAAGATTGTTGTAAAGGATACAATGAGTGAGTATAAAAAGGTTATCCTCATCACCCTTTTAAGAATCGCAGTCCTGGCCTTTCATCTTCCTGACCCTGCCCTGCTTTTGGTTTCTTTTCTCATGACACTCATTGCTATTTCACAAACTATAAACTTTACTCGTGCTTTTTAGATAAACTGAGAGCAGGATGGATGGATGGATAGATAGATAGATAGATAGATAGATAGATAGATAGATAGATAGAATCCGTCTTTCCCCTGCTGGCATATAAGCTCCATGAGGCCAGACATCTGCCTTTTATTCATAGATATATCCCAAGTACCTAGGACAGTGCCTGTCCTACAGTAGATGCTCATTTGACGTTTATTTAATGAATGTATGGAAGAAAAAGAATATGCCCTCAATAGTTCAGCAGTCACTGATTACCTGTTAGCCACTGGTATTAACCCCAAACCCCCTCCTCATGCCCGTAAGGCAGGCCCTGTCATTACCTCCATCTCAAGGCTCAGGGAGATGCAGTCAGTCCATGTCCTCAAGCAGCTTGTGACCATGGGGATAAACAGCAGGACTCTGTTCACTCTTGGGAGGGACGCCCCGACAGGGGACAGCTTGGGAGCCAGGTTTCCTAAGGGCTACCAGTATGGCAGACCCACCATGGCAGCATGGCAGGGTTCTATTCGAACCCCAGCCCTGCTCGACCATCTGACCATGTTTTTTTTTTTTTTTTTTTTTTTTGTTAGATGGAGTTTTTGTCTTGTTGCTCAGGCTGGAGTACAATGGCATGATCTCGGCTCAACGCAACCTCCGCCTCCCGAGTTCAAGCTATTCTCTTGCCTCAGCCTCTCAAGTTGCTGGGATTACCGGCTTGTGCCACCACGCCTGGCTAATTCTGTATTTTTATTAGAGACGGGGTTTCACCATGTTGCTCAGGCTGGTCTTGAACTTCCAACCTCAGGTGATCCGTTCGCCTTGGAGTCCCAAATTGCTGGGATTACAGGCGTGAGCCACTGCGCCCAGCCAGAATTCTCCATTTCATGGATGGACACGTTGAGGCTCAGAGGCTTTTCAGTGGCTGTCCAGTCTAAAGGATTTGGTCTAAACCCCTTGACCTTCCTGGCTTTGCTGCTCAGGCCCCGCCCACTTACTTACTTCTTTTTCTGCCCCCAATCCCACACCCCTGACTCTTAAGCTCCAGCCCCACAGATGATCTTCAGGTCTCTGAGAGGGGCAGGCCCACCTTGCACTTCCCTCTGCCCAGACGCCTGGCTAATTCCCCCCACCCTTCTTCTCTAAGATGTCCTCCGAGCCCTCCAGGTCCATGGGTAACGTTCCCTTTTTGGCCCTGCCCCAGGCTCCTTAACACCCCAGCTCTCTGTCCCCTGCACCCACACACTTTACCATGTTGGCTCAACGGCCTCTTGTCCCCAGCATCCCTTAGGCACCATGCGGGCAGAGAGGCTGCTCTCTGGCTTTGTTCCGTCCCCAGAGCCTGCTTCAGTGCCTGGTACATGGTGGGCACTTTCCAAGGTGCTGGTAAATACACAGGCTCATACCCTAGGGCTCTCGACTTATGACACTATGCTGGATTTCAGACCTTAGCTGGCCCTGAAGCAAACACCTATGAGCTCAGCTTTTACAGAAGGCTTCATGGCTGAGGAATATTCCAGGCAGGCCCTGAGGAGTGCATATAACATTGGCAGGCTGAGCCAATGGGGAAAAGCATAGCAAGTGGAAGGAACAGAATGAGCGAAGGCTAAGAGTATGAAAAGGTGGGTTAGGGAATGTGAGTAGCTCAGTGTGACGGAGCACAGAGGCTTTCTGGAGGCGTACATTGTAGACGTACCCACCAGGGGACCGAAGAGGTAGATGGGGATCAGAATGAAGAAGATTCCGAAAACCGACTAAGTAACTTGCTTGTTTTCTTGTAGGAAATGAGGAAGCCTTGCTGTTTAATCAGAGAATCAGAGTAGTGCTTCAGAAGTGTCACTTTGGCCAGAGCAGGAGAGAGATGAGGAGAGCGGTTGGATATTCGTACGCGCTGCAGACACAGGGCATGCTGACCCTGGGCAGTGGCAGCAACATAAGGCAGAGAGGTCAGATGCGAGGGAGGCGTCAGGAATTGGATTTGGCGGCTGACTGCTGATGGGGTGGAAAAGGCAAGAGAGAGACCTCCTTGTTGCCCTCTGGAGCCAGGCACCTCCATCCCCGTAGTAAAGGTTACAGAAGGGACGATTGTCTCGGAAATCACAGAGGTCACCTCCAGGCCGACCTCAACACAGGCTGCTGCCAGGTGATGATTCATCACAAATAAAAAAATGGGAGGAAGGAGACGCCAGCAGTGAGGACCCCGACAAGGGAAAGAGCTCCAAATAAATGGGTCCTTTGATCATTGGACCGATTTCTGCGAAGGCTTGTTAGCTCCAGGAAGATCAAATGGGGAAGATAATGAGCAATTTTCAGGTAGTAGGTGCAGCATACGAGGTGACAACCCAATTTAGGCAGATTCTTAATCAAGTCAGAATCCCTGACTTGACGCTATTTGTGGAGTCTATTACTCCATTATGCTGAGTGCTTTGCTGTCTACGGTCTCCAGATTTCCAGTCGTTAGAGGTATTTATCTCCATGCGATTTAATTAAAGTCTAGTGTTTAATGACACAATGTGCGCTAATTATTTCTTGTTGGTTGTTGAGGGTGTTTTTTCCCCCTCCCCGATTTCGCGGCAAAGCAAAAATCTCCTTATGTCATCTGGAGAAGACACGGGGGAGACAGGGCTGGGTTGGGCTGGGTGGACCTGGGGACATATCCGATGTCCAGGCTTCTGAGAAAAGCAGAGAGACCCTCTGTCCCCTGGGTCCTCAATGCCAGGCAATGAGTCCACATCATCAGAGGATGCACCCTCTCTCTGGAACCCTCCAGCATGAAAAGGGCTTGGCACAGTGCGGGGCACCCAGGAAATGCTCGTTAGATGTTGGTCTGCATTGCAATCATTACTATTGCTGTGCTTCACATGGCTATCAGCTGATTTACCCATGGACGAGAACGAGGAGGATGGAGCCATACCAAAGCACAGCACTTGACGGGTGCGATCCTGCCTCTGTTGCTGGAGTTCTTGGTGGTTTCACTCTGAGTCCTTGTCAATGCAAGACACATACTAAGGGGAATTGCCAGATTGGAGAGCAATTTGGTCCCACTCTGGAGCACCAAGCCTGGGGCAGCTGATGACCTTTGAGGGGGTCATCCATCCATTCACAGTGTCCATGGGAAAAGGGAAGCCTGGGCTTTGAGATCAGAGAGCCTGGGATGTCAGCCTTGCCACCTTGGGATTGTCATTCCTTCACTCTAAGCCTCAGTTTTCCCATCTGTACAGTGAAACCCAATGAGGATTAGAAGAGATAAGGTCATGAAGGCGCTGAGCCTATGCCTGGCACATATTCCTGCTTCAGTGAAAATCAACTTGTGTTATGATAGCGTCTCTGCTCTCAGAAGTACTTGGTGGAGGACAGAACCCAGCAGTTTGTGGTAGTCAGTGTCTGGGAGTCAAGGGGGATCTGGGTTGTGGACAAGAGTCACTGAGGAGGGAGGTGGCATATCAGACCCCAGCCCATTGGGAGATAGGGTGGAGATAGTTCAAGACTCAGAGAAGGAACAAAACCACCTTCAAAGGACAGCTAAGGTCCCACCCTGGGACCAGTGAACCTTGGGTAGTTTGTGTTGAGACTTGACCAGAGCGGTCCTAGGTCTGCTGGGAAGCAAAGAACTACGGAGTGGCTGACAGTTCCAGCTAAGGGCTCAGTTCTTCAGGTTGCAGGGAGGAATGAATGGAGCCATGCATGGCCATACACATGACGTGCTTAACACATCAGGGCACTCCCGCTGCTGACCGTGGGGCTCATCTCTGGACACCACCAGGCAGATGAAGTGGGACAGTCCCCACAGATGGCTCAGAGACAAGAGGCAGCTTTCAGGGAGCTGGGGCAGGCAGAGGCAGGGACTAGGGAGTGGGGAGTAGGGAGTGGGAACCAGGGCTGCTGGGACATTCCACATGAGCAGCATAGGACAGACGTCAACAGCATGTGCTTTGGAGTCTACTTGGGCTAGAGGCCTGGTCCTTCTATGTCCTGAAGCAGGTCACTTCACCAACCCAAGTCCCGTTTGCACCCCTGTGAAGTAGGACAAGGCTGAGGGCTAAGCTCATCAGGTTGCAAGGAGGATGAAACGGGGTCCCGCATGCCCTACATGTGAAGAGCTTAGCACATCGTAGTCATTTCTATTGCTTGGAGATCAGGGCAATCTGGACACTAAGACTTCATCTACGGAAGCCCTGAACTGGGACACCAAGAGAAGGATTCTGTCGGTCCCTTGCAGGTTCTAGAGCGCCACGGGGACGACACATTTCTGCCACTCAACCTCCTTCCTGCTATCTTTCTCAGCTCCCTTGGTGAGGCCAGATGCTTTCCCATCTCAAAGTGAGACCCCCTTCTGAGAGGCTTCCTTCCACTCTGAAAGGCAAGTGATTCTGGAGAGGGGACCAGGAGTCGCTGGGGGTCTGCCTGCCACTGTGCCCTTTAAGGAAAGACATCCTAGTCATATCATTCTACAGGCTGGCTTTGGCCTGTGTCATAAGCGTGAAGACGCTGCTGTCCCCAGCACACTAGGCAGGCAGTGACCGTGAGGGAAGCCAGAGACCCCTGAGGTGACCTGGGGGCACCCTGCTGGGTCATGGTGCTTTGTTCCAGACAGAGGAAAACAGGACCATTGGATTCTCTCTCTCAGGAGATCTAGATGCTGGGGGTCCCACAGAAGGTGGGTCAGGTCATCCTCAGTTTTTCTAGACTATTGCTGAGCATTTGTTTCTGTTTTTCATTAACCTAGCACATTCTGGAACATAGCATGTTTGTATGGCGATCCCAGCTCCCTGTCCTTTCTGTCCTCACAGTGACTCTCCTTCCCTGTCACCAAAGGCAACGTGGACAGATTCATCCTTGAAGGCTTAGAAAGCCAGACTGATACAGCCCTGCGGAGGACCCACCGCTGAGGGTGAGGCCAGCTCCTGAGTGCCAAGAAACCCCTTCCTAGCAGGAGACGGACATGAGGGCAGGTCATGCAGTATCGTGTGGCGGGCGCTAAAATAAAAGCAGGCACAGAGGAGAGAGACAGGGGCTTGGGGTTCCTTGGGCAGTCAAGGAAACTTCCACAGCAAGTTGATGTTGGAGCTGGGTCCATGAGAGAAAGGGCGCATCCCAGGAGAGGAGTCTTGTATGTAAAGGCACTGAGAGGTGAGAGAGAGAGGTGGGTCCCAGGACTGCAAAGAAGGTGGGGATTGAGGGGCACAGAAACCAGAGGGGAATATGAGGGTGGATGAAAACATCTTTGCTGAGAAGCAAGCACCTCAGCCCACAGGCAGACACCCTGGTGCTGCTTTCTCTTGAGCCAAATGAAGCCTGGGTGCTAGAAACTTCATGAACGCCCAGTTGGATCTTAAGAAACCTGAACCCCTGTGCTGATCACAGCCTTCTGCTGACCCTGCCTGATACAAACTCACTCTCCTGCCCTTCCCAGCACTGGGGCCTGGGCTTTGGGTCAACCATTAGGAAAGCAAAATGATGAAGACCAGGTACTTGCCAGGTGTCCCCAGGGATTCTAGAAGCAGGGCTCACCTTTCCTGTGGCAGGAGAGACACGGAAAATCACCAAGCAACCGCTAAAGAAAGTGTGGAAAACAGAGAGGTCTTTGGATCCAAGGGGCTCTGGGACTGAAAAGCAGCAGCTTGAAAGGTTTTATGGGAGTTTCTTCAAGGAAACAGATATCTTCACTGACACTTGCCAAGGCATTTTCTCCGGTAACAAGCTGCTTTATTCAACCAAACAAAGAACCCCTCGCACACAGAGGAGTGAGGAGAGCTGTCAGATGCTGTTCTGGGGAGAAATGAAAGAGCTTTCGCGGAAGCTAAAGCACATAAAAGCTGAAGGTCAAGGCAGAGGCCTCCTTCTGGCTGTTCTGCAGCTCGTGGGACATTCAGAATGGACTCCCCACCCTATGTTCCCGCTCCTGGGGCTGCGAGATGCACTGGCCCTGAGAAGAGGAATTTAACCGGTCTCTCCTGGAGCCTCAGAGTCTACTCAACCATCCTCATGGCCTCTGCAATTCAGGCTTCTCTCTCTGAGCAGTTAGATGGGAACACTCATCACCCAAAAGCAAGCCTTCCCAGGCTGGGGCGGGAAGGCAAGGAAACAGCACCAGCTCCTGCAAGGACCCATCATGGGCTCAGCCAACCCAAAGGGTGGTCCCGAGGCCCAAGAGACCTTGGTCCTTCTCACTGCTGTTCACATTCCAGGCTCTCACGCTCTGCCTCCTTCCTGCCCATCCTCTTGGTACAGGTTCATCCAGGAGATCTGTGCTGGTGGTTTAGAGCCATTTGCATCTTTGCTTGATGGCAAGAGGGACCCAGGCTGTCATCATAACAAGAAAAGTGACAACCACCAACCCTGTGGATATTTACAAACTCTTTGCATCCCTCATTCCCTTCATTGCTAATGACAAACTGGGGACCGGCATGGAGGGATTTTCTCCCTTCCATTTTACAGATGAGGGAATGCAGCCTCGGTGATTAAATGACTTGGCCGAGGGCACACCCCTGGTAAGAGGTCCAGCCATGGCTCCAACCTAGCTCTGACCTCACTTTGTCACAGTGAATTCTCCTAGTAGATTGTGTGTCTTCTAAAACCCAGTCAAGTGGGATTTCTCACCTGTCCATATGACTCACATATTGTTAGGCAAGTATGTATGTGTGGGCATCTGTGCACACTTTGTGAATATGAATGCATTGTGTATGCATGTGTGGAGGCTATCTGAAGATCACATAGCCAGGATAAGAAGACTGCTTGTGGGCGGGTGTGGTGGTTCATGCCTGTAATCCCAGCACTTTGGGAGGCCGAGGTGGGTGGATCACCTGAGGCCAGGAGTTTGCAACCAGCCTGGCCAAGATGGTGAAACCCCATCTCTACTAAAAATGCAAAAGAAAAAAAAATTAACTGGGCGTGGTGGCAGGTTCCTGTAATCCCAGCTGCTCGGGAGGTTGAGGCAGGAGAATTGTTTGAACCTGGGAGAATGAGGTTGCAGTGAACTGAGATCGTGCCACTGCACTCCAGTCTGGGTGACAAGGGCAAAACTCTGCCTCAAAAAGAAAAAAAATGAAGACCCCTTGGAACTAAGCCATGATATGCTAGAAGAGGAATGGAAATTCACAAAAACTGCTGGTGGGTGTATGAACTAGTTTCCACCACTTTAGAAGGCAGCTTGAAATGATCTAATAAAGATATTCATATCCCATGATTCAAAAGAAACTGTTAGGTAAATGACCTAAGTACCTGTGTCGGAATATTCATAGCAGAATTGTGTATCGAAACACAAACTTTGACATATACTAGATGTCCACCAACCCTAATAGGATGGACATGTAAATTGTAATATAGTCATACAGTGGAATACCATACAACAAGGAAAATAAATGAAATATAGCTACAAACTACACTATGAGCCTTACCATATAAATTAAAAGAAGCAACGCACAGAAGAGTACTTCAGTATGATTCCATTTACACAAGGCTCAGAGACAGGCAGGACTAAACTATAATATTTAGGTGTGGATAAACAAGTAAAAAATCTGTAAAGAAAAGCTGGGAAATTATTCTCATACATGTCAACACAGTGGTCACAGCAGGGTAAGGGGCACGAATAGTAAAAAAGGACACACGGGGTCTTTGGAAGGTGACAAAATTCCACCTCCTGGCCTGGAAGGACTGACATGGGACTCACTTTAGGGTTATTTATGAAACCATGCTTTTGTATTTTATGCGTTTTTCTGCATGCAATATTTCACAATAAAAATGTGTTTTCTTGAGGACAGCTAGAGGAAGCAGGGGTGTTTAGTCCAGAGAAGGGAAAACATGGGGTGAATGTAAAACCTTTCTTGCAATGTTTGAAAGGCTGGGACATGGAAAAGACATCACCATTTTCCTACACAGTCCCAAGCAGGGAAAAAAATCAGAACCAAAGAACAGATGTTTCAGAGGGAAAGGTTTTGGTTCAATACAAGGAAGAATTTCCAATAACCAGAAATGTTCAAAGATGAAGTGCCCTCTGTGGGGGAGGAGATAAGCTCCTTTTTATTTAATGAAAGGACTCAAAAGCACACACTGATGGAAACCTTGGCAAAGATCTTGGAGGATGAGTCAATGTCAGAGAGGCCTGGAGCAGGAAACGTTGAGAACCTTAAGAAGTGAGGTCAGCATGGATGAGTGCGGCTTTTGGAGCCAGCCAGACCTGAGTTTGACATTCTGATTCTACCACTAATTAGCTAAGTGACCTTGGGCAAACTACCTGACCCCTCTGAGTTTCCATTTACCCAATAGAAAATGATGCTGCATATAAATGATCTAGAACAGAGCCCGGCACTTAATAAGCTCTTGATCAGTGTTGGTCAATTTTTTTTTTTTTTTTAAAGGAGTCTTGCTCTGTCACCTAGGCTGTAGTGCAGTGGCATGATCTCAGCTCACTGCAACCTCCAATTCTCTGGTTCAACAATTCTCTGCCTCAGCCCCCTGAGTAGCTGGAATTACAGGTGCCCGCCACTATGCCCAGCTAATTTTTTTTTCTTTTTTGTATTTTTAGCAGAGACGGGGTTTCACCATCTTGGTCAGGCTGGTCTTGAACTTCTGACCTCATGATCCACCCACCTTCTCCTCCCAAAGTGCTGGGATTATAGGAGTGAGCCACCGTGCCTGGCCGATGGTCATTATTATTAATAAGAAATTGCCTCCTCTAAAGTTGAGATTCTAAGATTCTCTGCATCCATAAGTGTATGTGTCAAACCAGTCAGGTTTTGTTGCAACAAAACTGCATGCCAACCCCAAATCACAACGGCTAACAAGCAAGCATCTACTCTGTGCTCATGTGCTCAGTGGCAACTTGGCATGATGGGGCTCCAGGATCCAGGCTCCAACTATGGGTTAGGTTTAGGTCTATTTACATCTCTCTCATCCCAGGCAACCTAGGGCATGCCCTGTTCATGACAGAAGACAGAAATTTTGCAAAGGACAAGTAGAAACCCATACTGCATAAAGTCACCGAAGCAAGTCACAGGGCCACACTGATACACAGTTTGGATATCTGTCCCTGCCCAAATGTCATGCTGAATTGCAATCGTCAGTGCTGGAGATAGGGCCTGGAGGGAGGTGTTTAGGTCATGGGGTGGATCCTGCATGGCTTGGTGCTGTTTTCTTTTATTATTATTATTATACTTTAAGTTCTGGGGTACATATGCAGATCGTGTGGGATCGTTACATAGGTATACACATGCCATGGTGGTTTGCTGCATCCATCACCCCATCATCTACATTAGGTATTTCTCCTAACATTATTCATCCCCAATCCCCCTGCTATCCCTCCTCTAGCCCCCCAACCCCTGACAGGCCCCGGTGCATGATGTGCCCCTCCCTAAGTCCATGTGTTCTCATTGATCAACACCGACTTATGAGTGAGAACATGTGGTGTTTGGTTTTCTGTTCTTGTATCGGTTTGCTGAGAACGATGGTTTCCAGTTTCATCTATGTCCCTGCAAAGGACACGAACTCATCCTTTTTTATGGCTGCACAGTATTCCATGGTGTATATGTGCCATATTTTCTTTATCCAGTCTTTCACTGATGGGCATTTGGGCTGGTGAGTTCTGGTCATTTGAAATCATATGGCACCTCCACCCCAACTCTCTCTCCCTTGCTCCTGCTTTTGCCATGGGACATGTCTGTTGCCTCTTCACCTTCTGCCATGATTGGAAGCTTCCTGAGGTCTCCCCAGAAGCATGCTGCTGTGCTTCCTGTGCAGCCTGCAGAACTGTGAGCCAGTGAAGTCTCTTCTCTTAGAAACCACCCGGTCTCAGGTATTTCGTTATAGCAGTGTAAGAACAGCCTGATCCACACTCCCAGAGTCAATGGTGCAGGAGCCTGCATAGTGCCTGCTCTACTGTACATTATACGGCAAAGGGGAGAGCAGGTCAGGGGAAAATGAGGAGCAAGAATACTACCTATTGCATGCTGCATGTGGAATGTTTAATAAGGACTTTTTCCAATCTCAAAGAACATATTTTTTAAAAACCTTGAGGAACCATGAGGCTATAAAATATAAGGTTCAAAAAACTCAGCCTAACAGTTAACAGTGAAATGTAATTTTCCCATTTTATTGGCTTATATAATAAAAATCATGGCATAGCTGATTAGTTTTAATGTGCCATGGTATGTCATTGAGGAAGTAAACTCAGAGCTCTGGGCTTTCTTCCTAATTCTGCTTCTTACCTGTTGTCCAAAAGGCCCCTGAGACTTGCCTGTTCCCTAGTTGGAACCTGTTTGTGCCTCCAACTCCCACCCCATTGTACTGATTTCATTTTATTTTTTTATTTCAGTAGGCTTTGGGGTAGCAGGTGGTGTTTCGTTACATGAATATGTCCGTTAGTGATGACTTCTGAGATTTTGGTGCCCCCATTTCTCAAGCAGTAAGCACGGTACCCAATGTGTAGCCTCTTTTTTTCACCCCTCACCTTCCTCCCACCTTTCCCCTCAAGTCTCCAAAGTCCATCGTATTATTCTTTGTTGTTGCTGTTTTTTTCTCTGTCACTCAGGCTGGAGTGCAGCGGCGCCATCTCAGCTCACATCAACCTCCGCCTCCTGGGTTCAAGCCTCAGCCTCCTGAGTAGCTGGGATTATAGGCATGTGCCACCACACCTGGCTAATTTTTGTATTTTTAATAGAGGCAGGATTTCACCGTGTTGACCAGGCTGATCTCAAACTCCTGACCTTGTGGTCCGCCCACCTCGGCCTCCCAAACTGCTAGGATTACAGGTGTGAGCCAGCGCGCCGGGCCCACTGTATCATTCTTATGCCTTTGTGTCCAAATAGCTTATCTCCCAATTTTATTTTATTTTCCTTTTCCACTCTAGGATTCCTTGGTAAATAGGAATTTCCGTCTCAGGACCAGGGTTGCCTATTTGGCAAGCAGAGGTGTTTAGGGGAAAGACTGCAGGAGTCTGGGCTTAAGTGGTCAAGAAATCAGGTGTGACCAAGCAGAGTCCAGCCCTAGTCTCTTCCGAAGCATTTTTAGTGGCTGTACCAGGCCCTGGCCTGGTGGGAACCCCCTCCCTCTCATTAGCATGTCCTCTATGTCTGGCACAGAGGACGGTGGTTGGGGCATCTCTCTTGCTGTTCTGTGTCATTTCTGAATCACCTCCAGATGTGCCTGGGAGAGAAGCAGATTGCTCGGTATCGGTCTCTGGAAGAAGGAGTGGGCTCATTTCTTCCACTGGGGACTGGGTCTTTGGGGATAAGGAGGAAGCCCTGGAGGTAGGGGAGGGAAGAGAGAAGACAGAACTACGCAGCCTTGCACAGATCAAAGGATGTCCCATGGGAGGGATGCAGGACCCTTGTAGGAGAACTGACGGGGAGTGGATTCGTTACTGGGTCTGCCACTCACTTTCCCTGTAGTGAGAGAAAGTCATTTCACCTTTCTGTGCTTTATCTCCAAATAGAATTGAATTTGAGGACCCCACTGGTTCCTTCCAGAAAGGCAGGTAGTGTAGCTGGGAAGGAGGGAGACTCAAGGCACAGCACGTGGGCTTCAGGTACTGTCTCTGACGCTGATCCCTGTGTGACCCTGGGCCAGTGGCTTAACTGCTCTGTGCCTCACTTTCCTCCACAGAAAAATCATCACACCAGCCCTTGGGGTTGTCAAGAGGAGGAAATAAGTGAACGTATCTGCCAGTCCCTGGCACAGAGCAAACCCTGCCTCGGCGTTCGCTACCATAATTATTAATTCAGCTTCGGATGCTCAAGCATTTCGCTCCTTTTTTCAGCGTGACTTACGTTTTTAGGCAGTGGGGGCTATCAGGGTGACTACATGAGTGTATAGTATATGGACCGGGGGAAGCAGTGAAGGCACAATGTATGCAGAGCTGCCGAGCGATGCAGCACCTGGAAGGGGTCCAGAGGTGAGCTGCAGGCGTGAGTCAAGGCCTGGAGCATGCCACCTTCCAGCAAGAAAGGCCGAGAGTGGATTATTTACGAGAGCAGATGCGGGGAGGTTACAGAAAAGAATTCCCAGACGCTGGCTCACCCCGAACAGCAAGAAACTTTGGGAGTGAGATTCCAGCTGAGCTTCTGGATGATGAAGAAGGAGGCAGTGAGCCAGTCGGATCCTTACCTGATGGGCGAGAGGGTCTGCAGCATGATCCAGGCTCTGAGACTCAAGCCCCAGGTATGAGTTTTTGTCTCACGAGGTTCACTTCACCCCTTGTGCCACCCTAAATAAGATACGAAGGCAATACTTAGGTTCTCGGTGACCTCAGAGCTGGGGAAAATGGAGAGAGCCCTTAGGGAGATTCCAGGGAAATTGAAAACACCATAGTGTGTCTTGCATGTCCTTGAAAACATCAGTTTCCCACCTCGTCTTAAGGAGCTGAGATGAGACCGTTGTTAATGACAATCGCCACTATTGGACCAACCTGGATGATGCTCCAGCCTCTGACCCCAAAGCCACAGTGCTCTGACATCTGATGACCTAAAAAATAATTGCAAAAGCCAGTTCAGCTGACAGATCACCCTCTGTCTCCATGATCCTGGACACTGGGTCTGATGTTTATTTCCTGAGCTGAGCAGTGACTGGTAACTCCTGGAGCAATGCTAAGGCCAGCAAAACAAAGCAATGCCAAGACCAGACCAGCAGATGATTAAAGGCTGAGAGATCCCTCTCCCATCTTAGAAGTTTGGGGAGTTTCTATCCTACCAGGAAATCTATATTTAGGAGCTGTGCTTCCTTCCTTCCTTCCTTTTTTTTTTTTTTTTTTTTTTTTTTGAGATGGAATTTTGATCTTGTTGCCGAGGCTAGAATGCAATGATGCGATCTCGGCTCACTGCACCCTCCACCTCCTGGGTCAAGCGCTTCTCCTGCCTCAGCCTCCCGAGTTAGCTTGGACTATAGGCATGTGCCACCATGCCTGGCTAATTTTGTATTTTTAGTAGAGACAGGATTTCTCCATGTTGGTCAGGCTGGTCTTGATCTGCCCGCTTCAGCCTCCCAAAGTGCTGTGATTACAGGCATGAGCCACCACACCTGGCCAGGAGCTATGGTTCTGAACAGCTGTACAAGTCCTTGGCCTGGAGCTCACTTTCTTAGACCTGACCCCAAAGCAGGGACCCATGTCAGTCTGGGTGGGATGAGTCATGTTGCAGTGACAACGACCCCCAACTTCAGTGGCTTACATCAGCAAAACTTTCTTTCTCCAGCTGTGCGTCCATCACAACAGGGGCTCTTGGCTGCCTCCTTGTCTTGCAGGACCCAGGCTGATGGACCCATGGAGCCTACATGTACTTCCACAGTCCCTGCAGCAGAGGGCGGGGAATTCTACAGGGTCTTGCATCAGCCATGAAAAGCTGCAGCCCAAAGGCGACATGCATCACTTCCCCCAGCAACTCCATGGCCCAGCAACTACAAGGGGGCCAGGAAATGCAAAGCCACCTGGTGTCCCTAAGGTGAGAACAGGAATGTTTGACGAGCTGCAGTGATGACCACCGTACTCCCCTTCTGAGCCCCACAGGGCTGCACCTTTGACACTCACCAGCGCAGGCTTGGGCTTCGCTCTCTGCCAGCTCCATCCTCCCTCTCCCTACCTCGAACAACATCGTGTGTGTGTGTGTGTGGGGGGGGGGGATGATGGAGAGGGAGAGAGAGAGGAAGAGAGATGGAAGGAGAGAAAAAGACAGGGAGAGAAAGAGAGGGGAGAAAGGGAAAAGGGCAAAGAGAGGGAGGGACAGGGAGAGAGAAAGGGAGGGAGAGAGTGAGAGACGTGGAGGGAGAGAAAAAGAGGGAGGGAGAGAGAAAGAGGGAGAGAGAGAAGGAGGGAGAGGGAGAGAGTGGGAAAGGGGGATAAGGAGGGAGAAAAAACGAGGGGAAAGAGGGGGAGAGAGGGAGAGGGGGAGGGAGAGAGGAGAGAGAGACGGAGGGGAAAAAGAGAGAGGGGGAAGAAGATGGGAGAGGAAGAGAGAAAGACAGAGAGAGAGAGCGAATGCAATTCTCAACTCTTTCCTCAAGAAACAAATGAGCCCCTGACATCCGCAAGCGATTACCAAGGTAATTGGTCTCTGTAGTCCTTCTCATTACACGCAAACACATGTTATTATTATTGTTTATCATTTGCATGACACGGCAAGTCCCTGCTCCAGGGTGGCCCTGCTCGGCTCTAGGTGGCCTCACTCACTCCTTTCATTCTTACCTCCTGCCCTCAGACCTCCTTCCTGCTGCCCCACACCTCCGTCACTCCCTCCGGCCAGGTCTCCCGGCCTGCCCTCTGCACCCAGCGTCAGGGTAGCTCCTCCGGCCACCTCTCTCTCTCTAACACTCTGCACATCAGCAGCCCAGACAGGAAAGAGGGAGCGGCAACTCCGGCGTCAGCACCTGCTGTGGGCATGGCCCTGTGCCGTCTTATGTACCCGTGTGATCATCCTCCCATGAAGCAGGCAAGTGGAAACTTTCATGCACACAGCAAAGATGAGGAAACTGAGGCTTAGAGAGGAGAGTGACTTGCAAAATAACCCACAGTGCATGAATAGAAGTGAAAGCTCAGAAACAAAGCGGCCCCTCTGTGGGAATAGCCGATCTGTGTCCAGGACCTGGGTGCCGGGTGGGGCTCCTGGAACGAGTCCTGGGCTTGGAGACAGGCCTTGAGTCTGGGGACAGACACTGACCAGCTCCATTCGTGTGAACCTGAGAGGGACTTCGCCTTCTCGAGCCTCTGCTTCCTTTGCTGGGTGAGCTGGGGAATGGGGCCCGCTATTCCTGCCTGCCAGGATCAATGAGACAGGAAAGCTAATATCAAGAGTAACCGTGAAAACCTCAAGGGAAGCAGGAGGTTGGCTACCTCTTTGCAACTTCACTAGTTCAACATGCTTTTGTCTCAACGGGGTCCAGCTGTCCCTAAAAACCCAGCAACTCAATCTGTGGAAGGTCACGAGCAAGCAGATGGACGACCTCCTCTACAGGATGCCCCGGGACCCACAGAATGGCACTGTCTGCATTCCCACTCATTCGGCCAGCGAGTGGCATGCCCACTCTCTCTGCACCAGTGCGGCTTTGAACACTGGGGACGCGGCTGCCCTCCTGGAGCTCATGGCCTAGTTAGAGGAGACGGACAATCAGCAAGAGTGCAAATATTCACAATTCCAAGTGCCAATGTGGTAATGAACAGCAACAGGCGGCTGTGGCGGTGCGCGGCTGCCTGCTTCACTGACCCGTCCCACCGTGTGCTCATTACCAGGCGCTCTGGTTAAGGCCACTCTGAAACACTGGCAGGCCGTCATCAGGGTTTCACCAGAAACTCACCTCCCCAAGAAAGGCCCCTCTGATCCCGCCTGCTAGAAAGCATCCCACCTGCCTTGAATTTCACCTTTCTCTTCCAGATTTTGAAGTTGCCTTTATTTTTCTCCTTTTTTTTTTTGAGACAGGGCACACCCTGTCACCAAGGCTGGAGTGCAATGGTGCCATCTCAGCTCACTGCAACCTCCGCCTCCCGGGTTCAAGCAATTCTCCTCCCTCAGCCTCCCAAGTAGCTGGAATTACAGGCGCCTGCCACCACACCTAGCTAATTTATTGCATTTTTAGTAGAGATGGGGTTTCACCATGTTGGCCAGGCTGGTCTCGAACTCCTGATCTCAAGTCATCTGCCCACTTCAGCCTCACAAAGTGCTGGGATTATAGGCATGAGCTACCACGCCTGGCCTTGGAGTTGCGCTTTAGAAATGCTCATTACAGCTCTGGTAAGCAGGTACCCTCTCCATTTTCCACATGAGGAAGCTGAGACTCGGAGAGGTGAGATGCGCAGCTGATCTGGACCACACCGGTCTCCCTCCAAAGCCTGTGTTCTTTCCACTGTGCTGCATGGCCCTACGCCCTCTCCTCCTCATGCTTCAGCTACTTGTGGGCACGTCCTGTCTTCCTCTTATTTTGGAAGATTCTGGGCCTGATTTTCTCTGCATGTCTACTAGGCTGCATTTTGCAGGGTGGGGTCAGTGGCTGTCAGCCACCGCTGCATCTCCCTCACTGAGAACAGTGCCTGGCGTACAGTAAGTGCTCAGTAAATATGGGTGGGTGGGTGGGTGAGTGCATGGTGTCCCCCCAGGGGCCTGGCATATAGGAAGCCCACAGTAACTGTGTGTGGAAGGAAGTGAGGGAGGAGAAACATCCCCCGCTCAAGAAGCCCAAGGTCGATACCAGCAATAAGGCAGCAGGCAATAACCCAACTTATCTTCCCTAAATTCCTCCAGGGAGCCAATTCTCCCCTGAGGCATCCCGGAGGATGGCTCTTGCTGAGAGCTGTCCCTGTGATCACCTTCTCTCTGCCTGCCTGGAAACCAAAGCTCCCTCCCCAGGGTCTGAACTGTCCCTGGTCATTAATCAAGACAGTTTGGAACTTCTTAAGGGCCCAGGAAGTTTATGCCAGCGAGGAGGTCAGCTGATAGGCAGCCCAGGACAAGGCAAAGAGTCCCAGGGGACGTCCTCACCTAGCTTCTGTGCATCATCCTGCGCTAGCCTCAGTTTCTCCACCTGGACACCAGGCCCGGGTTTGTCTAATCTTGCCCTTTCTGAAGAGCTGCTTTATGGTTTCCCAGAGATATGACCGGTTTTGTGGACGGAATGTGTGTGTCCCCCCTTCTGAATTCGTATGTTGAAGCCCTAACCCACATATGATGGCATTTGAAGGTGGGGCCTTTTCGGAGGTAATTAGGATGAGATGAGGTCATGAGGGTCGAATCCTCAGAATGAGACTAGTGCCCTTATAAGAAGAGACCAGAGAATGTGCTCTCCTCTGCCCTTCTTTCTGCCACGTGTTGATGCAGTGAGAAGGCGGCCTTATGCAGGCCGCAAAAGGGGCCCTCACCAGGAACTGAATCAGCTGGCGCCTTTGTCTTGGACTTCCAGCCTCCAGAGCTGTGAGGAATAAATGTCTATTGTGTGAGCCACCCAATCTACAGTCTTTGGTTATAGCCGCTGAGCTGACCACGACCAGGGGGAGATGGACAAGGGATATCCCACCCGTGTCAGGGCCTGTCGTCATTTATCAGCTGCCTGGTACGTGCCGGACCCCGGGTTCTAACAACAAGCACACCTGGTTCCTGCCTTTAAAGAAGGCACCATCTATGCAGAAAACAGACACATGGTCAATTATTATAAAACTTTGTGCACATAATTATGGACTAAGAAGGTGCTAGGGGAGTACTCAGGAGGCCAACAGGGCCCTCCTCAGGCCAGGGTCAATCAGAGAGGTCTTCTTCGAGGAGGTGGCTTTGGAGCTGGAACTTAATGGTTGAGTTGCTTGGAAAGCCTATCCTGATCTTTAAGATTAACCACTATCCCCTAATGGGGTGTCTCCCAATGTGCAAAACCACCCCGTCTTCCGCGGATGTACATTGTCTTCTCTGGGAATAATCCTTCTAGAATAATCCCCCTTCTTGGTACCTCCCCAGATGGCCAGGTCACGTCTATGTCTCTAGAAGGCTACCATGAAGTCTTAGGGGCATTGGAAATTCTCTGTGTGGGTGTCGGGCGCTGCGGCTGAAGACCGGTGGAGACAACTGGATGTGGACTATGGATCAGAAAACACGTTTCCCAGAAAAAAGCTCTGTTGTGAGCTGGCCTGCTACAAAGAGATTTTAGCAAGTCTTGCCTGAGGATGGAGACAAGTGATGTCTGCGGCTGTCTGCACTTTCAGTTCTGAAGGACGGGCCTGTGCGAGACGGGTCTGGACATCATCCCAATCTTCAGCACCATCAACAGCACCACTGTCACCGTTGTCATCACAAACTCTCTGCTCTCACCACCACCTGCTGCGTCACGGCTGCCACCGCCCGCATCGCCATCACCTTTACTCCACTGCCACAATCCCCACTGTTAGCATGATTCTGCAACAGTGCTGGCACCTTCCTTATTTCCAATCCTGTCATCACCATCACCAAACTTTCTGCACCACAACTCATAACCAGCTTTACCCCTAAATTAACAATCTACGCCAACCTTTAGGCCTTTTGGTTGTTGCTGTCTGCCTGTCCTCTGGGGCCAGGGAACCTTGGGTGACATCTGTGCACATCCTCTGTCTTACCTGGGACATGCAGATCCAACCATGGCCCTCGGAGGAACTGGGCTTGGCAAGGTGGGGACGACCACAGAGCATCGGTACTTCCAAGGAACCAGTGCTTCCCCACCCAGGATGCCACGTGCAAGCTTTAGGCGCATCTCAGTAGATGGAGGGGTGGGGATCTAGGGCTTGTCAGCCTCAGGCCCTTCCTTGGTCTCCCCTCACTCCTGCACTGATTCCGTTGTCTGTTTTCCGTGTTCCTCACCCCTTCCAGACCACCAGCCTCTCAAGGCAGGTCTGTGGTTTTGTTCACTGCTTTCTCAGCTGGAAGCTTGGAGCCTGGGACTTAGCAGCCATTGGGGGATGCCTGTTGACCTGGGATGTTAAAACAGAAGGGGACATTGCTCTTCAGACCCTTGCAGGTCCAGCTGGGCATCAGTGCTTCCTTCCAGGAGAAACATCTTGCTGGCAGAAGCTCCCGCTTTGCAAGGCTGGTGCAGTGGCTTGCTCCGCCACGCCTGGCAGCAGGTGGGCCCATGTCAGTGACAAAAATGAGATCGCTTACCAGCCTGCCTGCCACTGCATGAACCTTGCACCCATTCCTTGTTCAATGAGATGTTGTATTCAAATGCTTGGCAGGGAACTGGTGTGTTTCTCCTTTCATTTTCCTCCTCTCTTTCTGTCTGACTTAGGGGTAGAGTTGCAGCTGCTGCAGCAGCAGGCTGGAGACTGAGATCAGGGTTTGCAGGCAGCTAAGGTGCTGAGCTCCCTGCTCCCTGGGCTCACTCAGCTCAGCCGATGATATGGCCAAGTGTTACGGCCACTGTTCTCCACTGTCCTGTCACCGGAGGCCATCAGAGCAGCACCAGATCCTCTCCTCTGAGAACCCAGGGAGCTCAGCTGCTGTACACAGCGATTCCCCCAAACTCTGAGATCCCCCTGCTCTCAGCCCTCCTCTCCATCTGCCAAGGCTGTGCCCAGGCCATTCCGAGCCTGGAGGCAGCATCCCACCAGGAAGGCCCCAGGATTAGCTTTTTTTTTCTACCACCAGCCAATACAACCTATTGATATGTCTTGTGTGTGGATCTTTCAATCAGTACTTCCTGAGAACCTACTAAGTGTCAGAGCCTAGAGATGTGACAGAAAACAAGACAGACTTGTTTTGTCACTGATATGGTTTGGCTGTGTCCTCACTCAAATCTCATCTTGAACTGTAGCTCCCAAAATTCCTGCATGTCATGGGAGGGGTATGGTGAGAGTAATGGAATCATGGGGGTGGGTGTTTCCTGTGCTGGTCTCATGATAATGAGGAAGTCTCGTGAGATCTGACAGCTTTGTAAAGGCCAGTTCCCCTGCACATGCTCTCTTGCCTGTTGCCATGTGAGATGTGCCTTTGTTCCTCATCCACCTTCCATCATGATTGTGAGGTCTCCCCAGCCATGTGGAACTGTGAGTCCATTAAACCTCTTTCCTTTATAAATGACTCAATCTTGGGTATGCCTTTATTAGCAGTGTGAGAACAGACGAACACAGTCACTGCCCTCAAGTAACTTCTGTCTGACTGGAGAGAAAGGGGTGAAAAAAGTACACCAAGAATAAAGAACAGCAAAGGATGCTCATTGTTATAAAGAAAACGAAAAAGGACAAGAGGGCAGAGACTGTGGGGGAGGGAAGGAACCTCCTTTCCAGGGATGGGTCAGGGAGGACGTCTTTAAGGCAGTGCCATTGGATCTGAAACCTGAAGGATGAAGAGAAGCCCGTCATGGAAACACTGGGGGTAGGGGATAATCCGAGGCAATGCCTGAGGCTCGTGGTGAAGTGTGAGGAGGAGGAGGGACCCTGGGGGTTGAGGTTGCATGGGGTGGCAGGGTCTGATGGTGCTCAGGAAGGACTGTGGGTTTTGCTTCTATACAATGGATGACTTGGAAGTGCCTTAGGCAGAGACCTAAAACAATGCCACCTTAGCCCTAGAATGCACACCTGGTACACTCAGAGAATATGTGCAGAATAAATGAGGTGAGGCTCTCATGGTTATTTCTACCTTCCCCTTTACTCCATGTTGGATTTCCTGTTCCATTAGCATGTGGATTTTGATGTTCAGCTAGGTGCCACGCCTGTCCCTTCACTGGCGCCCCCATGAAATCGGGGCCCTCTAAGTACCCAGAGTGTGCATTGCTCTGTGCACCATGGGGCCCTTGGCCAGTCTCTCTCCTCTTGTCCTCTGTTTCTCCATCCCTGAATATCGATAGTGGTCCCTTCTACTGTTCCCCGTCCTGGAGGCTGACAGCTCACATCTGCAAAATCAGGCAGGCAAGGAAGCTTCTCCATACAAACTGTGGCTATGTTCACCGTTGTACATAAAATCTGATTGAAATGAGAATGGGCAGCACATACAGGGCTCTGGAAGCAGGAATGCCTGCCTTCAAATCCCAGTCCACTTCCCAGCTGTGCGATGACTGTCAAGCCACTCCACCTCTCTGAGCCTGCTTTATTTCCTGTGAAACGGCTGTTTTGAGGGCCTCTGCAGAGTATCTTGCTTTGGCAAATGCCCTGTTCACAGCAGCCGTGAACTTGCTCCTGTTCCCATGTAACGCTCCTGGCAATATTGTAAGGAAGATATTGTGATCTCCACTTCACAGACGTGGCAACAGAGGCTGCAAGATAAAGCCACCTGTAACTCAGAAACCGAGACGGGATCGCTGGTCTGGGTTTTCTGACTCTGGGTCTAGCATGACCCTTCCCATGCAGCCCTGGCTCCACCACAGTGGGGCCCTGTGGTTCTCTCTGGGGCGACCCTTTCTGTAACTTCCCAAATGCCACTTATACTGGCTCTACTCTGTCTGGCTTCTCAGGGGTCATCTTTTCTTTGATTATCAGCTGAGTTCCAAATAAAAGAAAGAGAGCAGGCAGGGCCCAGGCGAGGGCTGGAGAAGCTATCTGTTGACAATACCAACGCATTTCTACCAAATTACCAACTCCCAGCATCTCCCGTTAAGGAGCAATTCCTTGCAACGCAGACACGCTAACAAGACACTTCTGAACTCCCATCTGCATTTTCTGATGCCAGTGGGGGAGGCATGAAAGGTAATGTTTGTGGGAGCCACGTTCTTCATTACTGAGTCGGGGAGGAGGAAAGCTGGAAAAGGCTTCTTCATCTTCTGCAGATCTTTAATGAACCTTTTAACGTGTTTAAAAAAATAAATGAAGGGAAAATTTTTTAAAAGCCCTTTTTAAAAATGTTGGCAGGTTTGATTAGTGGTTTTGAAAGCCCTAAGCAGCCACTTAATTGATGAGTCCCCTTGACAGCTGGTGAGTGGAGGCAGGAATGCAGCCGGCCACGCTGGCCTTTTTGTCTTCTGCGTACCTTTTCCAAGATGGCTCACAGGCCCCAGACTCGCTGACCCCCCCCATCTGCTGTCCATGGTGCCCTACAGATGCTGCTGTGCCAAACAGGCAGATGGATGCAGAGAACTTTCTGGGTATGATGGGTTCCTGCCATATGCTGGAAGCAGGATCCAGAAGGAGGGTCAGAGGGAGTACAATGGGATGAGTTTGGGCAGGGCTGGGGTGGCAAGGAGAACTTACATGAACAATGAAATCCTCTCTGGAGTGGACTGGCTGCCTCACTTTCGATTCACACCCTGGTCCCTGGGAGGAACTCGTGGTGTTGACATAGAATTGTGGGCTTGGGGACCAGGCAAGTCTGGATTTGAACCCTGAATGTGCCCCCTTTCAGTTTTGTGATATTTACAAGTGAAGAACTCTCTGAGCCTCAGTTTCCACATCCATAAACTGGGGACAATTATACCTACCTTATAGGGTTGTAAGAAGCAAATAGTTGTAAGAAGTAAATGTGATGTGCCTGGCACATAGGAAGCACCCCCCCAAAATCAATTTCCTTCATCCTCAACTTCTACACCACGATCCTATTCTTCTTGGTATCAGGAGCTACATAAAAAGTCAACCATATAAGTAAGGAATGGGAAAGCCATAGTTAGGATATGTGAAAAACACAAGGGTTTTAGAAAACAGCAGTATATTGTGCGTCTTCAATGAGATCTGGAGATCTGAACGACAATGGGATGCTGTTGGTCATATTAATAGGGGCAGAGTAGGTAGCATGTGGGAGGTAATCATTTTGCTGTACTACAGAATTCCCACCCCTGGAAAACTGGCACCACATCTTGGGCAATATATTGACCAAAAGAACTGGATCTAGAGTGGGCATCCAGAAAGGGTAGAGGGACTCCAAACCATACCATATGGAGAGCAGTGAAATAAACTAGTCCTGTGTAGCCTGGGGAGGGACTGGATGGGTGGAGGTGAGAGATTTCTGGTAGTCTTCATATGCCTGACATGGGTCCCCTGGAAAACATAAAATGTTTTTGAGAAGGTGGAAACACCCCAGGAAGTTTAATTTTGGTTAAATATACATATGAGGAGAATATTTTAAAAAGTCAGAGCCAATTGTGAAAAGTTATTCATGCAACAACACATGAATAATAAAAAAGTGAAGGAACAAAGTCCTTGCCCTCAAGGAACCCAGCTTCTAGTGGACACAGCTGCCCTGGAGGGGCAACTCCCCTATCGTACTGCCAGCCTTCTGAGCAGGCTGCAGGGGCAAGGTTGATCTGAGTGTCTCAACGTCCGTGATTCCCCGAATTTCAGCTGACTGTTGCCAAGATCTGGTGCTGGAGTCGACTGTCTGGCTGACAAAAGCTTTGCCTCGGTCTCGGATTGATGGAAACATTGGCCAGCTCTGAATCTGGGAGCTGTGAATGTGGTGGTGGTGAAGGGTGTGGATGTAGTGGTGTCATCCAAAGCATAAATATACGTAAATATCCATCTAGGTATCGCCTGCCCAGAATGCATCCCCTTCACTTCCCATAGGATCACCCTGGCTTCCTGGGATGGCTAAGTCCCCTCCCTCTCAGTCCAGGTGTCTTTAGTGGGATCTTTTATGGCTCCAGGATTGGGCATGTGACCCAATCAGAACAACTCCTTCTTCTGGCGACGTCGACTGGTTCAGAGCTGAGCATGTGACTCTAGCTGGACCAACAGGAGCCCACAAGGGTCAGTGCTGGTCTTCAGTGGGGATTGCTGGACAACAGGAAGACTCTTTCACTTAGAGGGTGGGATGGCAGCCTGGAGGTGCTGGCAGCTGTCCTTGCCACCCTGAAGGAAGAGCCTGGGAATAGAGAACACAGAGGAATGCACAGCCAAGCAATGGAGAGAGAAAGATCATTATTTTTATGTTGAGAACTGATTATATTTTATATAAATAAAATACATGTGTATCCCGACAATATTTTTAGCGTGACCTGGATCCAACCAGACCTGAAGCACCACCCAAACTTATGCATTCTGGGTCTGACAAATCACCTGTTGTGGTGGTGATTTGAGGCAGTTGTTTGAATTAATTTTTTTCCTGTCACTTGCTCCCAAAGGGGTTCTCTGTGATGGAGAGGGGGCTCTGTTAAGTGTAAGATTGTTCCCTTTCCCATGAAATCTCAAGTCTCAGGTGATCTGGTGGAAGGAAACCATTTTAAAAGGAACAAGAGGGGATCCATTTGCATCTCAAGGAGCTCCCCCAAAGAGGATTGTGTGGAACCCGTGCAAATACTCTTACTCCTAAAGACGTTTGAAACTGAACAAGGAATTCCCCAGTCACACTGACAGGATTCTAGAAGAAGGAGGCAGATCAGCATAAGTGTGATCACCCCGGTTTGTGGTGATTTTAGGGAGTGATTTTTGCACCCCACCCACAGCCTCAGGCTTTCCCACTGGGCACCATGAGTCCCGTCACAGAGGCCCTGGGCTGAGTCCTCTGATTATCATTATCATTATTATTACTATGTTAAAAAGACACCTTTGGAGATTATTAAAATTCCAAGCAAGGACACGTGGGCCCACAGCTCAGGCGCCTGATGGTTCCCTTGTGTAAGCCCCTGACAGGGCAGTGGAGTTGAATAATAATGCTAATTTGTAACTAATGAGCTTCCCTCTTCCATGGGCAGGTGAGAAAGGGGTTGGTGCCAGGGGGGATCCTGGAGGCTCGAAGGCTGCCATGCTGGTTCCCAGAGCTGAGAGGGTGGCCCAGCCCCGCCCCAGATGCTGCAGAGCTCAAGCTCTGGCTTGGCTAGGTGAGGTGGTGACAAAATCAGGGAGCCCCAGCCTGGACAGAAACTGTCCTGATCCCACGTCTGGCACCTAAACGCGGCAGACCCTGTTGGCTGAAGGTGGTGTCAGCGGTGGGTGGGGGACATCTTGCCTGCAATGGGATGGGGCCAAGCCCAGCCTACTCAGCCATCCTGTGAGCTCCCTAGCACCCCTGGACAAGAGTGGCAGCCTCTGGGAAGCTACCTGGCCATCAGAGGCAGGGGAGGCCGGGGCTGATTCATAGGAGGGAGGGGCAGAGGACTTGCCCGTGTGGCACCAGGGAGTGTGGGGTGGGGGTCTCCTCAGGAGGGAAGGAGGATGAGGCAGTAGGGGTTCCATCTCATTGGGCTGTGTCTCCATCTCAATGCCTGTGAGCTGGGGGATCTCCAAGTGGGTTTAACCAGTGACTCTTTTTGTCTTCTTTTCTTTCTTTCTCCTTCCTTCCTTTTTTCTCTTTCTTCCTTTCCTTCTTTCTTTCTCTCTTTTTCTTTCTTCTTACCTTCTTTCCCTCATTCTCTTTCTTTTCACTCTCTCTCTCTCTTTCGAAACAGGGTCTCACTTTGTTGCCCAGGCCGGAGTGCAGGTGTACAATCATGGCTCGCTCCACCCTTGACCTTCTCAGGCTCAGGCAATTCTCCCACTTCAGCCTCCTGAGCTGGGCGTGGTAGTGCATGCCTATAGCCTTGTGAGTATTACAGGTGCACCACCACGCTCAGCTAATTTTTGCATTTTTTGAAGAGACGGGGTTTCACCATGTTGCCCAGGCTGGCCTCGAACTCCTGGGCTCAAGCGATCTTCCCGCCTCAGCCTCCAACAGTGCTGGGATTACAGGCCTGAGCCCCCATGCCTGGCCAACCAATGACTCAAACTGTGCACTGAGAAGCCCGGGGACCTCTGTGGGTGAGAGTGGAGGTGAGGGAGGAGGTGAATGGGGAGCACTCTTACCCGCTCTTACCTGAGGTGATATCAGAGACCCATCTAAGATTTTATCCAGAGTCCACTGTTTTTAAAGAATGGTTTGAAAACGCCTGACATGGTCCATGCTTCTCTGCTGCAGATATTTAACTGAGGCTCAGAGAAAAGAGCAGCATTTTTGAGCCAGTATATTTTCAGTTCCCAACAGGAGCATCTGTCACAGCTTGGCATCTTACAGGGCTTGAGGCTGGGAAAAGGCTTTGTGGGGTGAAGCTGAAGTCCATGGGAATGTGGAAATGGGAGGTCCTGGGGACCCACAGGGAGACAGCTGAGCCCTGAGGGCCCCCAAGGGATCCAAATGAAAGTGGGAAGAGCAGATCCATTTCCATGAGTTCTGGCCAAAGGCACGTCCCAGGCAGAGAGCCCTAGAGCAGAACCCCACATCCCTGGGGTTGTGGGTTGCAGGAAAGCGTGCTGGCTCAGGAATCTCAGTCTGGAACCTCCGGTGGAACTCAACCCTCAAAAGGGGGCTGGGGGGCCTCCCGGGGGTAGTTAGTGGGACTGTTGTGTTACTGATGCACCTACAGACGGCCAGGTCCTGCCCGCCAGATCCTGCCAACACTCTCTGGCAGGTTCAATCTGTCCTGGCTCTGTGCTCACTGCATGGCTGCGGTCCACCCAGCAGACAGCTGCTGGCACATCTGGGACAGCTGCAACAGGCCAAGGCTGGTGCCTCCACTGTGAAGTTACTCCATCCTTTCTATGAACCCGAGTGCTGAGGAAGGACACTGTGCTTTAGAGAGGGGAGAGGACTCTCCGAGGAGGACAGGAAGCCCGTGGCAGAGACAGGTTTAGAAGCAGCTTTCCCGACTCCCCTCTGGGGGCTCAAATCCCTCCTCGGCACGGCCCATGAGCATGTCTCACATGAGGCATCTTCCAGCGGCATCCTGTGAGTCTGGAATAGCACTGTGGAAGGTTTGTGCGGCCACCCTGCTGTCCCGGGCACTCCCAACCCACCTTTCCCAGAGATGTTCCATTGAATATTCATGGGGTGCCATGACGGGAAGGATGGCTTGCTAGTCTCTAAGTTCAGGAATGCTTGAATTAAAACAAAGTAAACATGTTTTTCTTTCTATCTTTCTCTTTCCTTCCTTCTTTCCTTTCTTCTTTCCTTCCTTCTCTTTCCTTCCTTTCTTTCTTTCCTCTAGATCCTTCACTAATCCCCAAGAAACAGATAGGGGTTGCAGCATTTCCCGTTCTCAGCGAGTCATTTTTATCTCCGAGGGGGGACTCGGCTATGCTGCGGTAACAGTAATCTCCAAAATGTTCCCGGCTTATCACAACCAAGGTGTGTTTCTTGCTCACACTCCGTGCCCCTTACAGGGTGACAGGGGAGTCTGCTCCTCACAGCCACTCACAACCCCTTCCCAGCAGGTGCTTCCCAGCAGGGGGAAAGAGGTTCTTGAAAGTATCCCACGAGATGCCCTGGTCAGGTAGTGATGCATGGGACTGTCACCTTGCAGACGTTGGCCAGAGCTGGTCACGTGGCTTCGCTCAGGAACAAAGGGGCCAGCCAGTGCACTGCTACCATGCGCCCTGGAAGCACACAGCTAGGAAATGTGGGGGAGTGCCATACCCAGGGGCTTGTTGGTCGACAGAACAGGCACTGACATTCCGCAGGCCCTGTGACTCTGTAGAGCCCAACTGGGGAAGGAGGCTCTAGGTCACGGCAGTGGGAGACCTCTTGGATTTCTGGAGTTCTTTCCCCTGCTCCTTCTGCCGACATCCCAGGAGTAGAAGTTGCCTGCATCCTTCCTTCCTCTGTTCCCCCCTCAGTCTCCCTCGCCCTTGTCACTTCCCATTAGACCTGGGCTAAGCACACTCATGAGCCCCCTTCTGAGAAGGAGTCTCACCACAGGCATCTCAGTGATTGCCTGACAACCAAGGAGACTGTCATTACCAGGAACACACAATGGGATCCGAACCTCTTACTGGCCCACAACAAACAGTCCTCACACACTCCTGCCTGAGGTGTCAGTTTAGCCCACCCCAGTCAGAGAAGAGTTGCAGAAAGGCTCAGAGTCGGAAGCTGGAGCCCATGGTCAATGTCACCCTCTGCCTACAGTTCAGCTCAGCCCAGCACCATTGAAGCGCATGCTCAATGGAGCCCACAGAGACCAGGCTGGAGAGGGGCAGTGGTGCCCAGTGGTGAGCGTCATGAGCACTGGATCCAGCAAACTAGCGCATGGCCTTGAACAGAACAAGGAGCCTCTCTGATCCCCAATCTCTTCATCTGCACGTAGAGATTTTAGCAAGATTGAATCAGGTAGTACCAGACACATCGGCCATGACTGCGTCATACTGGACATTGTTGTGGAATAGTTGCTGCTGTCATCGCCAGAAGGGAGGAAGGACAGGTGTGTAATGGGACCTCAAAGGTCTGGGCCCAGCCCTCCGGTTCTGCCTCTAACCTACCGTGTGCCACCCGCGCTCCACCTCTCTTGGCCTTGGCTTTACCCAATGGAGAGTGAGAACATTTTCAGTATTTTTAAGAGGGTCTACACCGCCCTGCAAAAATCTGGCACTTGCCAGTTTTTCAGCCTTGCCTTGCACCCTCTGCCTGCTCTTCTCTCCATCCAATCAGGACAGACTTTTCTTCCAGTAGCTCAGCTCTTGCATCAGTCAGCTACAGCCCCCCAAGCCTTCTCAAAGCTCAGTGGCTGACAAGAACAAGCATTTATTCTCATGCTCATGGGTCTGGAGGCGGGCTGAGGTTTGGTTGACCTAAACTACAGAATGGGCTCACGTCTGCTTCACTTTTTCCCACCTGGAGTCTCAGGAGGTTCTTCTCACGGCAGATGACCAGAATGCAACAAACCGAGCCAAACCAAGCCTTGCTAATTTCCTATCTGACCAAAGCAAGTCATGTGGCTAAGCCCAAGGTCAGTGGGGCAGGGAAGTACATACCAGCCACGTGGAAGGGAGAGGGAAGTGAACACTGGCTGAACAATCATCCACACTGTCACAGGGCACAGGCGTCTATGCTGCCCTCCACCCCGGTCTCAGGGCCTTTGCACACGCGGTTCCCCCAGCCTGGAGAATTCCATCTGCAACATTCCGATCACAGCTTGGACAGCACCTTTCCCAGGGAAGCTGCCTCTGCCCCGACATTCTGGATTCACCTCCTCCTCATCCTCCTGCAGCATTTTGTGGGCCTTCGTTCCCGAAGCCCTCGAGGCTGCCCTGCACCCGTGTCTATCAGGGCAAGCTTCCATTCCCAGCCCCTTCTCTCTTGCCTCCTGTATCTCATGGTCTGGAAGGCTGAAATCCCCATCTCCTGGGTTTCTCTGCAGCTAGAATTCAGGATAAAATGACGTTTCCACCAAACGGGTATACTTGCATGGCACTGGGGAGGCAAACATGAGGTAGATTTCTGACCCTCTCTGTGGGTTAGAGAGCTGTGATTTTCCTGCAGCCAATTTCTAGGTTTATTCACCAGCATCCTGGGTGTCCTAAAGGAGTGATGGTGGGGACAGCTTTTGGGGTGCTGCCGTAATCGCCGAATCCCAGCGTTAGGGTCCCTTCATCTCTTCCTCCGATGTGGGGGCTGTGGATCAGGATAGGGGCTCAAATCCAGACAGCAGGGCATCGGCATAATCCCAGCGGTCCCAGCTGCTTCATGATCCAGGCCTGACTTGTTCTGACATCCATTCCTAGAAGCTTAACCTTGAACCCTGCCTTTTCAGACCTTCTGGTGGTTTTACAAACATAATCCCCTTCCTCCTGAAAATATAGCACTGAGCCCCCACAGATACCATGTTTTAATTACTTGTTCAAATGCCATATTCCTGACAAGACTGCAAACATCTGACGGCAGGGACCAAACGCGTGGGTTCACCGCTGCAGCATCCGTCACCGCTGCCAGCACACAGTCAGGGCACTGTAAACATGACTTTGAATGATCGAATGCATGAGTCCACGTACGGCCTCCTGCAAATTCTCACCATGATGTCAAGTGATAGACAGATTGAAATGGTAACCCAAGAAGAAGCCCCAGCCTGTTCCAAGTCCCCAGAATGCCCAAAATAAAGATAGCACAAACTTTGTCTCCCAATGCTGTCATCTGTGAAGGTGACACGGGGCTGTGTCTCTTTCAGTAGATAGGAAAACAGGCCCTGTCATTGGGAAGCAAAGGGGTGTAACAGTCAGGGAACAGGTTGTAACATCAGGAAGACTTAGACTTGAGTCCTCATTCTGGCACTTACAAGCTGTGCAGCTTTGAGCAAGTGAATTAACCTCTCTGAGACTCAGTTTTTTCACCCACACAATGGGAAAAATAGAATCTATCTTGCAGGGAATTGAGTACTTTGTATACAGTGGGGGCTTAATAATCGGTTGCTTTTCTTTCCAAAGCCTGAAGCCTGACATGGAGCAATTGCTTGTCTAAGCTTTCCCATTTTGACTCGTCAGAGGCCTTGGGGCTAAGGCGCCTCACTGCCCCCAGGCATGAACCTTTCATGGAACCAGCAGCCAACCATCCCTTGGTGGGAATACCCTTGTGGTCCCTTGGACTTCATGGTATCTGGAGACACACCTGCAACTTAGCAGATAGCAAGGGCTGTTCAAAATGTAGATGGCAGAGTCATTGTAACATATGTGATCTTGCAACAGGGACAAGTTATGCTCACAAGTGAGGATTCCCTACCACCCTCAACTTCCCCTAATGGAAGTGCTGTGTTTGCCAGCTGGGAGACTCTCCCACCCCTCCACCTCCGTGACTGCCAGCCCGGTGTGTGCAGCCCACGTAGGAGACTGGATAAAGAGACAAGGTGCAAATGGGGAAAGACGGGGCTGGGATGGCTTAAACCTTGTTCTGAGTAAGAAAGAGCTGGGGCGGAGCAGAGGAAGGAGAAAGAGTTTCCATGCTTGGGTTTAGAGAGAGAGCGTTAGCCATGGGGGATAGAGTCAGAGGAGGTGGAAAACTGGCAGTCCCTACCCCCCGCCCCCACCTTTCCAGCTCAGAATGTTTCCTCCACCAACCCAGGCAGATGCTGGACTCGAGAACTTCTGTGGTTTCTTGGGTTTAACAACACCAAGGTCATGGTAGACAAGGGTGTATTAACTCATCAGGACCCAGGAGGCTGAGGGGAAGGACAGAAAGATTTGGGTAGGTATTTTGATGAAGGGAGAAGCTCAGGGAAGGTTTGAAATGCAGGCCTCACAGAAGAGCAGGAAGTTCTGGGTGAAGTATGCCCCCCCCAACTCCCCAGGGAAGCCTTGCCCTGCTGAAGATAAGTTTCTTAGGGGTCTTGAGTCTGCCAGCAGCGAGCCCCACTCCTCCCCACATCCTTGGCAGAAAGGAGAAAGTCGTTTTTTTTCTGGGTTTTTTGTTTTTTTTTTTTTTTTTTTGAGATGGAGTCTCACTCTGTGACCCAGACTAGAGCACAGTGGTAGAATCTCAGTTCACTGCAGCCTCCGCCTACTGGGTTCAAGCGATTCTCCTGCCTCAGCCTCCTGAGTAGCTGGGGCTACAGGCATAAGCCACCATATCCGACTAATTTTTGTATTTTTAGTAGAGACAGGGTTCACTGTGTTGGCCAGGCTGGCTTCAAACTCCTGGCCTCAAGAGATCCGCCTGCCTTGACCTCCCAACGTGCTGGGATTACAGGTGTGAGCCACCGTGCCTGGCTGAATAAAGCTCCTTATATACCTTTGAGGGCCTCTCAGCAGCCCCTCCTGAGGTGTGGAATCGCCCTGGCCCTGGCCCTGAGCAGAGGCAAAGAATGCTTGGGGAAGGTAAGATAGAGCAATGACAGAGCAGGACACTTGGAGTCACGACACCTGGGTTCAAGTCCTGATTCTGCCGCTTCCAGCTGCGAGGGTTGGGCAGATTCCGTAACCTCCCCTGGGCTCGATTTATTCAACTGTGAAACGGGCACTGCAGTACTTACATCGTGGGGTTGCTTTGGATACAAAACCATCAGGCATTTGAAGGCTCAGCCTGAGGGCTAGAACATGGGAAGCATTCAGTCCTTGAAGGTTACTATTTTCAGTGCCATCAACGCCCATTCTGCCCTGTCCTGTGTCCCCAAGCCATGCCACCTTAATAACCCTATTCCCTACACCCGTTTGAGGTCCCAAGAAGGGCTTGGGATGCTTGCTGTTTCCATGACATCCATGTTTTGGGGAGCTAATTTTAATGAAGAGGACTGATTAATACAAAATTATTACTTTTCTTTTATGTCCCTTTTGTCATTTAGAAATGGAAACAAAAGATATTCTTGAGCTCAAGTCAAACATTTACCAAATTAATTCTCCTAAGAAATTGTTTGAGATTTCAAGGGTTGGTGGCTCCCCCCCGCTTAACTCTACTACATCATAAAGTAATTGCCTGATTAAGGGACGCACAGCTTGGAGAGTGACACATTTTTTAAAATTAGAACATGCCTGCCAACGGACACAGTTATGCAACTGGTTTTCTCTTTTCCAAACAACTTGATTCTCAAGGAGAAATGATAGAAGAGACAAGGGCAGGGGAAAGAACCGAGGCGATGCGCCAGGTAGCTCGTGTCTTGGGCAGCCCAGTTCAACTCCTTTTCCCCGGGACCCCTCACCTGACATCTCTCTGGGGTCTGCGGCTGCCTCCCACCAACCTTCAGGGATGTAAACCCACTGTCAGGAAGACCAACAATAGGGATCTGTATTTTTTTTTTTTTGAGATGGATTCTTGCTCTTGTTGTCCAGGTTGGAGTGCAGTGTCGCGATCTCAGCTCACTGCCACCTCCACCTCCCAGGTTCAAGAGATTCCTCTGTCTCAGTCTCCTGAGTAGCTGAGATTACAGGTGACCACCATCATGCCCAGCTAATTTTTGTATTTTTAGCAGAGACAGTGTTTCACCATGTTAGCCAGGCTGGTCTTGAACTCCTGACCTCAGGTGATCCACTCGCCTCAGCCTCCCAAAGTGCCGGGATTACAGATGTGAGCCACCACGCCTGGCCCAACAGTGGTTATCCTTGGGAAGGCATCAATTTAAACACAGGCCAGACCCCTGACCATGCTGGGCAGAGGGCACTAAGAGGTCCCTATGATTTTGGCTCTGCCTTCCAGGCTGGCAGAGGAGATAACACCATCAGCAAAAAACTGCATGACCTGGATAAATGGACTTGGGAGGGTGGAGGAGACAGAAAACCTTACCTCCTGCCGCTGTGCCCAGGCTGACGCTCCAGCCACACTGGCCTGTTCTGCAGCCACCTCGTGCCACTCCAAATTCAGCCTCCAAACAGTTCCTACTTCTTAATGCTTTTCCCCAAGGCCTTGACACAGCTGCCTCCTTCACACCAAATAACTTCTCTTCCAAGAGCCTTCTCTGACCCCCCTCAAGCTGAAGTAGCAGCTTCCCCAGGCCAGTCACTCTCCCCAACTTCCCTCTTTTGCTCTGTGCTCAGCACTGGTTGCAACCTGACAGTTCCTTTTTTGTGTGTCTGTTTCCACGTAAGCTTCACGGGTCGGGGCTCTCTGTCTTGTTCTCCTCTGTCTTTCCATTGCCTCAAACAGAGCCTGCCGTGTTACTGCTGGCAGGTGAATGAATGAATGAATGAATGAATGAATGCAACTGCTTAACTACTGCCCCACCAAGGGAACTCATTCTCTTCTCAGGATCAGATCTTTAAATAGCTCCTGACCCGGGCTGCCTGGGGGAAGGGAGGAAGAGCAGGTCAGACTGGACATCTGGAGACTCAAGTTCTAATCCTAAGCCTGAGGGTGCTCAAGTGACCACCCCTCTTTGGGCCTCACTTTCACGTCTGAAATATGAAGGATTTGGTTCAATGATCTAGAGGAGCCCCCCATGAACTCTGTCCATGTGGGGGTCTATGCAATCAATCCAAAGAAGCCAGTCACAAAAGACCGCATCATATATGATTTCGTTTATGTGAAATGTCTAGAATAGGCGATTCTATGGAGACAGAAAGTAGATTAGTGGTTGCCAGCGCCTGGAGGATGGAGGGATCTTGGGGAGGGAGTGATAGCTAAATGGCGTTCCTTTTGGAGTGATAAAATGTTCTAAAATTGATTGTGGTAATGGTTTCACAACTTTGTGGATATACTAAAAACCATTGAGTTATAAATAAATTAAAAATAAAAAAATCAATTAAAAACTAAGTATGATTTAAGGAACTGAAAATGGGTGGTTAGAGCTGTGATCCTGGAAACTACGCCACAGGAAGCCACTGACGCCATCTATATGAGCTCCTTCGGGTCCCTTGGAGGCAAGAGGAAAGTCAGGGTCAAGGGTGAGGCTCCTGGACACGCTGCTCCCAGAGTTTGGCGCAGGACCAGGCAGAAGTATCCGCGTGACTCCTGACTTTCTTGACAAAGCCACCATCTCTCCCTGGTGCTTCATTTTCAAGGCTAATTTGCAGTTCCCTTTGGTGGAGAATCTGCCTCTTGTCTTGGGCAAGTGGCTTCCGACCCAGCTTCTCAGCAGCAGGGAAAGGCCTGTTTCAGCACCGCCAGGCCTGCAGCATCCACACGCTGATGACGACTGTCCCCTACACAGCACTCTCCATGGGACAAGCTCTGTCCTGGGTACTTGGCAGGTACTTCATCCTCCCAATCACCATGTGACATAAAACCTCATTTTACAGATGAGGCAGAGCAAATGTGATTTGCCCCAGTTCACGTGGTGAGGCAGTGGCAGAGCCAGAATTGGAATCCTCAGTCTGGACCCACGGCTGAGCTCGTAACCTGACACCTTGAAGCCCCTCTCAACCTGGGAACAAATGACAGCCAATGAGCTGGAGGGGCAGACCCTCCTCCAGGTCACCACCCCAGGGTTGGGGTGCAAGTAAGAAGTCGGGGGTTATGGATTCTTCCTTAGTCTTTGAACCATGGGGTAACAGCAGCAGCTCCAGGGCAGGACAGCAGAGCCCTGGGTCCTTCAATGGAGCAGCTCCATGGGCAGTCTTGGAATGACCATGACTATTGCCACAGCAGACGGCTCTTACCAGGGGCCAATCATGACACAGAAGCTGAGCTAGGAACACGCGTCATCCCACGGGAGTCGTATAGGCATCTGAGGCAGGAAACTCTATCATCTCCACATTACGGATGAAAATCCCGAGGTTTGGAGTGGGGGAGATCACACTCACAGCTTCAAATCCTGGCCCATCCCACTTCCAAACCCATCCTCCCCACACTGTGCTCACCCACAGCATCACCTGCTCGCTCACGGGCAGGGGGCCCTTAGCAAGTCACTGATCTGTCTGATCTTGTCTTCTCGGCTTTAAAATGCAGATGATGATGCCTTCCCAGCAGGGCCATTATGAAGGTTAAATGGGAATGACACACAGTGATATAGCATAACATGATAAAAAAAGATAAATTTCATATAATATGATATAAATTTTTTATAACATGATTTAAATAATATAATTCCCTCCACTACAGCATAATAGAATAAAACAGAATATACTACCCATGCCAGCATGCAAGCTTCACGACACCAGAGCCACCCCAGCACCGCTAAAGCAGGACCTGGCAAATCGGAGGCATCTGAACAAGATTTATGGAACGTATCGCTGCATAAGTCTGCAGAAAAGAGAGGGCACAGGCAGGTGCTAAGACATGGCCAGCATTGCCATTGTTGGAAATAGATGCTCGGTGCTGCAAAGAAAAAAATCAGCACTGAAAAAGTTCCTTTTTCAAGTTTTCTTTCTTGTTAATGAGGAATTGTGGGAAGTAGAAAAGTTCCTTTTTAAAGTTTCCTTTCTTTCTTTTTTTTTTTTTTTTTGAGACGGAGTTTCGCTCTTGTTACCCAGGCTGGAGTGCAATGGCGCGATCTCGGCTCACCGCAACCTCCGCCTCCTGGGTTCAGGCAATTCTCCTGCCTCAGCCTCCTGAGTCGCTGGGATTACAGGCACGCGCCACCATGCCCAGCTAATGTTTTTTGTATTTTTAGTAGAGACGGGGTTTCACCATGTTGACCAGGATGGTCTCGATCTCTTGACCTCGTGATCCACCCGCCTCGGCCTCCCACAGTGCTGGGATTACAGGCTTGAGCCACCGCGCCCGGCCTAAAGTTTCCTTTCTTGTTAAAGAATAAGTGTGCTGATAACTTTGGAAAGCCCTATCCTGTGTAGCTGTTAGACATGCCGTGCTTACAGGCACATAGTACATTCTCTGTCCTTATATTTTAACCAAGGTATCTGAGCTGGATGTGCTCACAGGCATGTCCCAGCTCTCCATGGCTTTACCTGTTTAGAAAAGTTTTAAGTTGTTAGCCAATCGGGTTTTAGTTTAGATTGTGAGGTCCGACTTCAGCCAACGGAGATCAGACACAGCAGTAAGGACGACCCCAGATGCGTAAGAAATAAATTTGTGTGTATTCCTTTGTTCTTTGCACTCTCACGGCACCATGGCTACCGGGAGTACCCTTCCTGCAGTCCAGGAAGTAAAAATTGCATTGCTGAAAGATCCTTTGTCTCAGTGCTAATTTTTCTTTGCAGCACCGAGCATCTATTTCCAACAGCTATTGTTACTGTTATTGTTTACTGTCATTAAAAGCAAACCTGCCAGCCCGGGCAACATGGCAAAATCTCTTCTCTACAAAAAATTAGCTCGGGAGGCTGAGGTGGGAGGAAGGTTTGAGCCCGGGGATTGAGGCTGCAGTAAGCCATAATCATGCCACCTCACTCCAGCCTGGGCAACAGTGAGACCCTGTCTCAAAAAAAAAAAAAAAAAAAAGGGAAACCTACCCCTAACAGCAAGAGCAAGCTTAATATCCACAGCTGAGACTTGGGAGGGGCAGGAAGGAGCAGGTACCCGTAACAAAATTCTTGACATTGGCATAATTCTGACACAAAGACATAACTGTAGGCATAGGTGACAGACATCTGTCAGCTCCATCAGGAATCTCATTGGATTCCCTGAAAACCTTTCACCACTTACTCAGAGCTTGGTCAATTCAGTTTAGTCATTCTGATGGTGAGATACTCAGCCCAGTGTGTAAAGTTCCATGGACAATCTACCCGAGATCACCTGGCTGGTGACAGCACCGAGGGTGGAGAACTGGTCAGTGAGAGCCATCTATTTTTGTTTTTATTTTTGTCTTGTTTTGAGACGGGGTCTCTCTCTGCCATCTCGACTCACTGCAAACTCCGCCTCCTGGGTTCAAGCGATTCTTCTGCCTCAGCCTCCTGAGTAGCTGGGTTTACAGGCACCCTCCACCACACCTGGCTAATTTTTGTGTTTTTTGGTAGATATGGGGTTTAGCCATGTTGGCCAGGCTTGTCTCAAACTAGTAGCCTCAAATGACCCACCTGCCTCAGCCTCCCAAAGTTCTGGGATTACAGGCATGAGCCACCACACCCAGTTGAGTTAGAGCCATTTAAATCAATTCAACAAGCATATTTTGATGCCTTGCATGTGCCTGGTTTCACACTAGACATAGGAACAGGTGGATGAAGCCCCTGCCCTGGTGAGCTCACCCTCTGTGGAAAATGGCTGGATCAACTTCCTTTGCAGAGGGAACAAGTCTTCCCACAGCAGCTGGGAACCCTCCTGACAAGAGAGACGCCAACTTCTCCTCTCTCTGTATTCCCCACTCTTGGGTCCCTTACCCCAATGATACCCACAAGCTAGCTCTGTCATAGGGCAAGGGTGAGCTCTGTAGTCATTAAATTGCCATGAAACAATATCAAGCAAAGTGTGGCCCTGGTTCCAGCTCCAGCATCCCAGGTTTAACCATTTTGGCCAGAAGACTGGTCAGATTTGAGCATCCAGCTTTCCACCTGTAGGACTGAACACCCAACCTGCATGTGTTGAGACACACAGGTGAGTACAACCCTGCCCACAGTCCAGGGGATACAGAGAAGAATAACAAATCCTGGAAGCCCAAGCAGATGTCTTGGGTTCTCAGAATGTGGCTGAAGATTTCCAACTGGGATCTGAGGCAGTCACCACCCCTTTGGAGTTTGGATATGGTTTGGCTGTGTCCCCACCCAAATCTCATCTTGAATTGTAGTTCTCATAATCGCTTGTCATGGGAAGGACCTGGTCGGAGGTAATTTAATCACTGGGCGGTTATCCTTATTATGTTCCTGTGATAGGGAGTGAGCTTTCACAAGATCCGATGGTTTGATCAGGGGCTTTTAACCTTTCGCTTGGCACTTCTCTTCCTGCTGCCGTGTGAAGACGGATGTGT
Organism: Sapajus apella; assembly: GCF_009761245.1. NCBI lineage: Eukaryota > Metazoa > Chordata > Mammalia > Primates > Cebidae > Sapajus > Sapajus apella. The sequence goes on along the minus strand of NW_022436983.1, from coordinate 11,217,914 downwards.
TTGCTTCCCCTTCTGCCATGATTGTAAGTTTCCTGAGGCCTCCCAAACCATGCTGAACTATGAATCAATTAAACCTCTTTCCTTTATAAATTACCCAGTCTCGGGGATGTCTTTATTAGCAGCGTGAGGACAGACTAATACAGGGAGCCCGTGGCATGAGAGCAGGCAAGCTGCATGGCTGAGACCACCAGCAGCCTGGTGGGAAGGGGGAGCAAAGGCTTGTTTATCCAGGGAGGGAGTGTGGGAAGTGGAGGACAGGAGCAGAAGCAGGGCTTAGCTTGGCTGGAAAACTCGATTTTGTGGAAATCTGGGTCTGAAATGAAATGAGCCTTTGGGGATGGAATTTAATATTGTCTCAAAGCCTTTGTCTTCATTTAGGGCGATGGGATTGCATTTATCGTGGCTTCTCCCTTCGTCCCAGTTACATTTATTTTGGATTTATTCACTTATGAGTCTTGCAACAAGAAGTTGAAATGAGTAAATGTACTTTTTTTCCCGAGCTACATTAATTTCGGAGTGAGATTTATTCTGCCCGCTGCTCCTCTTATGGTTACTGATGAGCTGCAGAGCCCTGCTAGGGGGTGAACCAGGTAGGTGAGGCTGAGAGGTGAGATGGGGCTTTCCAGTGAGCCTGGGATCCAGGAATGTTTCAGCTGAGCTCGGTCCTCAGCCCCTCACCAGTATTTTCCTGATAGGATCACGGTGGGGAGAAGGAGTAAAGTGTTCCATTCGAAGGACTGTAGTAGAAGGGAAGAGTGAAGATGTCTATTCAACAGGTATTTTCCTCCAGTGCCTATCAGCTGACCTGGCACATAGAAGGTGCTATGGATTGAATTGTGCCCCCACCCACCACCAAAAGGTGTGTTGAAGTCTTAACCCCTAATACCAAATGGGGTCTTTGCAAACATGATCAGGTTTAAAATGACATCATTAGGGTAGACCCTAATCCAATATGACTAGAAGCCTTATAAGAAAAGGGATCTCAGCTGGGCATGGTGGCTCACTCCTGCAATCCCAGCACTTTGGGAGGCCAAGGCGGGCGGATCACGAGGTCAAGAGATTGAGACCATCCTGGCCATGATGAAATCCCATCTCTACTAAAAATACAAAAATGAGCCAGGCGTGGTGGCACGCATCTGTAGTCCCAGCTACTCAGGAGGCTGAGGTAGAAGAATCGCTTGAACCCAGGAGGCGGAGGTTGTAGTGAGCCGAGATTGCGCCACTGCACTCCAGCCTGGCGACAGAGCAAGACTCCATCTCAAAGAAAAGAAGAGGGATCTCTGGACAGAGGCACATAGGGAGAGGGCTGTGTGATGACAGAGGCAGAGATTGGAGCCAAGGGACACAAAGGAACTCCAGTGACTGATGGTCACCACCAGAAGCTAGGAAGAGGCAAGGAAAGACTCTACCCAGAGTTTCAGATCTAACACAGCCTGGGACACTTTGATCTTGGACTCTGGCCTCCAGAACTGTGAGAAAATAATTTCCGTTGTTTTAAGCCACCCAGATTGTGGCACTTTGTTATGGCAGGCCCAAGGAAGTAGTAAATATTTGCATTCTTTGAATAAATGAATGAATGGATGTCTTCATTGCCAAACTATGCTAGGTGCTTGGGATGGAGAAGGTGCTGGTTTTATTCCCCAAAATTCATCTTATGGGGACTAGGACCTTCCTTTCCCATAGATGTGGCCCTTTAAGATCCTGGGGGTAACTTAAAATAAATCAAAAATATATCTGGTTTGCCGTATTCTCATGAGACCCATGAAGCACAGAGACAGGCAATGAGACTGCCCAAACTTCTCTCAAAGGCAGGTGTTTCTGATCAAGATGGTCATGATTTCTAAGACGTCCTTCTTCTCAGTTTATCTTTACCAGTCTCCTCTTTTTCAGATGCTATAAAGAACTCTTTGAGGCCAGGTGTGGTGGCTTATGCCTGTAATCCCAGCATTTGGCAGGCAGAGGCAGGCAGGTCACTTGAAGTCAGGAGTTTGAGACCAGCCTCGCCAACATGGTGAAACCACATCTCTCTAAAAAAAAAAATACACAAATTAGCTGGCTGTGATGGTGTGTGCACTTGTAGTCCCAGCTATTCAAAAGGCTGAGGTGGGAGAACCTGGGAGACAAAGTTGCAGTGAGCTGAGATTTTGTCACTGCACTCTAGTCTGGGCAGCAGAGTGAGACCCTGTCTCAACAACAACAAACACTGCTCAAGACTGGGTAATTCATAAAAGAAAGAGGTTTAATTGACTCACAATTCTGTATGGCTTGGGAGGCCTCAGGAAACTTACAGTCATGTCAGAAGGGGAAACAGGCATGTCTTACATGGCAGGCAGGAGAGAGTGTGTGAAGGAGGAACTGTCAAATGTCAAACACTTATAAAACCATTAGATCTGGTGAGAACTCCCTCACAAGAACAGCATGAGGGAAACTGCCCCCATGATCCAACCACCTCCCTCCCCGGACACCTGGGGATTACAGGTCCCTCCATCAACACATGGGGTTTACAATTCAAGATGAGATTTGACTGGGGACACAGAGCCAAACCACATGATCAGATTTCACCCATCTCTCTGAACCACCTGTGGTTCTCTGTGCCCATAAGGTCCTGCATACTCCCTAGGGAAAGGAGAAAAGTATTCAAATATCAAGAAATAGTGGAACAGAGGACTATGGTACAGTCTGGAGCAGCTACAACTCCAGACCACTGATGCTTAGGGGTCAGAAGCCCAAATTCTTCCCAACGTTGCTTAAAGTTTCCCTGAACTTGACTCAGTTGATGCACCTCCCCCAATCTGCATGCCCGCCTGCCACTAGTCCTGGGTCTCTTGTCCAGCTTCCTGCTGGAGCAGCTCCCGAGTTGGCTCATGCCATTGCCATGGTTGTAAAGCCCTGGGCATCCAGCCCAGGCAGTTCACAGTGCCCTTGCCCCCATGGCTGCTCCTGCCACCTGCACCTCGGTCACCAGGCCCAGTGCCCAGGTGACGCAAGAGCGTTTGTGAATGTACAATGAGGATGTATGAGTGCGCAAATGAGTGACTGAAATTCTGGATTCATGAACAAATGAGTGAGTGAGGATGTCAGCCAGTGAGTGACTGAGGTGGTGAATGAATTGGGGAGTGGGTGGTGGTTGGGTCAAGAGGTGGTCTTTCCCTGAAGTGGTAGTGGCAGCCTTGTCCGAATTGATCAATGTCATCTCAGGCCATCCAGGAAGCTGGGGAGCTGGGGGATTTGAATGGACGCCTGACTTAATAGCCAATCTGCCAGATAATTGCCCATTTCCTTCACAGCTAGGCTGGGTGGGGGTATGAGACACCGGGTGGGAGGGGGTGCTGGCCTCACCAGGCCCACTTATTCGCACTGTTGCAGGAGCTTAAAGAAGTAAACACCGGTTTTCCCACATGACAATAAGCAAAAGTAAATGTGACATTGTCTAATGCCATTTTCTCTCCTTTCTTCTGGAAGCTGGGCACCTGGGGTTCCTCTGTGCTCATTATGCTTAGATGCCAACATAATGGCACATCCAAACTTGCACTTCTAGTGCCCAACGGACGCCTGCTTTTGCAAAACAGTTGGCCCCACCGGATTTTTTTTTTCCCTGCTAAAATTGACCAGTAACATAACTGAATTGAGCAAACTGAATTGAGGATAAGTTACATCTGGGTTAGGTAGCTGCAAATTCTTCTTCTGAAAAAGAGCCAGAGCATTTTTGTTTATAGCAACAAGCTAGGGCTTTACAATCTGACGCCAAACCAGACACTCCACTCTTCTACTGCCTCCTCCCTTGAAGGCATCCTGCTACCAGGTGGCAGTGCTGAGTGCCACCCCTGCTATTCCCCACCCCAGCATTATTGCCCACATTGGCCCCACCATCTGGAATTCCTTCATTTTTTCCACAGACCTAGACCCTATACACTCACCTTCTTTGTGAATGTGTAATGGTTAGCACCTTTCCTTCCCTCCACCTGCAGTGTTCCTGCCCCCATTAAATTAATAATAATAATAAAAGACTGGGTTAATTTACTGAACTCTAGGCTGGTCACTGTACTAGCCTAGTGTGATACACTAGCCACATTAAATGTGCTACTCTTATGTCATCACATTTAATTCTCTCAACAAACCTATGAGGTAGATGCCCATTCTACAGATGAGGAAACGGAGGCTCCAACATGGTAAGTCATTTGCCCAATGTTACAGAGCTAGCAAATGTCAAACCAGGATTTAAAGCATGCAACAATGCACGACCCAAGCAACTCATCATGATGGTCCTGCATGGCATTGCCTTAAATGTCACTGCCCCAGGCACCTGCTTCATCTTCCCCTCCTATGCTCTGGGAGGGGTGGCCTGTTTCTTTCCCTGAGTTCCCAGGCACCTTATGTATACCTCTGTAATGTATCCCACAACACGGAAATCAGTGGCATCTATGGTAGTTAATGGCTAACTAGGCTGTGCACTCCTCAAGGGCAAGGACTGTGTCCAATTCATCGCTGTGCCCCAGGGTCTGACACATTGGGACTCAGGCTTCATGGCAGAGGTGAATCCCCTCAAAGTCCCTGGTCCTGGGCTGACACACAGCAAACAAGGAAATCCCGGCTGGAGACAGAGTCATAGCCAGTCCTTGTCAGAGCTGGTCAGGTTGTCTGTCACAGAAAAGCCAACTCAACCAGCTTAGGAAACACAGGCCAAGTTCATAGGCTGAAATAACGGGGCATTCCAGCATGGCTGGGCTCAGGGCTCAAACAGCATCTCTCTGGTCTCTTTCCTTCCTTTGCACAGGTGACAGATAGGCAGGCACTTGCCAAGAAAGCTCAGGGTTTGCCTCCTCCTGGTTTCAGATCCATAGAAAAGAACAGATTCTATCAAAATCCCGGGCCTGCCTCTCACGGGCCCAGGCTGGGTCCATGTGTGCCTGAAACTGAACCGGCATCAGAGACCAGGAGAGAGTGCACATGGATTGGTTCAGTCTATATCACATGTGTACCGGGGGCAGGGTCAGCCCCACACAGACCAAAGGGCCTGGGAGGACCTGAGAGGGAGAAGAAATGGCTCCTCTGGACCCTGGGGAGGGAAGAGAGTGGCTTTTCTGATGCTGAACCTGAGTCTTCATCTCAAGCCTGGGGCTCTCCTTTTACACCCTCCATCCTGTGACATCAGCTCTCAAAGGGAACGCACAGGGCACCCTCTGGAGTAGAGCTCTGAGTTACAGAGCCTCAAAGACCATGGCTCTGCCCTGCAGGTGTCCGGGAGAGATGGGCTCGATCTACCCAGGTTGTGTGAAATTCACGTGTGGGCTTTGATCTGCCCTCACCTGCTTGCGGTCTGCAGCATCAGCAGAACTTCTGCAGAGACAGGCCTGGACCAAAGTCAGGAGACCTGCACAGGAAAGGCATCCTTCACATCTCAGCTGTCTCCTGCCACTCCCAGGAAGCTTCCCCCAAGGGCTGCGTATAAGAGCATAAATATTCACAGAACATGCATGTGTTCAGCCCCTTCAGAATAGTATAATGTGACTAGGGACGCAAACTTCAGTGCCGGCTTCAAATCCCAGCTCAGCCACTTACAAGCTTGCTTAACTTCTCTGCTTCTATTTCCTCCTCTGTAAAATGGGAACAAGATAATACTTACCCCAGGCTGTTGTAAGGATCAGATCAGTAAAAATACGTAATATGCTTAGAATGATGTTGGGCATCCAGTAAGTGCTATGTACATGTTAGCTACTGTCGTCACTATTATTACTATTCTGCGTGTAGCAGCACTGGGCTCGACCTGGAGGTACAGCTCCTTTTCACACGCTCATTGGTTCGACTGATGGGAGGAACCAGGGAGAAACTGTCAGGTAATACACTGGGCTCACAGGTTCTACTGTACAGCTGTAAGGGAGGGAGCATCTGGCCTGACTCAGTTCATGTAAAAATTATCTCACATTTTCTCACATGAGCTAATGGTATAAGACAATCATTTTAAAAGCTATAAAATCCTAGGCTATGTTAATAAAAGGAAAATGTCAAGACCAAAGTATAATACTTCTTCTCTATTGCATTCTAATCGGATCATACATTGGATATTTTTTCAAACTCAGATTTTACATTTTAAGGAAGATAATGAAGGCAAAGGGAAACATAAGGGAAAACAGGACTCTAAAGGACCCCGTGTCACATGTCAAGAACTGGAGATATTTCCCCTGATGAAGAGGGGACATGACCTTTACCATCACATTGTAGTTGAAGAACATTCTAAAGGATGAAGGTATCTGATCTCTGAGTCTCCAGTGGGCACAATTTAATGTAATAGACAATGCTGGCTGGACAGTGGGTTTGTTTGTCACATGTCAGAAAGTTCCAAGCACTGCAGCCGGATGGTAATGAAACAGATGACCTTAGGAGGTGGTGAAGGTTTGGTTAAGTGAGGCGTGCATGTGAGACCAGATGGTCATCTGACCAGAACGCCAAAGATTAGGAACAGAAATGGTCTTCATCTCATGTGCCAATCTAATCAATTGGTGGTGGGCATGTTGAGTATTAAAGAAAGGCTGGATTTGGTGATCAAGAGTTCCATCATTGATTAGTGATGCCTGCAATGGGCACAGAAGGGCTATTGGGTGGAAGGTGAGGTGCATCTTATATTTCTTAATCCTGCTGTAGAAGTGGCATTTGGTAGAAGATTGGATCCTATATTCTACAAGGTCTCAGAAATCCTATGGCTTTGTGATTGCATTTTATTGCATCTCTTACAGAGAAAACCGAGTCCAAATTAACATTTTTGGTAGCAGATTAGACAACTGAAACTTGCTCCAGGATCTCAGAGAGCCAAGCCAGTGAGACCTAATGAGAGTCCCCGTCTAGCCAATCCCAGATCCTAGATGCATCCCAGACTCTGAAACTTCAAGCAGAAAGTGGAACTTGACGCCATCTCAAAATTTTGAGGGTGCCTGGTCTGTAGCACCCAGCTTTAGAGCTGGCAGGCCCGAGTTTATGTCCTGATGCTACTATTTTTTTGCTGTGTGACACTGGACAAGACGCTTCACCACTCTGAGCTCTGGTTCCTCTGTGAAGAAATAGGAGGCAGTATAAGTAAAATAATGTCTACCTTAAAAGTTTATTGGGACTTCAGGCCGAGATGGAGTAACAGGAATCAGATTTACTGCCTGAATGAAACAACAAAAAAACAGACAAAATATTAAAAACAACGGTTTTTAAGACACTGGGCATCAGAGAGTGAAGGAGCTTGAGCCCTAAGAAACAAGAAACACATGAAGTAGACCCCTCAGCTTCCCCAGCTTACTACCTTGAGAGAGTTTCCAGACTTTGGATTAGGCAAAAATTTCTTGCATATATCATCAATAACAGGATCCATTCAAGAATGCATTGATTGGCCTGGCGCGGTGGCTCAAGGCTGTAATCCCAGCACTTTGGGAGGCCGAGGCAGGTGGATCACCTGAGGTCGGGAGTTCGAGGCCAGTCTGACCAATACAGAGAAAGCCCATCTCTACTAAAAATACAAAAATTAGCTAGACCACCTGAGATTGGGAGTTCAAGGCCAGTCTGACCAATACAGAGAAAGCCCATCTCTACTAAATATACAAAAATTAGATAGACTGTTAATAAAAGGAAAATGTCAAGACCAAAGTACACTTTTTCTCTATCACATTCCAATGCATGGTGGCGCACAACTGCAGTCCCAGCTACCCGGGAGGGTGAGGCAGGAGAATTGCTTGAAACCAGGAGGTGGAAGTTGTGGGGAGCCGAGATCGCACCATTGCATTCCAATCTGGGCAGCAAGAGTGAAACTCCATCTCAAATAATAATAATAAAATAATGAGTTAATAAATTGGACTTCATTAAAATGAAGATCTCCTGATCTTTGAAATCCTGTTCAGAGAATGAAGTGATAAGATAAAGACTAAGAAAAAGTATTCACAAATGAAGTATCTGCTAAAGGACTAGTACCTGGGATATAGACATGACTCTCAAGACTCAATCATAAGAAAACAAACAACTGAATTTAAAATGAGTAAGACTTGGACAGACATTTCACCAAGGAAGATATACAGATGGCAAATCAACAGAGAAAAAGACACTCAGCACAATTAGGCATCAGGGAAGTGTCAATTACAGGCACAGGAGATGCTAACATACTTACTATGTTGCTAAAAGTAAAAGATTAACCACACCAAGCCTTGGCGGTGAAGAGGCAGAGCAGCTGGAAATCTCACACATTGCTGGTGGAAATGCAAAATGGTACCAGGACTTCAGAAAACAGTTTGGTGCTTTCCTTTTTCTCTCTCTCTCTCTCCTTTTTTTTTTTTTAAGGGACAGAATCTTGTTCTGTCACCCAGGATGTAGTGCCACGGTGCGATCATAGCTCACTATAACCTTGAGCTCCTGGGCTCAAGTGATGCTCCTCCCTCAGCCTCCCGAGTAGGCGGGACTACAGGTGTGCACCACCACATCACCATGCCCGGCTGGCTACTTTTTTAAATTTTCTGTAGAGATAGGGTCTTGCTATGTGGCCCAGGCTGGTCTTGACCTCCTGCCTTGGCTTCTCAAAGCACTGGGCTTACAGGCATGAGCCACCGCCACTCCCAGCATTTCCTTACATCAAACATGTGCTTACCATATGATCCAGCCATTCCTAGGTATTTACTCATAACAAAAGGAAGCATGTGTCCACAAAAAGTCTTTTACACAAATGTTCATAGCAGCTTTATTCATACTCATCTAAAACTGGAAAAGATCCAATGTCTATCAATGGATGAATAGATACACAAACTGCAGCGCAGCCATAAGCTGGAATACTAGCCGTCAATAAAAAGAAGGAACCACTGACACACAACACACCATGGTGGAATCTCAAAATAATTATGATGAGAGAAACAAGCCGTACAAAAACAGTCAATACTGAATGATTCCATTTCCACAGAACTCTGAAAAATGCAAACTAATCTATAGCGACAGCAAGCAGATCGGTGGCTGCCTGGGAATGGGAGGGACGGTGGAGAAGGGAAAAAGGGAAGGTTACCGAAGGGCAGGAGGAAACTTTTGGGGAGTGACGTATATATTCTCTATCTTGATTGTGGTGATGGTTTTACAGGTGTGGTTGTGTGTGTATATGCATATATTTATATCAAAATCTATCTAATCTATTAAAGATGTGCAGTTTCCAATGTGCAAATCATCCTTCAGGGATGCTATTGCAAAAAAAGGGAGAAAACTGAAAGTTTAATGAGGTGATTAAATGATGTGATACACAGTGACTGACACTTCCACCTTCGTGGTGTTTGTGGGATTTCCTTACAAAGGGAGGGTAAGGGATAGTGGGTCTCCCGCCTTTGATTGACTTCATCCAAACCACCAAACACTGACTAGAGCTGTCCCATCCGACTCTAGAGACCCCGAAATTTGCTGGCAAAAGTTCACAGAAAGGCAGGAAGGAGAAGAGCAGCAGCAATTGAAAGTCTGGGCTTGGCCAAGCCTGATTCTTGCAGCAAACTCCCCGGGATGAGGTCTCCTGCTCTCCCTCCCCATTGGGGAGCTGCTGGTCCCGGGGTCTCCCGCTGCTTGGTGAGTCACTCTCCTGAATCACTTGAAAGACTCACTTGCCTGGAAACGCTGTGGGTGACTCCTGTATCCTTCCTCCTGTATCCTTCCTCCTGCATTGGAGGGTAAGGGGGTGCCCCACTGACTGCCTGGTGCAGGCTGGTCCAAGGGGCATCTCCAGGTGCTCCGCAGAATGTGTGGGCATCTCTGAGCCCAGCAGCGTTTGAGGAAGAGTTGAAGGGTGAGAGCAAGAGTTTCAGAGCTGGAGAGCAAATCTCAACCCCAGCGCTGATTCTCCTAGGAGAATTACACAATCTCTCTGAGCCTCAGTGCCTCATGGGTGAAACAAGGTAAGATGAACTCTTCTGAGGGTTCTTTTGAGGATTTACATAGTCTCTCTGGGAGAGCAGGATAGGTCCACATTCAACAAGGGGTGCTGGGGTAGGTTCAAAAATGTCCCTCCCCCAAAAGATATCCACGTCAAATCCCAGGAATCTGTGGATATGACCTTGTTTAGGAAAAGGGTCTTGCAGATGAGATTCAAGTTAAGGGATCTTGAGATGAGGAGACAATTCTGGAGTCTCCAGGTGAACCCTAAATCCAATGACAATGGGGTCTTAGAAGACAGAGGGAGATTTGAGATGGACAGAAGAGGAGAAGGTGACGTGAAGATAGAGGCAGAGACTGGAGTGACACAGCCTGACATGGTTTGCTATGTTCCCACCCAAATCTCATCTTGAACTGTAGCTCCCATAATTCCCATGTGTCATGGGAGGGACCCAGTGGGAGATAACTGAATCACAGGGGCAGTTTCCCCCATACTGTTCTCATCATAGTGAGTAAGTCTCACGAGATCAGATGGTTTTATAAAGGGAAATCTCTTTCTCTTGGCTCTCATTCCCTCTCTTGCCTGGTGCCAGGTAAGACGTGCCTCTCACCTTCCACCATGATTGTGAGGCCTCCCCAGACACGTGGAACTGTGAGTCCTGTAAATCTTTTTCTTTATAAATTACCCTGTCTCAGGTATGTCTTATCAGCAGCATGAGAACGGACTAATACACCAGCAACCACAGGGGAGGAGGAGACCCCAGGCACAGGATGTCCACTGGACCCTCCTGTGGAGCCCAGCCCAGCCGACACCGTGACTTCAGGTTTCCAGCCTCCAGAATGGAGAGCAAACACGCTTCTGCTGCTGTTGCCACCCAGTTTGTAACAGTTTGTTACGCCTGCCACGGGAAACCAGTACAGGTGCTTTGGGACAAAACAAATCTGACTTTAATTTCCTGCCAGGCCATAAGAGCCAGGCTCCCCAGATAGCCAGGCCAGAGTTTTCCATCCGCAGCACTGTTTTCATTTTGGGTCAGATCATTCTTTGTCGAGGGATTTCCTTGTAGGATGTACGGCTGCTTTCCTGAACTCTACCCACTGGATGCCAGCAGCACCCCTCCCCGAGTCACGACAACTAAAAATGCCTCTGAACGTTGCCAAATGTCCTCTGAGGAGACAAAATCGCCCCCAATTGAGATGTTAGGACCGTCACTCAGACCAGCCCATCTGCCTCTGTTTCGTCAGCCGCAGATAGAGGGCAGGGGACAGTGGCAGAGGTAACGCTAGCATCCACCTCACAGGACTTCCATCTCAACAGCAATTTAGTAAGTACTGACGTGCCGGGCACGTACTAGGCCCTGGGGCCACAGCAGTGAACTAAACAGATGTGATATTTGCTTCATGGAGTTTACAGTCTACTGGGTTGGTCGTGCTGAGGGTAAATTGAAACAATACATTTAAATAACCAGATGCAGGCCTGACCCATCCTAGGTATTCAACGATGGCTGTTCTTTAAGTTATTATTCACTTCAGTATCATTTTAGCATAATCCTAATTATCATCATAAGCATTTAACACAACGCCTGGCACAGAGTAGTATCCAAATAAGATAGACATGGTGGTGATACACTAGCATGATACGTGGACGGTGTTTAGTCCAGTGCTGGGACTATAGCAGATGATCCACAGTTGGTGGCTTCTTTCCTCTCCTCCAGAGGCATAGAGGAAGTCAGCAGTTTCTGGACTACAGCCCAGGTCTCCTGCCTTGTAATCTGGAATAATCAGTTCTGTTGTATCGTCCTCTGAGCTCCCACCCAACCCTCTGTACTAGCCAGACCTTCACAGAAATAATGATGCAAACAAATAGCACAAAATCTCAGTGGCTTACAACCATGAGCGTTTATTCTAATGCTCGTGGGGCTGCAGGCTGGCTGTGGTTTGGCCGATCTAGGCTGGACCTGGCTGGGCTGCTCCACTGTAAGCTGTGGATTGGGTTCAAGTCTGATCTCTGTGTGTTCATTATGTTTTTTATTGGTGGGGGAGACAGAGTCTTACTCTGTTGCCCAGGCTGGAGTGCAGTGGCACCATCTCAGCTCACCACAACCTCTGCCTCCTGGGTTCAAGCAATTCTCCTGCCTCAGCCTCCCAAGTAGCTGGGACTACAGGCACGCACCACTATGCCTGGTTAATTTTTGTATTTTTTAACAGAGACGGCATTTCACCATGTTGGCCAGGCTGGTCTCAAACTCCTGACCTTATGATCAGCCTGCCTCAGCCTCCCAAAGTGCTGGGATTACAGGCATGAGCCACCGCACCTGGCCCCCTCTGTGTTAATTCTTGAGCCTGGTCTTGTGAGGCCATGGCCACCCTGGGCATCTTCTTCCCCTGTTAGGTCACAGGAGCACAAGAAATCAAGCCAACGGACACATGCCTATTTAAGGCCTCTGCTTGGGTTACGTTCACTGGCTTTCCATTGTCCAGAACAAGACACATGGCTAAGCTCCACATCGGGGGGAAAGGGGTGATGGGCACCACGGTGGGAGGAGAGGGAAGCATGTCTGCTGATAGGTAATCTCAGTGTCCCTGCTCCCTCCAGGCAGGACCTGCACCCAAATACCTGAGGCTTAGGAAAATAAAACTGTACGCTGCAGAAGAGGGGCCAGCTCCAATAGGCATGATCAGGGCTATGGATCCCAAAGGAAAAGGGAGAGGAAATGGGTGAGGACAGAAACTGACAGGATGAGGCTTGGAAGCATTTCCTTTTTCATAGGGAGGGGGGTCATAAAGACAAAGGAACTGGGAGTGGCACTCAGTTCCCAAGGCCTGGACTCCACAGGTCCCATCGCCAGGGGCTGGCTGTCCCCTTTCTCTGCCGCAGCTCCAGCCTGAGACCACAGAGACTCATTCCACCCGCCTCTATTATCAATATCTAATTAAATCTAATTGGGGGAACGGGAAAGGAGAGAGAAAGAGCATGCAGTCAACATAACAAATAGGGTCTAGCTATGATTGATCACCCATGACCACAAGCTGGGCACGACTCCCAGGCCAGAAGCTGAAACCCAGGGAATCGTTCCTTTGCCGGAATTAACCCATGTGGGTCTTAGGAATCACTGGAGCCGGCTCTACATCATCACTGTGTAGCATAGACCTCCGTTTCCCTTAAATACCACAGCACCCAACTCTGCTCCTTACTGGAGCAGTCCCTTGGGTTCAGCGTCGCCCTCTGTAGGTAGATTGCTGAATCGCAACATCACTGCCACCCTGTCCTTCCTTTTGAAGCAAAGAACTCCTTATAATTTGCAGCTTTTTCAAACCTACTTTCCCAGATGCCTCACTAGTCAAACTCGCCAGGTATATATTGCATACATATTATGTACCAGACACCTTGATGAGCATTGAGATACCACAGTGAACCCAGAAGACCCAGATCCTTCCTACCCTCTGAGAGCCCACTGTCTACCGGGGGGGCACAGACATTTAAAAACCCAATGATTATATTCTGCAATCAATGCTATGCCAGGATGCACATTGTCACAGGAACACAAAGACAGAACATCGGTCATCAGAGAGAGCTTCCTGCAGGGGTGACATCTGATGAGACCTCAGCAATGACTGGGTGTGAACCAGATGAAGTAATTGGAGGAAGGGGTCAGAAGAGGAGAGGGAGTCCATGGTGTGTGGCAGGCAGAGAGTATGATGGCAGAGTCATCAAGACCTCATATTTCAAGTGCCCAGCCCAGGGTACAGCACACAGTAGGATCTGAGATGTCAGCTGTCTTTGCCCTTATGTGTATACCTGGCGATCATCCAGCCTCCCAGCTGCCCCTTGAGTTGGATGGGGTCAGGACTTGTACTCTCATTCATCCATGTGGGAAAATGACAGATCAGGGACCTGATTGTGGCCATAGAGTGAGCTAGTGGGGGTCCGGCCTCACCCAGGGAGTCTGTGCCAGGTGCAGTCAAGAATATTGATGGCAGGGATCAGAGGATTTGGATAATAGTCACAGCTCCTCCATGATTAAACATCTGCCTCCCCTCAATAGGCTGCTTCCTGTCTCTGGCCTTGGAGTCTCCAACCAGAGCATGGATGGAAGCTGAACTGAAGCAGCAGGGTCCCTTCCAACCCTGACATTCCGAGATGCTACGATTCCTTGTGAATGAGGATGACTCTGAGGCTGTTGTGAAGAACTGAGCCTGACCCTGACACTCTCCCACCCACCAGCAGGAAAGAGGGGCAAGTCAAGGTCTCTAGAAGGCAGAGTCATGCCATCTTGGCCAGGTCATCAGCCTGGCATATTGGAAGTAAACTACTGTCCACAAACCATGGTGCCCATGCTAGTATTGTCCACTATTACTGGGTGACCCAATATAATCCCCGAACCTTTCCAAGCCTCAGTTCCCCCATCTTATATGAGAAAAGTCATTGCCACTTTTCTCCCTCCCAAGGCTCTTTCAAAGACTGGCAAATGCGTGAGAGGGCTGAAGGGCCAGCACCTCCTTAACCAACCTGAGATAATTTGGGCAGCTCTGCTCTCTTCCTTCTGCCACCGCAGGCCTGAGTTCTGTCCCTTTGACTGCTCATGAACAGAAAAGTCAAGACAGGTCCTTCAGCTCCAGGTGGATGGGGGTCAAGGGCAGTGGAAAGTAGAGTAAGAGCATCTCACTCAAGGTCTACTCTAGAAAGAGGTGGAGACAACCGCTACCCTTGGTTTGGAGAGGCCATGGAGAATCCGACGGACTATCCCTCTGCTGTTCCCCATGACCAGGGTCCTTGAGTGTCCCTGAATCACCCCGACATCTGATGTAGCTGGTTGAAAAGATTCAGCTTGCCTTCCAGATGTGACCACCGGCCACTGGACATCTGGCTCTCTGAGCACTCCTGGCAACATGGAGGGATAAATTAGCTCATTTTCCCTAACACTTTTTCTTCCAGATGTGTGGCAGTCTATACAGAGCACACATCTGGAGAACCAGAAACAACTTCTCCTATTGAAGCCAATGAATAAGCATGCAGAACCCAGACTGTGGGGGACGAAAGCAGCCATCTGCCTTACACTGATAAGCCATGAGCCACTCACTGCCTCCCCTTCTCTTCCCTCAGCCCCTCTCCCATTCTTTGCTGTCTCATCCCTGCCTCTGCCAACTCCTCCGTGCCAGGGGTGGTCAAGAAATGTCAGGGAGAAAACAAGAAAAAGAAAAAGAAAAGCTGAGGGTTTTTTAATGCCTGCTAACTTAACTTCACATGTTACACCTTCTTTTCATTCGGGGACTCAGTCTATGAGTCGAATCGTTTTCACAGGAGTTTACATTTTTTAGTCAGCCAAGGGGCAGGCACTGTGTTATGTTTTCTACACACTTCGTCTCATTTACTCCGCAAGGCTGCATGATTAAGTTGGCACGATTAGGAGCATTCTTTACGGGGGAGGGAATGGAGGCACAGAGAGGTTAAGCTATTTGCCAGAGGTCACACAGCTACAGAGGCCTGGACGAAAACAGTTTTGTAAGATAAGATTGACTTCGGGGTCTGTGTGCTATTGCCCCACAGCATGGAATTCCTGCCAAATGGATCAGGGGAGGGGTTCTTTATTTAAGCAAGTGGTTTCAGTGATCTCATAATAACAAGCTAGACCACCACTCCATCTTAAAAACAAGCCCCACAGGGCCAAGATTAAGGTAAGCCCAATGAGGTGGGATCACGTAAGATTAGATCTTGTCTTTATTTAAAATTTTAATATTTTGTTCATCGTAGATTTTTTTCACACATAATCAATATTTTAAATATTGCATTAAAATACCATTTACCCTAATTACTGAGTTTTTGGACCCCCCTTAAATTTTGCCCCCGAGGAGACTCCCCTCACTCTAGCCCTGGCCCCGAGTTACAGAGCCCCTATTTGGTGTCCATCCTGGGTCAATGTCAAGGTAGATAACGAGGCATGTAAGTACCCAACCCCTGTCTTTAGGGAATTCACAAGGTCTTAGGGAAATAAGACTTCTGTAAACTCAGTACCTCGGGGACTAGAAAAGCGAGCACTGGCTTGTGAGACGCGCGCACAGTAGGTTTAAGAGCAGACATGGTCATGTCAGAGTGCTGGGCCTGATCCTGCCCCTGCAGCTTTACTAGCTGAGGAACTTTGGGCAACTTACCTAACTTCCCTGGGCCTCAGTTTCCTCATCTTTAGAATGTGGCTAATGACAGTGCCAAGCTCCCAGAGTGCACATGTGATGAACCAGGCAAAACACTTACAACCTGCCCCAGAAGGACACCTGCACCGAGTGTTAGCCACTGTTATTAACGCGGTCATGGTTACTATGTACAAACCATGAGCACCCGGGGTATTTGGAGACAGGAGAGCTGGAGAGGGCTGGGGCAGCCTGCTGGTGCTGCTCCAGGAGGCAAGACTTAAGGTAGGGCCTGCCTGGAGCAGGTGGGAAGAGAGGGAGTGTCATTCTATGGGGGGAATGCTGTAACCTCCTTGTGAAACTGATACTTTGAAAATTTATTTCTAATTGTGGCAAAGTATTGATAGCACAAAGTTTACCACTCTAAGCCATGTTTAAGCCCTTTTTAGTTCAGTGGCATTAAGTGCATTCACATGGTTCTGCTACTGTAGCCACCATCCATCTCTAGGATGTTTGCATTTTGCCAAGCTGAAATCTGTCCCCATTAAACACTAACTCCCCATTCTCCTCTCCCTTCAGCCTCTGGCAGCCACCACTCTACTTTCTGTCTCTATGAATTTGACTAAGTATGTCATATAAGTGAAATCATACAGTATTTTTCTCTTTATGACTGGCTTATTTTACTTACACAATGTCTTCAAGATTCATCCATGTTGTAGCATGTGTTAAAGTCTAATAATTTTTCAATATTGAGAACTACCTGAAAATGGAGAGACGGATGAATGAATGGACGGATGCATGGGTGGATTAATGGATGGATGAATGGATGGGTGCATGGGTGGATGGATTAATGGATGGATGGATGGATGGATGGATGGATGGATGGATGGATGGACAGGTGGATGGATGCATGAATGGATGAATTAATGAGGATAGATGGGTGGGTGGGTGGGCAGACAGATAAATGAATGGTTGGACAGGTGGAGAGTTGAATGTTAATGCCAGTATTCCAGTGAGCCAATTGAAAAAGAGATGGTCAGGTAGGATACAGTCCAACTCCGCAGCGGCTCACAGACTAGGTAAAGCACCATGAGGACAAACACTCCCTAGACACTATCCTAGAGTCCACACTAGACACAAATGCAAAATCCCATGTGGTCCACCCAGGAAAGGCATGACAATGCCAGCTGAAGACATCACAGAACCTCCCCCCAGGCCCCACCTTCCCTGCGACATTGCAGCCAGGTGATGAGGGCCACTCTGGAGTTTCCCAGGTGGAGGAGAGAAGACTCGGGCACCAGGACAGAGGACACAGCATGTGCAGAGGCCCCTGAGGCAGAAAAGCACAGGACAGAGAGGCAAAGTTTGTTTAAACAAGTGCCTCTGGGCCTCCGGAATATAAAGGACCTGCATTCCATTCCAGGAATTCCTAGCTATTAACTGTGTGATGCCAGGCAAATGGCTTCACCACTCTGAGCCTCTGTTTCTGGAACTGTGAAATGGGGCTAATAATGGCATCTACTTCCAAGAGCTGTTCTGAGGATCCACTAGGACCACAGAGGTCAAGCATGAAGTCTGGAATAAGCTCTCAAGAAATGTGTCAGCTCTTAACTTCTCCCCACCCCTAAAGCCCTTCCCTCTCAGGGTGCTCAGGCCAGGCTAGGGCTGGTCTGGGAGCGGTTTCGCTGCACCACAGAGAGAACCAAATCCCCTGACAGCTGTGCAGGTGGCTCCAGAGTTCCTGCTTCCAGCCCCCCGTGGGCCCCACTTCCACGGCTGATTGGCTGAGGTTCCCCTCCCCCTCCTCCCTTATTATTCTCTAATGTGTGCCTGCCATCACTTTATTCATGAAGATTTGCATTGATTTTGCCATAAACCGTTATGAATTTAGCTTGTGGAAAAAATAACATCGATTCTGCTGCCTTGTAATTTCTCTCTGAGCTGCAGAGCCCACCGCTAATGGTTTTCCTAGAGATTTACGTTGGGAAGCAGGGGACGTGGCTCCAGCCACCCGCTCCGTGCCACCACCTTTGCTCTCGGGATTTTCTTTGGCCATTTTGTCCCTTTGGTTGGACATGGGCAGGTTTGCTGGTTGCAGACCAGAGGCCCTGGCAGCTGTCACCTGGCTTACCACAGGGGAAGGAAGGGGAGAAGATAGAAGGGGTGGGAAGGGGGGAAGTTGGAGGTGAGAGGAAGAGGAGGCCTGTTGGGGAAACAAAGGAAGGAAAGAGACATTCACCAAGCATCTTCCATGCACCAGGTACCTTGAACTTACCTTTCCTCATGTGAACCTCACAATAATAATGCTGGTGTCAGCAGCTCCATTTACAAGAAAACAGAGACTCAGAAGGTTGAGCATGTCAAGGTCCACACACTACACAAGGAGCAGAGTCAGTGTTACAGCCCAGCTGTGGCAGAAGCCTTGATGGCCACCGTGCTCTTTCCTCACCCAGGGAACGCGGTATATGACCCCCTAACTATTTAGTGGTGCCTTTGACAACTTCTGGTGGCTGGGGTGTGGGCAGAGGTGATGTGTGTTACTTCCAGACCTGGCCCTTAGAAACATCTTCCATCTCTCTCTTCCCCGCCTGAAGGCCTTGATTGGTGTTAATAACTAGTGAGAAGATAGAGAAGAGCCACTGGCTGGCATCAGGTTGATATGAGTGAGAAATAAACACTGCATGAAGCCACTTAATGTTCGAGTTAGCAGCTCACATTAATCACCCTAACACAATACCTGACATTCACTAGCATTTACTAAGTGCCAGACATCATACTAGGCATTTTGTATTATTTCCTCATATAAGCCTTCCAACAACCCTACGAGATAGGCGCTACCATCACAGACTGGGGCCTGTGGAAGTAAATTACCTGCTCAAGGTCATGTGGGTAGTAGGTGGCACGATCAGGACTCATATCCAGGCAGTGGTGCTCACGCCCAGGTGCTCCTTTCTCTTCGTCTTGCCAGAGCATCCTCCATGGCCCTGGAAGGAGGCAGAGTGAGTGGGGCTCAGGAAAGGGGTTCCAATTCTGCAGATGCTGCTAGCTTGGTTCACGGTCCCTCACTTTTGCACACTCCTTTTTCTTTCCTTTTCTGTTTTTGAGATGGAGTTACACTTTTGTTGCCCAAGCTGGAGTTCAGTGGTGCAATCTCGGCTCACTACAACCTCTGTCTTCCAGGTCCAAATGATTCTCCTGCTTCAGCCTCCCAAGTAGCTGGGATTACAGGAATGTGCCACTATGCCTGGCTAATTTTATATTTTTAGTAGAGATGGAGTTTCACTGTGTTGGTCAGGCTGGTCTCAAACTCCTGACCTCAGGTGATCCACCCACCTTGGCTTCCTAAAGTGCTGGAATTACAGTCATGAGCCACCATGCCCAGCCTACGCTCTTTATTTTCACAAGCATCATTTCTTTTTGTCACATGTGGTCCTGGAAGTTATGCAAAAAGGAGTGGATAACAGGTAGAAACCTATGGTGAATCCTGGAATGGGGGTCATTGCTCCCTAATCCATCCACTGTAAAGCTGTGTGTTCTGTGGCTGGCCACTGTCCTTCCCTGGTCCTCCATTTCCCTATATGCAAAACAAGGGAGGGCAGTGAGCCAGAGCTCCAGGGCCCAGCTCTAGCCTGCCAAGGCAGTAATGCACATTTCCAAGAGTGAGTGGGCTTGACTAGAGGTGCTTGGATACACTGTCAGCCTCATGCCAGAAAGCAGTAGGCTTTTGTCTAGGGCAGTCACCTTGTCCCAGAGAAATGCACTGTTTCTTTGGCAATATAATTCCCTCAAGAATTGCATAGGTTTCATTCAATTTTCTTCTTCTCAGTTCCATGTACAAATAACAACAATCAAGATCTCTTCCAGGTACCATTTTTCTGATTGAAAATGCTTGTCTTTAATTTTCTATCCCCCGACCTGAAGGAGGACTCCTGGGTCCATGTGGGACAGTGGGTTTGGGCGGGAAGGCATCACCCTAATGTGACCTTTGCAGCCATTTTTAATCCCATGGTCTGGCTTGCAGTGCCCGAGAAAAGTCTGAGCTTCAGTCTTCTTGTCTCCTGTCCTTGTTCAGGCTTCCTCTTCTGAATCCCTTTCTAATAAGCCTGACATTATCCCTCCTGTAGGACTCTGCTAACCATGAAAGAATAAGTCAATATATATTACATTCTGGGATTTCCAACAGGCCTCAAGAGGGACACACAACTGGCACATGATCAGCCTCCGAGGTTTTGCAGGCAACACCAGATGTTTCACCTCATCATAATAAGAGGCGTCTTACTATCCTGCAATATCTCCATCTTCACCACCTGCTCCTTGACCACTGAACCAGAGCCTCATGGTCTAAGTCTTGTCATGGCTGCACCCACTCTGGAACCAGTCAGTTTGAGTCACAACACAGGCTGAGTTGCTGTAACAAAACCCAAAACAGGAGTACTTTAAATAAGACACAAGTTTCTCTCTTGACTAACAGCCAATCCAGGGCCGATAAGGTAGCTTCCAATGTTGGGGACAAAGGCCTCCAACTTTGTTCACTGCTGTTGACAACATGTGGCTTCCACCTCGCAGCCCAGCATTCTCACCAGCAGGCAGAGGGGAGAGGGGAGGTGGAGGTTACTCCCTTTATTTTAAGAGCATGACCTGGAAGTTGTTTCTGGAACTTCCTCTGAAATCATATTGGTCAGCACCTAATCACATGGCCATAAATAGCAACAGAGGGGTATGGGAAATGTAGTCTTTATCAGTGGACCATGTGCCCAGCTGAAATCCAGCAGTTCTATCACTAAAAGAAAAAGAAAGAAATATGGGAGACAATTATCTACACCAAAGCCAGCACTCCGTAGGTAGGAGAGTGGAAGGGCAGAGAAGTTAAATAAGTTACCAATGTTTGCACAGTTAGCAAAAGTGATAGAACCAGACCTCGAACCCGGCAGTCTGAATTCAGAGTCCATGTACACAGCTAAAACAACAGGCTGCCTCCTTAACACAGGTGATGTTCCTAAAATCACTCTCAAAGACAAAAAAAAAAAAAAAAATAGGCTGTGGCTACCACTACCCAAACAGGTAAGTTTCAAAAAGACGGTGTTGCTGGTAGTGATTTCAGGAATGTGGTGGGAGCATTTAGCGAGTAATATCCTAGGTCTCTGGGTCTCTTGAGAAAACAGTATTCAGTTGTCCCAAAACATCCATTTGACTTAATTAGAGCTATGGGGAGCCCAGAGGTCTTCCCTGATTTTTGGTGAACACCAAAGTTTGACAACCAAATGTTTGGAATTTTGGCAAGGTGCCTAGAACATGGTTACTAGCAGCTAGATGATAACCAGTTGGTGTAAATACAATGTTTGACTTCTGAACCAGATCAACCTGGGTTCAAATTCAAGCTCCCAGCCTTGTGAGTTTGGACAAATCACTGCACCTTTAGGATCCTCAGTTTCCTCATCTGTAAAATTGAGTTGAAAATACCTGCCTTGCAGGATTGTTCATTCATTCTGCAAATATATATTAAGCACCTGCTGCTATGCACTGTGGATGAGTAAAGCAATAAACAGAGTAAGTCCAACCCCCCTCTCATGGAGCTTATGTTATAGTGGGGAGACAGGAAGCAGACAAGAAAAAGAAGTAAAATGTATCACGTTAGGTGGTGGGAAGTGTTATGAAGAAAAATTAAGTGAAAGAAGGAGATCAAAACTGTGGTGGGATGTAATTTTACATCAGGCAGAGGGGGTTAGAGCTCAGGTGATCAAACATCACAGCTTCCTTGGGGGTCCCATAAGGTATCTCTCTGCTTTGGCTTCTTGTAGCCCCCAACTCACTGCAAGCAGGCCCCACAAATATCAGGAGGGGAGGAGGGGTAGGGAGAGAGCCACTGGCTGTGTACACACTGATCACCTGTGTGGTGCTTTCTGTGTGGTGCATGTCGGTTTGTGTACCTGTATGAAGTGGGTGGGTGGAAAAGACCTTTTCTCTTCCATTTCCTGGTTCACCTGGCTTTAAATGCCTGATTGCACATAGATGTGTAGTTATTGCCACTTGTATGCTTAGGTGCATATGCATATATGTGCCCATACCTACATGGGGGTCCTTGTATGCATACATATCTGGGTGTGCATCTATATTCAGGAGCATATATGCACATGGTGCCTCTAAGGCATGCCTTTGTGTTTGTGTTGCTGTGTGTGCATCTACACCTCTGACTCTGTAGGAATGCAAGAATGTGCATATGTGTACACGCTTTTAGGTGCTTAGCCCTTGCCTCATGGAATGCAGGACGCTTGCCAGCTCATTGGTGACACAAAAGGCCCTCTGTCTCCTTTGGGAGGCAGGAGGCTGAGTGGACAGCTGAGGCAGATGGATCTTCTGGGGGTCAGGCGTGGTGGCTCACACCTGCAATCCCAGCACTTTTGGAGGCCAAAGCAGGTGGATCACTTGAGCCCAGGAATTCGAGACCACCCTTGGAAGCATGGCGCAACCCTGTCTCTACCAAAAATACAAAAAATTAGCCAGGAGTGGTGGTGCGTGTCTGTAATCCCAGCTGCTTGGGAGGCTGAGGCACCAGAATCACTTGAACCCGGGAGGCAAAGGTTGCAGGCAAAGCAAGACTGCGCCACTGCACTCCAGCCTGGGTGACAGAGTGAGACCCTGTCTCATAAATAAACAATAAATAAATAAATAAGATGGCTCTTCTGAGCAATTTGATTTTTTTCCTACACGGTGAAGCATCTTTAAAGACCGGGATCATGGCAGCCTCACAAAGCAGTGTCTCCATGCTGAGGAGGAGGCGAGGAGAATGGATGGGGCAGGAGACAGTACAGGTGCGGGAGAGAGGATGGAGAGAAGGATGAGAAGCAGGTAGAAAGAAAAGTAACCAATTGAATAAAAATGGGCTGAGGAACATGGAACACATCACCAAATGGATTAGTTGAAAAATGGGAAAATTCCATGAAATGAAGTTGTAGATGCTGCGCAGAACATCCACCAGCTCATTCACTCATTTTTCAACTAAAAGACATTCCTGCCTCTGCCTGACGCTGCCCAGTCCAGCAGTTTTAGTCCTGCTTCCTTTGCAATGTTGGTGACATGCCCACAAAATGCTGGGAGACCCCCAGGGATGAGCTGGTTGGTGATGCTTCCAGCTCCCTCTTATGGCCCCGTATGAGACAAGGAGCCCTGGCCTTTAATATAAAAATGTGACTGACTCAAGCCTTTTAGCAGACATTCTCTGGCGAGCCTCATGCCCTCCTCAAGTTTTCTGAGGTCTCTTAGGGGATCAGGTGCATGTGGTCACCTCCAGCATGTTCCTCCCATCAGACTGTCATTCCCTGCAGCTGCACTGGTCCAGCTACAGAACCCTGTCCCGTTTTCCTAATTTTCTCCAAAACTACTACCAGAGTCATTGGACGTAGCAGGCTCGACTCCATGTGTGGAGTGCTGGTGGGAAGGTTACCACATTGCAAGGTGAGGTTACCGTGGAGCATTCAGCATCATTCATATTGAAACTTCTCCACAGTCGCTGGCCCCGTAAGCCATACTTGTCCACTTCACTGTCTTTCTCTTGCCTGTGAACCCAGAACTTTGGGAGGCCAAGGTGGGCAGATCACTTGAGGTCAGGAGTTCAAGACAAACCTGGCCAACTTGTCTGGAAGTTGAGTGCACTGGATGGCTTCTGTGGACTCTCCAAGCTCTGAAATTCAGTGGGGCTCGAATTTCAGTGCTGGAAAAGTCTACAAAAGCTATGCAGGTAGAAAGAAAAGTAACCGATTGAATCTAAATGGGCTGAGGAGCACATCCCCAAACTGATTCGTTGAAAAATCACATTCCACCAGGGCTGACAGAGCTTCTGTACCCTAGGAGGGAAGGACTAAGCACCTGAAAGTGATTTGCCACTTGAGGCTCCAAGAAAGAGCCCTGTCCAGAGACTGACGCCAGCTAATTACGGTTTTGTCACACCCCATTCTTATTCAGCTACATATTCTCCCTTACCCTCAATTTCTGCTCCCGTTACCTTCCCTTCAGCAGGCAACCCTTCTGACATGTTTTCTGTGTATCCTGTGCATACGTCCTTTTATGAAAGGCACATTGCTGTTTTATGTGTGCATTTTTAGCATACTAAATGGCGTTTCTGTTTCAGCACTGGATTTTTGCAGTTGATCCACGTGGCTGTGGGTGCGCCTGGTGTGGGGCCGCTGACTGCTCTCAGCCTCGTGATGGACACACTCTCCCTCTATTATCCAGTTACTCTGTGGAAACCAACATTTTGGACATCCGCCCTTGTGCCAGACACTGCCCAACAAAGGCTCCAACTTGAATTATCAGACTTAATCCTCACAGCAGCTTCTGCCATGAGCTCTCTTATTATCCTCATTTTATGGAGGAGGAAACTAAGGCAAAGAGAGGCTAAGCAACTTTCACAAATAACTGAGCTAGGAAGAGGCAGAGCAGGGATTCAAATTTAGATCTGTTTGATTCCAGTGTCCTCTCTTTTAATCACTCTGCAAAACAGCCCCCTCTGGGCCCCTTCCAAATCCAACATTCTAGAGCTAGTTGTACTTAGTAAAAGGCGAAAGATTTGTGCAATCTGAAGAGAAACCAGAGTATGCTAGTTGTACTTAGAAATAAGAATCACAATGATAATAACAGCTATTACCTATTACATACCTACTGTGCACTGGGGTCTTTACATCACGCACAGCTGCCACGTACTGCTGCACAGGTAGCACACTGCACAACTTCAGGGAGCATCATCTACTTAGAGTACAAAGTAAATAACATCCCTTGGAGATGTAGGGTGAGGTGACAACAATCCTATAAGGCTGGAATTGTTATGGCTTTTTTACAGCCAAAAAAATGAGTTTCATTCCGGTTCAGTGATCAAACATGTAATCCCAGTACTTTGGTAGGCTGAGGAAGGAGGATCACTTGAGCCCAGGAGTTCCAGAGCAGTCTGGGCAACAGTGAGATTCCGACTCTACAATATATATATATATATACTAATTACATTTGCAGGGGGTACTGGCACACACCTGTAGTCCCAGATACTGGAGAGAATGAGGCAGAGGATTGCCTGAGCTCAGGAGGTAGAGGCTACAGTGAGCGATGATGGACCTGCTGCACTCAAGCCTGAGCAACAGAGCATGGCCCTGTCTTTAAAAAAAAAAAAAAAAGTGAGTCTCTGAGAGGTTATGAGACCTGACCCAGAGCACAGTCTGTGAATGGCAGAGTGAGGCTCTGACACCGGCTGGCTGCAGAGTCTGATTCCCTGGGGCCTTCAGACTCTTCCCCTGCCTCCTGCCAGGGAGCTAGCTGCCATGCCACGTGGTCACTTAAGAGGAGTCACGCTCTCAAGCTGAATCTGCCTCCAGCGTTCCTGAGGGCTGCTGCCTAAGTGCAGATGTTGACAGGTAAGCTGTGTCTCCAAGGTGTGGGCACTGAGCATGGCAGGACTGCCACCCAGACACCGTTGGCTCTGGGTGTGCCTTCTCACACTCACTCATCCTCTCCATGCCTACCAGCCTGCGCCCGGCAGCTCGTGCCCCCTCAACCCTGCTGCTTCACCGGCTTGGTACCTATCCACCCGCCAGGTGGTTGCCGAACTTATCATGGCAGAAGGCCGTGAGGGGGCAGTAATTCAAGGGAGGAAGCCCTTGAGAGATCGCTATGTTTTGTTCACAGCGTTAAGACAGCTTCAGAGAAAAGCCTTTATTGCAGACAGAAGAATATTATTTCAGAGCTATTCCCCCGGCCCATTACAGCAAAATAATAGAGCTTTAGTTTCTATATATTTGTCATGCTTAGCGCACATGTATTTCAAGTGTATTTGACAGCATATAAAATTGAGGTGAAATATTGCAAAATTGGCCAATTCTTGTACATTTTAAATGTATTTCCTTTATTTGTTACACTTATTTTACATATCTACACAATCCATCTTTGCAACTAGAGAGGTAATAAGTGATGAATCGATACTGAGGTTTTCCATGGCAAAAGGCTCACGTTGGATGTGAAATTTCCCTCTTGCCTGGCATGTCTTGGTTCTAGTTACAGACAGAAATGGATGCATTCCTTGGTCTTCCTGGGCAGTTACATCTCCCAGGAGCAGGGAGCCAGCAGTTGAAAATTACAGGCAAAAGCCTTTTCCTTTCCATCTTGGGTACCAGCTTTCTCTAATGATCTAGAAAGTTTTACTGGACTGAGTTGGAACTCTAATTAGTTGAACTAATCTCCTTAGGTTGGAGTTCTCATCCTGAGGTTCAAGGTGGACTTTAGGGGTTTTTCTAAAATTATTTGCATAATTTTGAGGGCAAAGACATTTTTCTGTGGCTGCAAAAGAAGGTAATAGCATCTATTTAAGAGTCTGTGTTGGGCTCTGTCTTACTGAAGAAAAGGATCTCCTCGTCTTCCTGGCCCCCACCTCCATCCCTTCTTGCAGGGAGAGTTTTGTGATGGATGGAGCCCAGGGCCATCACTCCATCTATACAACTGTTACCTGAAGTTGGCTACTCAGTAGTCCTTCCCACAAAGTAGTCCACAAAGCAAGGGGCTTGGGATCCTTATTCACACCTGATCAAGCGCAGCAGGGACAGGAAGGAGTGGTCATTCCTTGGGGCCCAGGCCACAGGACGGTGTCAGGAGCTTAGCACCAAGGCTCCAGGTGGTACACATCCCATCACCATGGTGTTCACCCATGAAGACTCTCATGGGTCAGCATCCTAATTGCTGGTCCACGATGGGCAAGGCTCTGATCCTCATATTCCATCTTGAGATTACCCTTCATCCTTTACATGTTGGAAGGCAGCGTGGGACCCAGCAATAGGACAGCGATTTGAACTTGCAGAAAGCCAGCCACATCTATCCCTAGGTTTCAGTCTGGATACAGTTCCCTCTCACGACTGGGACAGAATTTACTCTACCTGGTTCCTTTCTCCATGCTTGGCCGCACCCAACACCCAGAATGGTGCATTGACTGATTACTTGTGTGTCCTCCCTTCTACAGGGCTGGGGCTATGTTTATTCACCTCTATACTCTTTGTAGCTGGCTTAACACATACAAGGCTTTAAGAAGACTGATGAATGGATGCTTGGATGGATGAATGAATGGATGGATGGATGGATGGATGGATGGGTGGATGAATGAATGAATGCACGCATGCATGAAATAAATCCCTTGTATGCAGTTTCTTATAGACTTCAGCACACGGAAACTGGGTCTGTAAGATAGTCCTATCCTTTGTGCCACCCTCCTCAGCAAGGTGGCATCCATAAAAACCTCATTAATATCTCAAACAATGAGGAGATCAAATCCACAATATCCCTTCTTCCATTAAGGATGAATGCCCCTCAGGGGCATGAGAGGGATTAATGCATCTCTCCCCATGACTCTACCACAGCTGCTGCCCATCAGGGAGCCCATTAAGAAACAAGAAGAGCTATTGATTTCAGATGAAAGGTGCCCAGGATCCCAGAGCAAGCACTTGCTGGGCTCAGCAGAGAAGAGATGGAGGCAAGAGCCTGCACCTCACTAGATACTAGAAAATTGTCTGGTATCCACATGGGCCCTAGAAGCCAGGGCTGGTGTGGGTCCACAGGTCATCTGAGCTAGAAGGATTACCCTATGCAACCTCCTTGTTTTATAGATGTTAAAACAGGGCCAGACAGAGCAAGCGACTTACCCAAAGCTCTGCTGTTGTAAATAAATTGCAAAAATGGCCGGAGTTCTCCATCTATCCTTGCATCCACACCCTTTGCAATGGGACTGTGCAGCTCTGCCCTTGAATCTGGGTTTGGCCACAAGGCTTGTTTGATCAATGGTCATGACTATATGCCAGTTTCAAACCTGTGTCTTGAGTTACCTGAGATTTTAGCCTTTGTTTGCCTTTCTACCTCTGCTGAGGAGATTCATGGAAGAGACTGCTGGAGGAGTAAGTAGAGCTTGATCAACTCAGTCATCCTAGCCAGGTCCCATACCTGAGAGAAGCCAGCCAACATCAGAAAAAGTCACTCCATTGACCTGCAGCCAACAGACTTGTGTGGGCCCCGCCCTATCCTGCCCTTCCCACCTTCTCTCCTTCCTGAACCCAGCTTCCATCACAAAGGCCTCCACTGGTGGCTCCCGACCTCCAGATTTCCCATCTTTCCACTTCCTTTCTTTTTTTTTTTCCTTTTGTACACACAGTGTGCTCAAACTTTAAAACTGTTTGACCCAACATTTGAATATTGGACACTCACATAGAATGCTTCTTTTGAAAAAGCAGATCTTGGCCAGACACAGGGCTCATGCCTATGATCCCAGCACTTTGGGAGGCCGAGGCAGGTAGATCGCTTGAACCCAGGAGTTCAAGACCAGCCTGGCCAGCATGGTGAAATCGTGTCAGTATGAAAAATACAAAAGTTAGTCAGACATGGTGGTTTGTGCCTGCAGTCCCAGCTACCGAGGAGGCTGAGGTGGGAGGATCCCCTGAGCCTGGGAGGTCGAGGCTGTAGTGAGCTGAGATCATGCCACTGAACTCGAACCCAGGTGACAGAGTGCAATCCTGTCTCAAAAAACAAAATAAAAACAAAAATGAGAAGTCAGATCTTGTCCCCTGCCTTCCTGCACAGCACCACCCATCTGGGCCTGAGGAGCAGCTGCCCCACTAGACGGGGACATGTACAGTCCCCGCACTCTGACCCTGTCCTCGTCACCAATTCCCATTCTCCCATGCGGAGTCTGAGCACAGTCACCATGGATCTAATGCTTTTGGCTTCCTGGTTTTAGGCAAAGCTCTCTGTATGTGTCTCTGTCAAAAGTTGGCAAACAAAAGATAGACCTTTAGGGCCTGTGAATTCAAAGCAAATAAAGATAGCGTGTTTCTTTGTGGAAGTGATGGATATTTCCGTGTATTTAAAATGCAGACAACAGCTGATTCCTCCCATTAATACTGGCCTCTGGAGGCATCTGGGCTTTTCACCCTGGCTCTAGGCCAAACTCCTTCACACTGTGGTTCTACCCACCTTTCCTGGCTTCTCTGTACCCCATGTCCATGCATCCAAACCCCACGCCCAGGCAACCACTGGCTTTGGTCTCCCTGCCTGGGCACCCCTTCCCGACCAGTGCCTCCCTACTCAGCGGCTGGTGTTCGCTTCAGGCTTGTATCTTCCTCTCAAACCCTGCCACTCCCCAGAAATCCTTCCTCACCCCAGTCACGACTGCTCTTATTTTCCCTCACACCCCACACTGCCCAGCCCCATAATGACCGCCCATTTCAGCGGGTATCTCAGAATGCCTCAGAGTACAACCCCCCGGCACAGCTCTGCCTTCCCCTCAAAGGCGGGACATGCAATGCACACCTCCCTCCCCCGCCAATTACCAGCCCTGCCACAGACTTATTACCAAAAGTAGTTTTGGACTGAAAGCGAATATTCATGATTTGCATAGTTTTGCATTTCATTTGCATAGCACTTATTTCCTGTCCAAAAATACTGACATTCGCCT
Organism: Sapajus apella; assembly: GCF_009761245.1. Classification (NCBI taxonomy): domain Eukaryota; kingdom Metazoa; phylum Chordata; class Mammalia; order Primates; family Cebidae; genus Sapajus; species Sapajus apella. Next base: position 11,188,462 of record NW_022436983.1, on the reverse strand, counting down.
ACAGTTTTGCTCCTGACTCTCTAGGGCTCCCAACAGTGTCCTCTATACCCCTGTCATCTCACCTGCTCACTTCATCTGGGGCTGACCACACCTGGTATCCCTTTCTGGCCCAGGCCTGGTGGGAGTGGGCCCCTCTCCCTCTCTTCCTCCTATACTGCTGCTGGGATCTTGCCCCTGGAAACCCTAAGATGGACTCTAGGATTGATGATGTCTGTGCTCAGTGCCAAGCATATTGTCTGGGCAGGCCAGGAGCTTAGGAAGAGCCAGAATGAATGAATGAATGAATGAGAAAGAAAGAAAGAAGAAAGGGAGGGAGAGAGGGAGGAAGGAAGGAGAGAGAGAAAGAGAGAAAGAAAGAAGAAAGAAAGAAAGAGAAGAAAGAGGGGGGAGGGAGGGAGGGAGGAAGGAGGGAAGGAGGGAAGGAAGGAAGGAAGGAAGGAAGGAAGGAAGGAAGGAAGGAGAGAAAGAAAGAAAGGAAAGAAAGAAAGGGAAGGAAGAGGGAGAGATGGAGGGATGGAGGGAGGGAGGGAGGAAGGAGAGAGAGAGAAAGAAAGAAGGAAAGAAGGAAGGAAGAAAAGAGAAGAAAGAAAGAAAGAGAGAGAGAGAGAAAGAAAGAAAGAAAGAAAGAAAGAAAGAAAGAAAGAAAGAAAGAAAGAAGAAAGAAAGAAAAAAAGAAAGAAAGAAAGAGAAAGAAGAAAGAAAGAAAGAAAGAAAGAAAGAGAAAAAGAGTGAACACGCATGTCTGAGTAAATGGGTGATTGAATTAGTGATATCCAGTGAGTGAGTGGGTGAGCATTGACAGCATGGCAAGAGGAGAGAGTCAGAACCTGGGAGGAAGAGCATGCTCAGGGAAGCGAGGTCTGCAGATACAGTTTGCACAGCAGTTAGGAGATCAACGCTAGGAGTGAGACAGGTGTGGGTCTGAATCCTAAAAACCTCAAACCAGTTGTGTGGCCTTGAGCAAGCTCTTTCATCACTGTGGGCCTTAATTTCTCACAGGAAGTACCATGGACGCCACTGCATCACAGCGCCCAGTGCAGTGCCTGATTCATAGAAGGTGCTCAAGAAATCTGTTGGTTGGGTGAGTGAGTGAATGAATGAATCAGTGAATGACAATCCCATGGAATTGCTGAGCAGATTAGCAAGATGCTGTCCACAAGGCACTTTGCAAGGCATGGTACTTAATAGTCACTCAGCATGAGTTTAGTCTATCTGCCCACCTTCCTGTAGTCACCAGCACATATGTGTCCCCAGCCTTTCAGTGAGCACAACTAGAAACACAAATACTTGTCACTGAACAGTTTACCAGGAGCCAGTTTTATGCCCAGCCCTGAGCCAGATGCTGGAGAGCCAGAGGTGAGACTCAGAGTCCTGCCAGGTTCAAGCAATCCACCTGCCTCAGCCTCCCAAAGTGCTGGGATTACAAGAGTGAGCCCCTGTGCCCGGCCAAGATCTGATTTTTCAAAAGAAGGATTCTATGTGAGCATCCAACATTTAAATGTTTAACTCTCTGTGTTTAAAGTTTCAGCACACTGCATGTACAAAAAGAAAAATTTTAAAAAAGGAACTGGAAAGATGGGAAATCTGAAGGCCAGGAGCCACCAGTTGAGGCCTTTGTGAAGGAAGCTGGGTTCAGGAAGGAGAGAAGACTGGAGTGGGAAGGGCCAGATCAGGTGGGACCCACACTTCTGTCCGTCGGCTGCAGGTCAGTGAAGCGGCTTTGCTGATCTTGGCTGGCTTCTCTCAGGTATGGGACCTGGCTAGGATGACTGAACTGACTGAGCTCTGCTTCATGGTCAGGTTGGGAGAACAAGGCTGTCTCTTACAAGAAATAAGTGAAGAGGCATGCAGGGGGCTGCAGCCCACCAGGTACAATGCCAGGGAGTCAGGTTTCTTGGAGGGACTGAGCTCACTGTGGTCCTGGGTCTGTGAGGTTATTTGAAGGGGAAGGATGAAAAGGAGAGGGGAGCAAGGACAAAGAAGTGAAGGTGGAGATACACATAAAGGCTAGACAGAAAGCCGAGGAAAGGTGGGTCTGGGGAAGAGAGATGCTGGTAACAGCACATTGCTGTGGGCCGCCTCCACAGCCTCTGGCTCCAAACTCTGCCACCACTAGAGGTTTTTCACTAAATACAGGCCCATTTCCCCAGCAACAGGGCGGGTTCACACGTATTTAGGGTGCCAGAGTCTCCGGTTGTATCTCTGAACAGTCCCGTCAGCATCGCACAGAGGAAAACACCACGCACTCAACCGCAACCAGCGGGAGCCCAGACAGGGAACACCCATGCTAGATGGGGCAGGAGCCAAGTCAGCAAGGCTTCCCTGAGGAAGGTGAGCTGTGCTGACTTTGGAAAGATGATTCCAGTTAGACGGGGAGAAACGGTGTTTCCAGAAGAAAAGGACCCACCTGCAGTGGGCTTGGAGGCAAGGGGCCTGGGAGCTGGAAGGGACCTGAGACCCCTTTTGAAGCCACGAGCGCAAATTAGACTGAACTCCAGAGACGGTAAGTGACTTCTTCAAGGTCACACCACGTTTCAACAGCAGAACGTTGGTCTCTGGTTCCTGATTCATGGCCCAGAGCACAGGAAGCAGAGTATCAAAGAGGCCAGTGTGGGTGGGATGAGAGAATACAGACCACAGGATCCTTTCAGCCCTGAGCCCACCTTATTTTTAAACATATAGTTACCCCAAGAAGAAATTGCCAGAAAAAAAAAATCACTGTTTGAATTATTGTCTTTTAATTTTAGCCTCTTCTGGACAAACATGCATTTGTTTGCCAGGGAGCTTAGAGGCAGTGAAACCTCATGATGAAAAAACCCAGCCCCAGACTGGCCCAGGCCAGAGGGATTTTATTTGCTCAATCGACTCCTAAGTCTAGGACAGGATGGACTTCAGGCACAGCCTGATCCAGGGGCTCATTCTGTGTCTGAAAAGCTGGATTACTCTCTCCTCCCTCTTCAACTGGATTTCTCTTATGTTAGCTTCCTTCTCGGAAAGGCGATCTCCTCATCTTTCTCACATTTGAGCTTGGCTCCCACAAGCTCTGGGAAAGTCTCAGAAGGTAGAGGCCTCCACTCCCAGGGGCTTCACTACTCAAAGCCTTAGTTTTGCAATCTGCTGCATCACTGCTACCCCTGCCTGGTCCTTCTGTCTTGAAGATTCATGACATATATCATGATGTGATTTTTTTTTTTAATTTTAATTTTATTATTATTATTTTGAGACAGAGTCTTGCTCTGTTGCCCAGGCTGGAGGGCAGTGGTGTGATCTCAGCTCATTGCAACCTCCACCTACTGGGTTGAAGCGATTCTTGTGCCTCATGAGTAGCTAGAATTACAGGCACTCACGACCACGCCCAGCTAATTTTTTTTATTTTTAGTAGAGATGGGGTTTCACCATGTTGGCCAGGCTGGTCTCGAACTCCTGGTCTGAACTGGCGTTCAGAGATGATATCTCCTGCTTCTCTACCAACTCAACCTGTGAGATGCTGCCCAGATAACCCCCAGCTCAGACATAGGATCTGGGCAGCTGGTTGAATGCATGGCTACTATCCCGTGACAGCGTGCAATGAGGAAGCCTGGAGTCTGGGTGTGCATGTGTGCAGACGTATGTGTGTGTGCGCGTGCCAGGGCAGATGTGCGAAGCACTCTCTTTGACAGGCAGGTGCCACACATACTGTTAGGCTGCCTCTCAGAGGCTGAAGTCTCTTTCAGGGCCCAGCTCCCAGATTCTGCCCGCTGTAGAAATCATCATGTTATAATTACAAGTTAATTAAAGCAGAGGAGATCAAAGCCACTTTAGACAGATTAATGATACAGCGAGTGCCAGAAATTTCACCATTTTATGTATTAACCACATTGTCGTTTTTATTCCACGTTTTTCTCCTCTTTTGTGTCAGCCGAAAAGCCTTTCATATCTTTTCTCTGCCCCCCTCAATGCATGAGGAATTTGAAGTCCTAACAGCTGTGAGGAGCTGTCTGTGGAGAAGGAGCCCATTCAAAGGATATCAGAAAAACCAATGAGCCTTTTAGCTTCTGATTAGAATGAAGCTACCACCGCCTAACCCTCCCTACCTTAAAAAAAAAAAAAAAAAAAAAAAAAAAAAAAACAGTCATTAAAATCAGGCCAAAGCAATAGGGGGAATGGAAAGCTGGACTTCCCAGCTTCCTGCAAGGAATTTTTGCATTCAGGTTCGCCACCTGGCTGGGCATGATAGCCGAGCCATCAAAGCCTAGCCTGGAGGTGACATGTGATTCAGATAACCCAGGAAGGAAAGTAAATAGAGTCTGCACCCACCAGGTGTTTACTGAATGTCCGCTCTGTGCCAGGCTTTGGGTTAGTGCATCGCTGTGATGGACAGCAAGGCAGAGGCTGTCTCTGCCACCATGGTGCTTACAATCTTACTGGGGACAAGAGAATTAAACTGTCTCATGTCCTGGCAGGTTGAGGGATGTGCCTAAGGCATTCCCTTTGTCTGGGTACCAGAGTCCTTACTGTTACCGTTCAATGCATTCTGATCAAGCCTGGGATGTTCCCAATTCCAAGATAGGGGTTGAGGTCAAGGTACACAAGGGTTGGGAGCTTACGGAGACAGAGGAAAACAGCAAAAGAATGTCCCAGAGTACGTAATTAATTGTCAATGAACAAGTGTATTGCTAAGGTGATGTGTAGCAGAACCACCATCATCCTCCAATCTCAGTGGCTTAAAGTAAAAGTCTATTTCTCTCCTGCCTAAAAGTCAATCTGTGGGAGAGGAAGGGAGTTCTCCGGGATGCAGTCTGATGGAAGCACCTTCATCTTCAATGTATGGCACCCAAAGTCACATCCAAATGACAGGCAGAGGAGAACAGGAAGCACGGAAGCAGCATAGGACGTGTTTTTAGGCCAGGACTGGAAGGGGTGCACATTGTCTTCGCTCACAATCCGTTGGCTAGAACTCAGAACCTGACAAGCTGCAAAGAGGGCTGGAAAATGTAGCCTCTTGCTGGGTGCCCACTTCCCAACAACTAAACTACCTGTGGAAGGGAAGCAAAGTCTTGGTTGAAGAGTCAACCTCTCTGCCAATACGAGTCATCACAACAACGCATGATGGATGCTTAAGAGGAGAAGCTCAGGGGCCTGTGGGTGCTCACAGCAAGGGACCTGTTTTGAGGATGTGCTCTTATGTAAGAAACCACCCTTGCAACTTCGTGGATTGAAATATAAATTTGTGATGATCTCCCACCATTTCTACAGGTTAACTGGGCTCAGCTGGGCAGTATTCACTGTGGGAGTCCCACGACTGCTGAGAGTCCAGGATGATTCTTCACTCACACATATAACACCGCAATTGGGATGGTCAGATCAGCTGATGCTAGCCAGGCTGCTCTGTCTCTCCCAACCTGGTCAAACTGACCTTCCTAGCATGGCGGACTTGGGGCAGTGAGATTTGTTATGTGGCAGTTGGCTTCCCCTGAGTCAGCATTCTAAGAAACCCAGGCAGAAGTTGTAAAGCTGCTACTCATGATCTGGCCATGGAGGTCCCAGAGCATCACTGCCACAGCATTCTACTAATTGAGCAAGTAACTAAGGCCAGCCTATATTCAAAGGGCAAGGAATCAGCTTCACCTCTAAATGGGAGAAGCAGTGTGAGGGCAGCTGTCTGTGGGGCCAGAGAGTGCAGGGCCAACCTCATCTTGGTGATCATGGAAGTCCTCCTGGAGGGGGTGGCATGAAGCCACCTGTGTAAGTGGGGGAAGACCATGGTCAAGTCCCTCAAAGATGTGGGTGATCTCAAGGGGAAAAAGAAGCATGGAGAAATCTACTCTGGGTGGTACCTGATAGCAAAGGGCACTGAGGGGGAACTGAGACTGCAGAGACTGGCAGGAAGCCCGTGGAGGGTTTGCAAGCCAGAGCAAGGAGCCTGGATCTCACCTGAAGGCACTGGGAAGAATGAAAGAGGCCAGGTGACCTGGACACATCAGCACCTTAGAAAGGTCCCTTTAGCTCCCGAGCAGGAAACAGATGGGAGAGGAACCAGTCTGGAGGCAAGAACAGCTTTAGAGAAGTTGCAGGGGTTGCATCCTTCAGGGTGTCTTTTGCTTCTTTATCTCATTATCTTCTCTTAGCAGGGGAATAGGTAGGACAGAAGTGATCCGTCATTCCAATTTTACAGATGAGGAGGCTGAGACCTGGAGAGGGGAGGAGATTGATGTGGTGTCACCATGAGCCGGTTATCAGGCCACCATCAGAACTCTGCCCCTCTTGACTCTGAGGCAAGGCATTTTCCCCTTGAAGGCCACCTGTAAGATGACAGAACCTAGCCTGGAGTGAGACTGAGGAGGCAGCAATGGTAAACAGATGAGAAAGCAAGCTTGGGACAGACATGGTTCAGTCTGGTAGGAGGGGTGTGGACTGTGAGTCCAGAATGCAGGCATTTGAGTTAAGTACTGCTACCGGCTGGCTGAGGGATATTCTGTAAGGCATTCCCTTGGTCTGGGTACCAGAGTCCTTACTGTTATTATTCGGCAGATACCAATCAAGCCTGGGATGTTTCTCAATTCCAAGCTGGGGAGTTGAAGTCAAGGCATACAAGGGTCTTCTTGGCTGGGAGCTTATGGACACATTGGAGAGAGAGAAAAACAACAAAAGAATGCCCCAGTGTAGGTGATTAATTGTCAGATGAGTATGGACAAGATACAGGAATTTAGAAGAAGGAACAACTCCTGGGGATGAGGGTGGTCATGGAGAGCTTCCAGGAAGAGGTGAGATTTGATTGAGGCCTAGAAGGATGGGTAGTATCTGAACAGAAAAGGAAGGAGGAGAGGAAGCAGAAATGGGGAGGATGGAGTGAGCATTCATTCCCCAAATGCCTATGGTGAGCTCACATAGTAGCAGCACTGTGCTGACCTGTGTGTGCAGAAATAATGTGGGTCACACAGGACTCGAGACTGTTTAAGGCATGGCTGTAGGGTGATGAGGAAAGAGGTCTGGCTAGATCAGAGACTTCTAATCCAGTGTGAAGGGATGAAACCCGAAGACCACATTCCCAAGCCCTTGAATTGCCAAGCTACGAAGTCTTACTATAGTTCAGCCGTCAACGGAAGGAGAACATTGAGGAAAGTGTGGCATCTGGAAAACGTATTGCAGATAATGTCACTTATTCTACAGGTAATGTTAGACAAACCACCACCACCACCCCAGAAGCCTCATGGGAACATAACCTCTGCCTATTTAACCTAAATGTGAGAAGTGGGTAACATCATGAGCCTTCATTCATATGTATCTGCACCAGATTCTGCTCCAGGCACTAGGGAAATAAAGGTTAATAAGCCACTACAGAGCACTTTGAAAATTGCCATGATCCATACAAAAGAAGCAGGTGTATTTAGGATTCTTGGGTCCCGGTCTCATCTCTGACCCTCACTGGTTCTTGGGCCATGGAAAAATGTCTTAGCTACCCTGAGCCTCAATTCCTTAATCTATCAAATGAGAGAGGTGAACTCTGTGTTCTCAAAAGCTTCTTCTAGGTCTTAATGTTCTGTGAGTCTTCCTCGGATAATAGGAAGACTTGTATTATATTGGTGCAAAAGTAATTACATTTGTGCCATTAAAAGTAATGCCATTAAAAATAACTGTACAATTATTTCTTTGCATTATTATTTAATTACACAAAAATAAATGGTGCAATTATTTCTTTGTACCAACCTAAAAGAAAATGAATCTGGTTGCAGCATTCTGCCTGGGTTGAAGGATGGACATGTAACAGGTAAGAAGACAGGCAGAAGATATCTCATGGCTGTCTTTTTGAGCATTTTGCAGTTTTCCACTCACGTCATCCCCCATCCTCCATCACCTGAGAAATGGGGGCAGGAGGAGCTGGCACCCTTGGTTTGATCTGTCACCTTAACCCATTTACCTCTCTGGGCCTGTTCCTACAAGCCGAGTCTTAAAGAGCTTTTCACGCTTGGGAAAATGTTTGTGAAGAGTGAAGCCAGAAGATCTACACAGAAGTGTGAAGACGTTTGTGGAGCACAATTTCCTTCCTCTTGAGTGAGAGCGGCTAGAACAAGTCAGCACCCTGGTCAGCTCCTGTTCAATTCTTTACTGTGGGCTTAGCTAGTTTGGTACTCCTGGGATCATCAGCTGAATGACGGGAGAAGGAGCTCCCTCTCTCAGGGAGCTCCCAGCCTGAAAGGAAAAGTCCAATCCTGCTTTGAGGGATGTATTAGTCCATTCTTACACTGCCATAAAGAACTACCTGAGACTGGGTAATTTATAAGGAACAAAGGTTTCATTGACTCAAGATTCCTCAGATTGTATGGGAAGCATGGTTGGAGAGGCCTCAGGATACTTCCATTCATGGCAGAAGGGTGAAGGAGAAGCCAGCACCCTCTACAGATGGCAAAGCAGGAGAGACAGAGCGCGAAGGGGGAAGATAGAGATCTCATGAGAACTCTACCACAAGATCAGCATGGGGGAACTATGCTCCCATAATTCAATCACCTCCCACCATGCCCCTCCCCCAACATTAGGGAGGATTACAATAGAATTTGAGATTTGGGTGGAGATACAGAGCCAAACCATATCAGGGGCTGGTAGAAGAGAAGAGAGCATGCTAAGAGTCTGTCTGATCCAGTGAGTAGAAAACATACTTGAAAAAGTCACGACACGTAGAGTTGAGGGTGAAGGCAGGGGTGGAGAGTATAGAAAAAGGAAACTAACAGTTAATTATGCAACCCCATGCCAGGTTACAAACAGATAACAGACAGGCCCCTCCCAGCCACTGTAGGAGGTTGACATTAACATGCCTGTTTTATAAGTAAGGGCATGGAAGATTGGAGGAAGGAAGCAGCCCCCCCTGAATTTTACACCTGGTTAAGTGCAAGAATCAGGACTTGAACCCAGGTTCAGCTGAATCCAGGCTACAGGCTTCTTCTGACCAATCCGCAGGCTCCAGAGAGTCCAGATGCCATCCCAGAGTGGGACACACAGCAGGGGCTTAGTAAATATTTCCCAAATTATTGAAGGAAAGAATAGAAGAATGGGGAGTGAACTAGGTCAATTCTCTCTTTCCCAAGGGAGCTGACCCCCTCACCAGGGTCATGGGGTGAGTCAGCTGATGGGTTCACAGTGTGGCAGGTTGGCTTAGCTACTCCCCCCATCTTGCCTGGCTGGAAGGAAGGGAGCAGCTCAAGCTGGTGTGGGGGAAGGAGCACACTCTCTCCCCTTCTGGCTCAGTTTGCTCAGCAACAGCATAACGAAGGCATCAGTGGCATCTCTGACAGGCCTGGATGCGCCCCAGCACATGATGGCAAATTTGGGCCTGGAATCACATTCTGAGTTTTGTCTGGCAGTAAGAAAAAGGCAGGAAGGATCCTTAAGAAAGAAAGATAGAATGGGAGTGGGGGCTCTTATGTTGGATCTAAGGGGATCTTCCCTGCAAAAGAAATTGCCCAGCCCCAAGATAGGTGGGAAAACCTCACTTGAGAGCAGATTCCTGTGGAAGGAATTCTCAAGGGGCCTTTCTCATGCAAACCCATTGGGCAGCAGAGGAACTGTCCAAAGGAGCTCACTCAACTCTCCAACATCAGAGCTGGAAGAGCCTTGAGAGAGAAAACCTCTTAGATCAATGTTTCCTTTTACAGATTCTGAGGTCCAGGGAAGGGTGGGAAGAGACCAAGTTTACACATTGAGGAGGGACCAAGCAGTCACTACAGCTCCCTGTCTTGCCTCCTGCCCCAGGCCGGTCACCAGACAAAAGTTTTCTCTGTGGCTCCTTGCTCTGATCTTTTTCCCTAAAGCTGTAGGATTTTCCCACAGATGAATATCATTTTCCTCTATTATATTTCATGAAACCACTTCGAATCTGTCTACTTTCAGCCCTGAGACCCTCCAATGAAGGCATAGCCAAGAGGACTTTTATAAAGGAATTCAGTGGCACGCAATAGCAATTAGATTGTAAGTGGGTAATGACTTGAGGGCAATGGGCTTTGGCTCCTAAGAAACTGTCTGTTCATAAGCTGTCAGACACTTTGAATCTGGAGACCTGTGGTCTGGGTTCAAATCCTGGCTCTGCCATTTCCTAGTAAGATGACCTTTGGCAAGTTAGTCTCTGTGACTCAGTTTCCCCATGTGTGAAATGAAGATAATGCCATTACTTCCTAAGAAGTGAGATAAAATTTAAGTGAATACTTACAGAGCATTTGGAACAAAGACTGGCACACTGTAAGTGCTCAGTAAATATTAGCTACTGTTTTTGTCATGGTGGGGTCAGGGCAGGGGCATGGGAGACTGGCATGGCAGAGACCTGATGCTAGCTAGGACCGGAAAGCTCTCCAGAGGCAGGCTGGTCTATGACTCTAGAAATGTGGGCTCTAAGTCCAGCTCAGTCATGTAAGCTTTGCCGTGTGGCCTTGAGTAAGTAATGTCCAATCTCCAAGCCTCAGTTTCCCCATCTGGAAAATGAAGTCATAATACCAAGAAATCTTCACCTTGTGCTCCCAACTTTAAGATTATAAGAGTCAGAAGTTGTCATTCCTGGCACAGTGAGGGCACTCTCGCTCAACAGACCTGCTTTACCATCCTTGTCCTAACATGATGGCACTTGTAAATTCCATCCTTCCCATCTAGCCCGTTCTCCTCTGACCCATTCTGGGAGATATTCCTCATGGATCCTGGAGCCAGGGTAGCCAGACTGCACCATCGGAGCCAGCTGTCAGGGCAGAAAGCTTGTCTGTGGACACCTGAGCTGACCACTACCTGTCACCCTCCCTGTGAGGCCTGCCATCCATCCTTGGGTACCTGTGTCCCTGGCTCCTGAGACAAGAGACGGTGGGCAACCTGTCAGAGAAGCCAAGAAGACGCTTCCCTAGTAAGGGAGTTGGAAGCCCCATGCTGGCTGCTTGCTGCCCTGGACTGGAGTGCATCTGACAGTCTGAGAGGCAAGGAGAAGGGCTGCCCACTTCCCAGCTGGCCCAGATGAGACCAAGGGACAGGCTGTCCATGTGGGACATGCCACAGCACTGCCTCAGTTAAGGGACTTGGGGGAGCAAGGAGGACCTCTTGAGCGACTTTCTCAAGAGAGCACAGCTGGTCCGAGGCAGAGCCCGGAGCATCTGGCTCCAGACTCTACTCTTAACTCTGCTCTTTGGGGAGGGTTTCCAGCATGGGCTTGGTAGCTTGATCAGTGTTAATTTCCCTGCTCTTCCCCTCACTAAGGCCAAGGCTGGGCTACTCCAGGAGGGGCTGTGGTCTCTGCTGCTGCAGGAGAGAGAAGCAGAGATGCTGCCTTCTACATGGGGCTTTGTTGCTACAAAAAAAAAAAAAAAAAAAAAAAAAAACTGCTGGCAGCAGCCAGGCGTGGTGGCTCACACCTGTAATCCCAGCACTTTGGGAGGCTGAGGCAGGCAGATCACGAGGTCAGGAGTTTGAGACCAGCCTGGCCAATATGGTGAAACCCCATCTCTACCAAAAATACAAAAATTAGCCGGGCATGGTGGCACACACCTGTAGTCCCAGCTACTCAGGAGGCTGAGGCAGAAGCAGCACTTGAACGCGGGAGGCAGAGGTTTCAGTGAGCCGAGGCCATGTCACTGCACTCCAGCCCTGGTGACAGCAAGACTCCGTCTAAAAAAAAAAAAAAAAAAAAAATTCCAGCAGCAACCCGAAGTTCCCCCATGCTGCCCAGGTCTTTTCTGGACTTACCTGCACAGATTCCCACCACCTCTCTCTCTTCTCAAAAGTCCTCAGAGAGTTTGAAGCCCCATAACCTGGGGGAAACATTTCTTCAAGCAAATCAGAATGCAGAAACTTCATGCCCTGATTACTCCATATCACCGGCGGGCGGGAGGGTGTCTCGTAGACCTGGACACTCCTAAGCCACCTCACCAGCCAGGAACTGGCTTAGGACACCCCCGCCTGTACTCTGGACCCAGCATCCTGAAGGCTCACCTTTGACGTCCCGGCCCACAGGTTTAATTCAGTCCAGGTAGGGTGGCAGGAGGTCCAGCCACCAGCTGGCATTAGGATGCTCAGAAAACAAACGCCTTATCCTCAGACCATCCTTGGTCTGCAGCCCCGCAAGGCTCTGGCTTGGTGACTGGACCCTGCCTGTAAGGACAAAAAGGGTTTATGTGGGAACCCAGTGCCATGGCTCTAAGGAAATCAGTCAGCGCAGGTGCCATCCCCAGCTGATGGCCCTTTTCTTTCCTAAATGTCAATCTCCATTGCCCTGGGTCAGCTTTTCCCATTCCTGTCTCTACCTTCTAAGCTCCCCTCCTCCTCCAGCCTTCTGTGGGTCTGCTGTTCTTTCTGTCTCTTCTCTGTGCTCGGCTTTCTCTTTCGCCCTTCCAGACCCCTGCCCTGCCCTTCTGTGCCTGGCTCTATGCCTCAGGAGGCGGACCTCTCAGGTGTATCTCCAGAGCTCCCTGACCCTGGCTTCAATTGACCCAGGAAGCACTGGTGGGTTGGAGGCTGGAGGAGAAAGTATCCCCAGGCCTGACCCCCCCACCTTGGGTCCCCCTCAGGCACTGCCTGATCCCCTCTTCCCCCAGCTGCAGCTCCTATCCAGCGGCTCTGCCATCACCTGCTGGGTTCTGGAAGCGGGCCCTCCACCTTGGGCTTTGGGCTTGCTGAGGAAGGGGCCATGGCTCCCTGGGCGCTTTCTCTCCCTGGCTTCCCCTCGCTCTGCCCACATCTCTATAAAAGATCCCTTCATTAAACTCTCTTCAGTTACACCTGACTATGACCTGTGTTTCCCTGGAGACCCTGACCGATACGCCCTGCATCCCCGTCTCCCTCTCCCTGCCCCACCAGCACCTGCTCCTCGACCCCATTGCCACCTGCTCTGTCTTTCTGCCTTATTCTTTCCAGCTCTATCTTCCTAATTCCATCACCCCTGCATTTTGACCTCATTTGTTTGTCTCATTTTCTGGGTTCCTTCTTCTCCTTCTTCTTCTGCTTCTTCTTCTTCTGCTTCTTCTGCTGCTTCTGCTTCTGCTTTTCTTCTTCTTTTTAAGATGGAGCCTCACTATCACCCAGCCTGGAGTGCAGTGGCACAACCTTGGCTCATGCAACCCCTGCCACCTGGTTCAAGCAATTCTCCTGCCTCAGCTACCCGAGTAGCTGAGACTATAGGCACCTGCCACCACGCCCAGCTAACTTTTGTATCTTTAGTAGAGACAGGGTTTCACCATGCTGGCCGGGTCTCCACCTCTTGACCTCATGATCTGCCCTCCTCAGCCTCCCAAAGTGCTGAGATTACAGGTGTGAGTCACCACGCCTGGCCCACTTTTTTCTTCTTTTTCTCTCCTCATCCCAGCTACATAAAATCCTTCATTTCAGAGCTGGGACCCACCATTCCCCAAGACAGCACAGAGGAGTGCTTGCCAAGAGGATCTGAGGCCCCTGAAGAAAGTGTTCACCCCAACTAGTCCCTCAACCTCCCACACCTGCTACCTGAATTCCACCTTCAGGTCTCTCCGTGACCACCAGAGCATTGTCAGGGAGGAGAATAAACACCTGAGGACTCAACCCTTAAGTCAGGAGGTGAGGAAATGAGTTCTGCCCCTCCCCTAAGCCCCGAGCCGCCTCATTGGCACCCCCAGCCATGCCTCACAAACGTCTCAGACTCCACAAGCCCCAAACAAGATGTTCCCTTCCCCTCCTTCTCCTCCTCCCCTCCAGCCTCCATTCCTCCTAGGAGCCACACCTGATCCTTCTTCCTGCAGCCCCCACCTCAAAACTGGTGGCATGGCGTGGGAATTCAGTGCCTAAAGTAAATCTCCAATATGCATATTAGTTCCAGCTCCCACCCCCAAGTCCCAGCCCCTCTCCCCTCCGGCCTGGATAATGAGACAACCCTTCTAACTGGCCTGTCTGCTGAACTCCTGTCTCCTTACCCGACACTCCACTCTCCAACCAATCACCATAGTGATCTTTTTAAAGCGTAAATCAAATCAAGTCATGTTTCTGCCTAGAACTCCACAAAGACCTTCTACCACTTACACTAAAAGCCAAACTCCAGCCCCAGCCCACAGGCCCTGAGGAGCCATCTGCCAGCCTCTTCGTCTCTCAACCTGGTCCACGCTGGTGTCCCCACCCACAGTGTTAGATCTGCCCAGACCTGTAGACCCCTAGATGCAAAGAGTGGTGCTCTATACCCTTCTGGTGCCCCGGCTCAGTGCCAGCTGCTGTCATGGCAACATGTTGTCCCTGAGAAGGGGAAAGGCTGCACAGCAAAATATGGCTGCCAGCCCCACATCACCTCCAGGAAGTTCTCCCTGATCTGCCCAGTTCTCAGTGCTTCCTATCTAAGCTCCTACCCAGGGCTGATCTATCTCCCATGTCAACGTACGCAATATCTGCCCACGTTTGTTCTTTAAAATCTAAATCTGTGCTCATCTATGAGCTAAATATGTGTCTAAGTCTCATATATAAGGTTGGACCAAAGTCTCCTGAGTGCAGAGGTAAGGTCTTGAATACAGGTGAGCCCCCAAGCACTGCAGACCTGCCCTGCTTCCCATCGTCCCTTCTCCACTTACCCCTTCCCCTGCGGGCACCCCTCATTAGCCTTCGCTTGTCCCTGAACCTCCTCTCTGCAGGCCCTACCTTCAGATGCAGGTGAGATCAGGGAAAGCAAGCACTGGCAGCTCCTTGACAGGGAAAGAAGAGAAAGCCACCGGAACAGCCCCCCGCATGACTCAAGAGTAGATAAGTCCTCATAGCCCATGTCAGCGGGCCACAGATTTTCTCTTAAAGGGACAGCCATGAGCTCCTCTAGGGAAAAAGCAAACTCCTGCTCATCTCTGGGCCCCAGAGCCTGGGAAAGGCTAACTTTGGAATCTGTCCTGGAGGAAGTGGTTTGAGTTTGCCCAGCTCTGGTTCCATATTCAGACCAGAACCTGTCACCTACTGGCTCTGTAGCTTCGCCAGCAGGATGATGACAATCACTGATATTTATTATGTACCTGTGGCAGACACAGTACCCAGTGCTGAAGGTATATTCACTCATTTAACTGACACAAAAGCATAGGAGGTAGGTGCTATCATAACCCCATTTTACATATGAGGAAACTGAGGCACAGAGATTAAGTGGCCTGTCCAATTTAACAGACCTAGTGAGTGGGAGAACTGAGGAGAGTACAGCTCATAGCCCCTGTCTTCACCCTGACCTCACTAGTCAAGGGCCCGTGTGGCCCCAGGCAGGGTGGGCTTGGCAGGGTGCAGCTGGCAGGCACAGGGGCTTGGTTTACTATTCCTGCTGTTGCTATCTTGAAACTCTCAATAATTTTTTAACAAGAGACCCCACTTGTTTATTATGCCCAGGGTTCTGTAAATTACAGAGCCACTCCTTCCTCCAGATGTCAAGGTGAATTTGCAGGGTGATGGTGAGACCAGGGGCCAGCAAAGTATGCCCTGCCTCCAGCGGCGTGGCCGGGCCAGCAATAGCTGTGCTACAAGGGAACCGAGATCCCACACACACAGCTCCCCCACGAGGCGGACAGTCTGCCTGACTGCGACTCAGATCACCCAGCTTCACAGTCAAGTTCCAACCTAGGCAGGCCAACAGACCCACACATGGGTGAGCTCACACCCACAGTGTCCACATCACCACTGAATGCTCCACATTTTGTCACCAACTCCCCCAGCCCAATGTCAGATGGGTGTCTGTAATCACTGCCCATGGTAGTGGCATGGTACCTCTCCTCATGACCTGCACAACAGCTCAAAGGCCAGGAGATCAAACCGAGGTCCAGAACAGCATAAGCTTATTCAAGGTCACACAATCAGAAAAAAAGTAAAAAAATAAAAATGGGTAGCCGGCCGGGCTCGGTGGCTCACACCTGTAATCCCAACGTTTCAAGAGGCTGAGGGCAGAGGATTGCTTGAGCCCAGGAGGTCAAGGCTGCAGTGAGGCCTGGGTAACAGAGCAAGACTCTTTTCCTGGGTTCTTTTTTTTTTTTTTGATCCTTTGAGACTGAGTCTCACTCTGTCGTCCAGGCTAGAGTTAGAGTGCAGCGGCGCGATCTTGGCTCACTGCAACCTCTGCCTCCTGGGTTCAAGTGATTCTCCTGCCTCAGCCTCCTGAGTAGCTGGGATTACAGGTGTGCACCACCATGCCCAGCTAATTTTTGTATTTTCAGTAGAGACAGGCTTTCACTATATTGATGAGGCTGGTCTCAAATTTCTGACCTCGTGATTCACCTGCCTCAGCCTCCCAAGTGCTGGGATTACAGGCATGAAACACTGCAGGACTCTGTCTCATAAAAAAATGAAAAAGAAAAGATCAGATGATTGTAGATGTGTGATATTGCCTCCAAGGGCTCTGTTCTGTTCCATTGGTCTATATCTCTGTTTTGGTACCAGTACCATGCTGTTTTGATTACGGTAGCCTTGTAGTATAGTTTGAAGTAAGGTAGCATGATGCCTCCAGCTTTGTTCTTTTTGCTTAGGATTGTCTTGGCTATGCGGGCTCTCTTTTGGTTCCATATGAAGTTTAAGATTTTTTTTTCCAGTTCTGTGAAGGAGCTCATTGGTTTGTAGGGAAATGGGTGAATCTGGAAACCGTCATTCTCAGCAAACTGACACAATAACAGAAAATCAAACACTGCATGTTCTCACTTATAGGTGGGTATTGAACAATGAGAACACATGGACACAGGGAGGGGAGCATCACACACTGGGGTCTGTTGGAGGGGCTAGGGGAGGGACAGTATGGGGTGGGGAGGTTGGGGAGGGATAATATGGAGAGAAATGCCAGATATAGGTGATGGGGGGATGGAGGCAGCAAACCACCTTTCCATGTATGTACCTATGCAACAATCCTGCATGATCTGCACATGTACCCCAGAACCTAAACTACAATAAATATATGTAATATTTACAATATAATATATAATATATTATAAATATTACATATATTTAAAAAGAAAAGAAAGAGGCAGG
>NW_022436983.1:11113324-11171136 GCF_009761245.1 Sapajus apella | reverse complement strand
AGAGGAGGGGAGGGGAGGGGAGGGGAGGGGAGGGGAGGGGAGGGGAGGGGAGGAGAGGAGAGGAGAGGAGAGGAGAGGAGAGGAGAGGAGAGGAGAGGAGAGGAGAGGAGAGGAGAGGAGAGGAGAGGGGAGCAAAAAAGAAAAGATGGATAAGCTGAGTCTCAAATCCACAGCTCCTGCCTCCAGCTCCGCCTCTTTCCAGCCCACGCCCCTACCAGTCTGCCTCTTTTGGTCCAGACTCACCCTTTGATCTGCATCTTTAGTTCCTTCCCATAAAGGCAGACACAGGCAATGTGGCCTGGCTGCCCTCAGAATTTCCCCTAAGGCTTCAGCCCCCTAAGGTGCTGAGTCAATGCCAGGCTCTTTTTCTGTCTTATGATGAGTATGCAACAGCAGAGGGACAAGTGAGGGAGGAGTGGGGGCTGAGCAGAGGGCACCAGCCATCACTTACGGATCTATTTATCTGCCTGCCTGGCAACCTGTCTACCTTTGCTTCCGTCTTCTATTTATTTGTCAGTCTTTCTTTCTTTCTTTCCATCCATCACTCGTCTCCATGTGTCAGAGCTGCCCGTGCCTTCGCTCTCTCGCCCACCTTCCAGTGGGAATCCAAAGGCATTCACCCTCTGCAGCCTTGTCCTCCAAAACCACAGCCCTTTTCTTCCTACTCCCTGCTGGAAAAACCCCACCAGTGTCTGGAAACTCATGCCTTCTCCTACAGGCTGGCCGAAGGAAGGCTTCCAAGAATCAACCTCCGAGTAAAATTGTTACCATCATCAATAGCAAATAAATAAAACAGCTAACAGTAAGATTATTACTGTCATCAATAGCAAGTATGCTCCACCCCTTTACTCGCTTGGCTCTTATTTTCTGAGCACCTGTCACATGCTGAGCTCGTTTTGGGCCCTTGATGGCAGGAAGTCAAAGGGCCACCATGGTCCCTGAGAAAACGTTTCCACTCTGGGCTGCACATGCAAAGGGGATCATCTCCCATCTTCGAAACAACCCCGTAGAGAAGCTAGGTGACTCCCCCGGAGTCACATTGCCAGCGAGGAGCGCAGCGGCGTCAGAGGCCAGCCGGGTGCTTCCCAAGCTGCTCTGTCTCTTTCCTGCATCACTGATGGACGCTGTGCCTGGAGAGGCCCGTGTGGTCCCTGAGACGATGACAGGAAGGGAGGGACGGGGGTGGGGTGCACGCCTGAGCTACTGGCGGATCAGCATCTGGCTCTCCAGGGCCACCCGCTCCATCAGCTATTAATCCCTCCACTCAGCCGTGTAATTCTATAGTGTCATGTTGCCCAAGCACTGTGATGGGCATGCGATTACCACAAGCAACATGCTCAGGAGAGACAGAGGGAGGAGGGGACGGGGGGACGCGCACCTCTAGGCATCTCTCCCAGAGCCAGTATCACACTGAGCTCTGGGCCCCGGTGGGACAGTTTCAGGGTGAGGGCAAGGGGACAGGAACATCGTCCACTGAACCCTCACCACCTCCTGGTGCAGGATTGAGCCAATCCCCACCTCTGAAAAAACACGAGAAACCTGCACTAAAACATGCTCTGATAAGGGGTCAATTCAGGGTCGAGCAAGGATGTGCAAACTTTCGGTAAAGAGCTGGACAGGAAATGCTTTTGGCTCTGCAGCTCTTCTACATGGCTACTGTAGCCACAGACAATATGTAACAAATGAGGATGGCCCTGGCCCAGTAATTCTTTATAGAAACACACCCTACAGGCTGGAGTCCGCTGACTCCCAGATTAGATTCTATGCCAGGAACAACAACAATAATATTAATAATAATGAGAGCTAATGCTTACTGAGTACTCACTACGTACCAGGTCAGTCCTCATAATAACCTCACGAAGCTCAAACCGCTATTGTCTCAAATTTACATTTGGGGAAACTGAGGCACAGAGATGTTAGCTAGCTAACTAGCCCAAGGTATCTTAGTCAGTAAGTGGCAGAGCCAGTCAGGAAATTCCACTTTGTATCCATTCCTTAAGTTATTCAGACTGAAAAACTTGGTGTCATCTTTGACCCTGTTCCTCTCACTCCTCTACTTCTAAACCATCAGCAAATTCTGTTGGGTCCACCTTCAAAACACATCCTCGAATTGGATGGCTGAACACCTGTCACATGCTAAGCTCTGTGTTGGGCCCTTGATGTCAGGAAGTCAAAAGGCCACCACGGTCCCTGCGAATATGTTTCCACTCTGGGCCACGCATACAAATGGGATCATCTCCCATCCTCAAAACAACCCCTCAGAGAAGCTAGGTGACTCCCCCGGGGTCATACTGCTAGCGAGGGGCACAGCTGCGTCAGAGGCCAGCCGGGTGCTTCCCAAGCTGGTCTCTTTCCCGCATCACTGATGGACAGGACATCTTGGTCTATGTCCCCATCGTCTCTCACCTGGTTACTGCCACACCCTCCTCCCTTGACTCCCAGAAGTGTGTTCTCCATGTAGCAGCCTGAGGCACCTTTGACAAAGGTAGGTTGGATCCTGCTGCTCCTTAGCTCAACACTCGGCAACGCTTCCCCATGTCACCAAGAGCAAAAGCTGAGTCCAGCCTGGGTCACCTGGCGAAATCCCATCTCTACAAAAAAATACAAAGACAAATTAATCTGGAGTGGTGGTGCATGCCTGTAGTCCCAGCTACTCAGGAGGCCAAGATAGGAGGATCAATTGAGCCTAGGAGGTCCAGGATGCAATGAACTATGATCACACCACTGCACTCCAGCCTGGGTGACAGAGCAAGACCCTGTCTCAAAAAAAAAAAAAAAAAAACAAAGGCTGGCCACAGTGGCTCATGCCTATAATCCTGGCACTTTGGGAGGCTGAGGTGGGAAGACTGTTTGAGGTCAGGCATTTGAGACTAGCCTGGGCAACATGGCAAAATCCCATCACTACTAAAAATATAAAAATTAGCCTGGCACAGTGGTGTATGCCTGTGGTCCCAGCTACAGGCAGGGAGGATGGGTTGAGATGGGAGGATGGATTGAGCCTAGGAGGTCCAGGCTGCAGTGAGCTATGAACGCGACACTGCTCTCCAGCCTGGGTGACACAGCAAGACACTGTCTCAAAAAAAAAAAAGAAAGAAAACAAAAAGCTGAGCCCTTCCCATGGTTGAATTAGAAGTAGCATCTGCCCCCATCCCTCCCATCTCTCTGACCTCCTCTCCTATGTCTCCCCCTCCTTCCCGCTGCCCCTACCACAATGGTCTCCTCACTGTTCCTGGAACACACCAGCACTTCCCTGCCCCAGGGCCTTTGCACTTGCTGTATCCTCTCCTTGACATGCTCCTTCCCAGACACCCACAAAGCCACCTCCCTCACCACTTTCTTAATTCTGCAACTTGTCCCACTGCTCCTCATCCCTGCTCCCCCTTACCCTGCTGTATTTGTTCCTTTTATATCACCTACTACCTCTACCACAGCATATAATATAGCTATTTATTTTGCTTTTGCTTAATTGCCTGATTTCGCCTCTGGAATGTATCTCCACAAGGGCAAGGCATCATCTGCTCTATCACTGATACCTCTCTGCCGGCAGTGCTGGCCCACGCGCTAAAGGAGCTCAAGGGTGTTTTTTGAATGAATACATGAATCCCACCTAAGCCTTATTCAGCCAGTGCCTGCTGTTTCCTTGAGCACTAAGTAGAGATAGAGACCTGAAAGGTCCATGGGTCCGGGCCATGATGCTTTCACTGGACACCCCAGAGAACGTCCCCGACTAAACTACAGATACCAGCACTGGAATAGGAGTGTCCACACCAGCTAGATAGGTTTAAATGAGCTCAAAAGAACACCAAGTTGCTTGTGTGTTTTTATTTGCGCACAGTCAGGCCAGTCCTCGAGGAGTATGTCATCTGTCTCCATGGGACCCCTCACTCTTCTCCTAGAACAAACAAATTGAGAAAGAGACTCCCAGCTCCCTTGGTACCAAATGAGGCCAAGGGAATCTGAGTGACATCTGGGGACTGGCCTAAAGGGACTCTCTCTAAGGCTGTCAGGCCAATGAGGTTGGCAGGTGGTGAAACTTGGTTAGAGCCAAGCTGGCCAGCTGTAGCTGCCTGCTGGGACCGGAGGGTAAGACAGGAAGAAGAATGTGATTCCCTGAACAGGCACAATGTCGGTCTAAGGTAGATGTGAATCCCAGCATCAGGCACATTCGGAACTGCAAGCTCTTTCCCCGACTTCACTCTCAGCCCCTAGACACAGATCTGGTCATCACCGTCTGGCCCAGGTCCTGCTAGTGACCCATTGGCTTGCCTTGGACAAACTGCCGCAATTTCAATTTCTTTAATTTTCCCAACTCTAAAGTGTTCTTGAGGGCCCCATCCAGCAAGGACAATCTATGGTTCTGGGATTCCATATCTAGTCCCTCACCAACGACCTGGAGTGGATTTTAACAGAAGCTGGAAA
The DNA here is from genome assembly GCF_009761245.1 of Sapajus apella. NCBI lineage: Eukaryota > Metazoa > Chordata > Mammalia > Primates > Cebidae > Sapajus > Sapajus apella. The sequence continues at coordinate 11,166,717 of NW_022436983.1, read as the reverse complement.
AAAGAAAATGAGGGGAGTGCAGAAAGTTCCCTACAACCTGCCCCGGCAACAGAGGCAGGGAACTGCTTTTGAATCTCAGTTCTATCCCTTGTCAATCACACTAGCTTGCCCCCTTGGCTTCAGTTTCCACATCTGCAAAATGGGGATAACAATTCCTTCAGCATAAGGTGGTCAGAATTAAGTGGTAGGGTGTGTGTCAATTGCTGAGGGGAGCCTGTAGGTGGGGAGCTATTAACAATACAGAGCTAGCAGGATTCTCTTGTTTTATTATTATTATTTAACCAGGCTGGTCTCAAACTCCTGGCCTCAAGCAATCCTCCCATGTTGGCCTCCCAACTCACTGGGATTACAGGTGTGAGCCACCATGCCCGGCCATAGAGGGACTCCCAATACAAGATGGCAGTGACTCTGAGGCCTAAAAGGAAGTGGCAGTGACCTTCTGTTTTAATCTGGGGAGATCATGCCATTGCACTTACTGTCATAGCTCTAAAAAGACACCCATTCCACTGCAGGTGAAAACAAGACGTAATTTCTTTGGAAGGTGAAAGAGCCAGGTAGAGAAAGGCAGTGTGTCCGCAATGCTCTGGACTGTGGCATCCTAATCAGCTGGAACTACATTTCCCAGCATTCCTTCTCTGTGCAGTTCTAGGAATGGCCCCTGAGGGTGTTGGGTCAGGCCAAATTCATTGTTATGGATGCATTAAACAGAGATTCTGGATTCAATATGTTGGCTCAAGCAGCTGAGACTGGCTCTAACCATTTGCTTGGTTGATTGACTAAAACCTGGATGCAGAGGTGGCTTTCACTAAATGAAGTTCTAATGCCAGCATCTCCTTGATAGGTTGTAAAGGAAGGTATCCAAAGGCTTGAGAGTGTTGGAATGCTGAAGTGGATGTATCATGCAAGACCTGTGCCTCCATCGCCCAACAGGTGCAGGCTGCCATGCAAGCTGCTCTACCCCATGGGCTGTGTGACCAGCAGACAAAGCCTGTGGCTGAGAGGGACGTATATGGAGACTTTGTCAGGGGCCTATGGGTGACTCACAGCACAGGCCCTTATGATTTGGGGGGAAAGTATGACATTCTCTGAAAATAATTCTTCTTCTTCTGAGAGCAGCTTCTGGATTGCTATAGGGCATTAATGGAGATTGAAAGCTTGACGACGAGCCACAGTCACGATGTCTTCTGAGCTGCCTGGCATGCACTGGATTTGGTCTAACCAACCATAAAATCAGGCATGCATGACAGCAATTTTATCATAAAATAGAAGTGGTGTAGGTGTATGCAGTATCAGTTTGAACAGACCATGAAGATGCAAGGCAGTCGTATGAGTGAACACTTCACATACCCCATCTGCGCTCGGCCTGCCTCCTCCTCTCCCTCACCCCACACCGATATCCCATGTGGAAAGCCCTGAGATAAGTTGATTGTGAAAGGTCACACTGATTCTGGCTACAGATAGTCCTGCACAGCACGCTGGTGCTACCCAGAAGGCCACCTGAAATAGCACAGCCTACACTTTGGGACAGTGGTGACGGACAGTCCTCCAGGGGCATCACTGAGCAGTGAACCTGATTGTTTATTTAGCCTGCAGGGAGAGATGAGCACCGCCTGTGGATGCATGGGCTGTGGCTCGTGGTCTGGCTGAATAGTCAGGTCCTTGGGCTATAATGGGAAATAATAATAATTATTATTACAAAATAATTTTCCATAATTGGAAAACTGGTGAAGGAAGTCTTGAGAAGTATATGGCTAGAACTTTCTGAATTGGTAGACAGGGTGACAATATGTGCGTCCCATGTAAATATTCACAGAAGCGGGACCTCAATATAGGAGGATCTTAGTAATGGAGTGAACCAGGTGATCCATTTGGTTCCCAAGACCCACCCTCCCCATCATTACCCAATGGGCTTATGATAAAAATGGCCACAGGGAAGGGGATGGAAACTATGTTCAGACTCAGCAACTTGGACTTTCACTCTTCCAGGCTGACTTGGCTATAGTCACTGCTGATGCCCAAGTACCAACAGCAAAGCCCAACACTGAACTCCCAATACGGCCCCATGGTGTGGCCCCATGCTTCACTCTCATCCACTTACCTGCATCCTTGCCCAGACACGGATCTGCCATCCCTGACCACAGGACCTCTGCCAAAACCACCATTTGTGGCCTTGCAGAATGCCTCATTCACCATCAGCAGGCCCACAGCTTTGCTTCTGACTCAGGAAATCTTCATAGCACAAGACAGGCACCAGGCGGGGCCAAATTCAAGTCGTTCACTAGTCTTACCATGTTCCTCATCATCCTGAAGCTGCTGGCCTGATTGAAAAATGAATGGCCCTTTGAAGACTCAGTTAAGACACCAGCCTTATGGCAGCACCTTGCAATGCTGGGCAATACCCTCCAAGATGCAGTCTATGCTCTTAAACCAGCAACAAAGATATGGTGCTATTCATCCCACAACCAAAATTTCCGGGTCTGGGACTCGAGGGGTGGAAATGGGAGTGTCTCCTCTCACCATTGTCCCATGTAATCCACTAGCTTAATGTTTGCTTTCTGTCCCCATGTTGGTCCAGAGGTCTCAGTTCCCAAGTGAGGAAAGTCTCCACTGAGACATAACAGTGCTCCCATTAAACTGGAGTGGGGAGCGCTATCTGAAAACTTAGGATTCCCATGCCAACGAATCAATGGGTATAGAAAGGGGTCTCTATACCAGCTGGGGTGATTAATGCTGAATATCAAGGAAAATATAGATTATTACTATACAATGCAAATAAGTAGGAAGATGCCTTGAATGGAAGATATCCCAACGATCATCTGTCAGTATACGCATGCCTTGTGATAACATCAGTGAAAACTACAACCACCCATGAGACGCAGGACAGCTAATAGTCTAGACCCTTAAATAGGCAAGCTTTGAGTCACCCTATCATGCAAGGACCCATAAGAGGTCAAGGTTCTTGTTGAGAGCAAATGGGATAAGAATGGGCAGAAGAAGAAGGAAATTATAAATACCAACTACAACCACATGATCAGTTGAAGAAAAAAAGGACAGTAATAGACAGTGAGTATTTCCTCCTTATTTTGATATGAAATTTTTGTGCATATGTTAATTACTTCTTCTCCTCCTCTCTCATTCCCCTACCTTCTAACATAGGGCTTGTTAACAGTAGTTAATCTTATCATTCAGAATTTAAATAAGAGATAGAAGAAGGAATTTGACTCAGCTAGGAAAGGAATGAACCTCACCCGAAAAGGAGGGATGAAGGGACTTTGTGTCATCTTTTGAAAAGAAGGTTAGTGTCGCATGTTTTCAGTTTTACAAGGGACAGTTGCGTTATGCTAGGAGGAAGCATGCTTTTGCTGTAATCTTAATTTGGAAGTTAAATATGGCTACAGTAGCATGTGGGTGTGCCATGTTGACGGGGGGTGGGGTAGCCTACGGTGGTTTTATACAGGGTCAACTTAACTAAGCTGGAAATACATTTCTTAGAATGCCTCCAACTTTCTGCTTCTGAGTTAGGTTGGTCGCAAAGAAATTTGCTTGGAATTTGGAAGCAGCAGCCATGTTTGCATTCAGAAGTCAGGGTAGGATCAGGCACGGTTGCTATTCTCGCACATGGTTGTCAATCTCCTGGCTCACCTTGTTGGGGTGGGGCAGCAGCTGGGCCCACAGCAACCCCAGCTCCCACCACATCTCGGCCAGCACCTCCGGGTCCTAGGCTGGGTGCTGTGTAGCTCCACGGTGAAGCATGCCGGCTTCTTCCGCAGGTCACTTGCATCATGGGAGTTGCAAGCTGGCAGGTGGTAAGAGACACATGCGAGTTCCAGCTCATCACTGTGAGTTCTAGCTCGTTCTTTGCCGGAGTCATTGTTTTGCCCGCTTCACATGCATCTTTTTTTCCCAGCTGCCTGCCGGCTGGCTGACTTCAGCATCTACACCAGATGCAGAAGCAACAACCTTACATAGACTATTTCACTCGTCCCCACGGTTGCAAGAGGTCAAATCCCTAAAACAAATTCATATTCTTTATCATTCCTATTAGTTCTGCTTTCAGGATCAAACCTACCTGATATGGTGTCTTAGGTCAGGATTCCTACAAGAAAAGCCTGAGATGGGAATTCCCATGTAAGCAATTGATTGAAGGAGCACTCTCAGGAAACTTAGGAGTGGGAAAAATACAATGGGGCGGGGGAAACAAAATAAAGATGTGGGGCCAGCTGAAGTCTAGCCTCATCCTAATCCCATGGGAGCTCTGGAGTGTGACACCAAAGACTTGCCCCACCCTGAGTGAAGGGCATCAGCAGTGTTCACCTGTATCAGTCAGCTACCACTTCCTGGAGCTACTCAGGGGTAATCTTCCAGGCATTTCCTGGTGAAACGACTTCTGGGGGCCGAGGGCAATTCTCAGGAGAAGGGGACACCTGTGAGCTGTTAGCGGCCCACACTCCCAGCAGCTGGAGATCTGTGCATTGGCCTGGTAAAGGGGATCTGGAAGCATCACCAACAGCATCTACTACATAGTCATATTAGAAGACCTGGGTTCTAATCCCAGCTCCACCACTTATCGGCTCAAGCAAGTTTCCCGAATTCCCTAAACCTCAGTTATCTCATCTGTAACATCAGAGCTACAACAGTGCACAACATATGTAAATGGTCTTGGAACAGTGCTGAGCACATTGCAAACATTTGATGAATTAAAAGTATTTTAATTCATCTAACCCATTACTATTAATTAAATCATTAAGAGTAAATATTAATAATAACAATAGCTTAAAAAGTACGAGTCAGAGATCCGGGTTCTGGTCCTGGATCTACCACTTACTGGCCTCAGTTTCCTCAGCTATAAAATGGCAATAACTGGGTGATAATATCTGTGCTCTCTACCTTGGAGGGAATGTCAGGGTCTTGGTCTGGCAGAGCAATGGCCTCCCAAAGACATCCACATCCTAATTCCTGGAGCCTGTAACTATGTTACTTAGCATGTTAAAAGGGACTTTGCAGATCCTGAAATGACGAGTGTCCTAGGCTCTCTGGGTGGGCCCAATGTGATCACGAGAGGCCTTAGAAGAAGGGGACAGGAGGCTTCACGTCGGCAGTAGATGACGTGATGATGAAAGCGGGAAGCTGGACTGATGAGAGGAAGGGGTTAAAAACCAAAGACTGCAGATGCTTCTAGAAGCTAGAAATGGCAAGGAAACCAATTCTCCCTCAGAGCCTCCAGGAGAAACCAACCCTGCCAATACCTTGACTTTAGTCCAGTGAAACTGCTCTCATACCTCTGACCTACAGATCGTAGGAGAGTGAACGTGTGTTGTTTTAAGCAACAGTGAGAGCCGAATACAGGGTTCAGTGAGATGGTGTCTGTGAGTGGTGAACACTGGGACCCACTTACCACTGTAGCCACAGCCCCAGGACCCCAGGGTCCCAGGGTCAGGTCCTGAGAACAAAGGCAACAGGCTGGCAAGATCTTAGAAAATTTTGTTGGCATGTGCTACATCAAGGGAGTTGGGTAATGCCCAAACCAAGCCGGAATCAGAAAGAGAGATTTTCTTAAAGATTGTGTAAGCTCCACAATTACAGAAATTTTTCAAGTTCCTTCCCCACCATTTCCATCTCCCTCTCAGCATCTCCCTCTCCCTCTCCCTCTCACTGAAACCACCCACACCCATATAACAGATTTGGGGAGCAGAAAGGACACATCAGCCTTTTTTCCTGAGATATCACCCTTCATTGCTTAACATTTCAAATCATCCAAAACAGACTCTTCCATGACCTGGATCAAACCACAAAGGTCCTGGCTATATATGAAATATTCCCAAGTCATGAAGGGGACAGGGCAAATGGCAAGGAAATGGGCTTTGCCCACTCAAGCCTTTTCTTCTACAAGGCTGTGCCTGAGTACTTCATTTGGAGGCATGTTTGATTATCAGAGGAAATGTAGCTTCATTGGCTATAATACAAAGAACCAAGAAGAATCATTCTAGGCCAGGCACGGTGGCTCACACCTGTAATCCCAGCACTTTGGGAGGGAGAGGCAGGTGGATCACTTTAGGCCAGGAGTTCAAGATGAGCCTGGCCAACATGGTGAAATCCTGTCTTACTAAAAATACAAATAGCCTGGCATGGTGGCGTGCACCTGTAATCCCAGCTACTTGGGAGACTGTGGCATGAGAATCGCTTGAACTTGGGAGGCAGAGGTTGCAGCGAGCCGAGATCATGCCACTGCACACAGCTTGGGTGACAGAGCAAGACTCCATCTCAAAAAAAAAACAACGAAAAAAAAGTCATTCTATTGTCTGGTCAGGCCATACTTAAGATATTGCCTAACAAGGACCAGGAGAGGAAGAAAAGTCTGAATGTTATCTGTTTGCTTAAGGGTTACTGCTAGTGTTAGATCTCATTCTGATTACAAACAATATAATTCAACAAGGATGCTACACTCACATTGGTCTGGTACTTCTTCTGCATATTGGTCAGGTTTCCTCTATGCTAAGGCTGTGTAACAAGCAGTCCCAAAGTCTTAGTGGCTCATACCACAAAATACGTATTTCATACTCACAGGTTTCTAGGTCAAATACAGTTCAGCTGATTTTAGGTGGGTTAAGCTGGGCCAGGCTGGACTCTAAGGTTTCACAGGGACCAGGTCTGCTCCATGTGTCTTGATTCCAGGACCCACCAAGGCTCAGGCTCTCCCATGCGGAATGGAGCATCAAGAGTGCTGGTAGGAACTTGCTGTGGTTCTGAAGAGCTTGTCTTGGAACCAGCAGAGAATTACTTTTACCCACATTCCATTGGCCAAAGCAAGTCCCACGGCCAAGTCCAAAGTCAGTGGGAAAGTATATTCTATGCATGGCAAGGAGCCATGGCAAGGGACAGTTGGAAAGAATTGAGGAAAAACAATATAATCTAACACAGTCCAGGGTCTCTGATGTATTCAAGCTATCACCCATTTCCCTGTTCATCCTTCTAGACCGAAACTGTCCTGGAAATGAGAACTTGCTCTTCCTCTCCTCCCCAGCCTTGTAGGGTCCCAGCCACATTTCTACAAGCAGGAGGCTGCTGACTGTGGAGACATCATCCTTGGATAGAAGAGAATCCAAAGAGAGTTCTCAATGAAAGAATTCTTAAACATTACCTTACCATAACAATTCATGGTACGGATGGGAAAACGGAGACCCAGCCATGTGAAAAGAGTGGTCCATACCACAAAGACATTCAGTTTAAAGACTGTAAAGCCAGCTTGCCAAGGTTCTGTTTCTGGCTCCATCAATTTATTAACTGTATAACCTTGGATAAATAACTGCAATCTCTCTGTATCTGTTTTCTCATTTATAAAAATTATATAATCACAGTTTCTACCTTACAGAGCTACTATGAGTACTGATGTCGAAGTGCTTAGACTAGTCACTGATACATAGTAGGTAGCCATCAACATTATAATAATTCCACAAAAAGTTGTTATTGAAATGATTCCACAAATACCACTCTGTCCTAGGTGCTGAGGAAACAGTTTCTGGTCCAAAGAGCTCTCATTTTTGTAGGTGAGACAGACAGAAATAAGCAAATTCATCACCTGCCATGCTCTTCAGTAGACAGAGTTATAAGGGGGGAAGGGTTAATCTAATTTTGCCCTAACTGGGAAGAACAAAGACCAGGAAGACTTCCCAGAGGAGATATAATCTGAAGTCAGTTTCACATAGTGGGCAGAAGGTTTTCCTGATGAACAACAGGGTGGAGGAGATTCCCGAAGGAGACAAAACATGCGAAGGACCTGCATAGGGAAAGATGCCTGAGAGTGTGTTTGGAACAGGCAGGCAACCGCACCTGTGGGGTGGGGCGGGGGACCTTTTAGAGAATCATAGGAGAGGATGGCAGGGGTGGGACGCTGGGGAACTCAGGATGACAGGGAAAAACCTTGAATTCTTCCTCCTGGCATGTGGTCTCAAACTTTCCCTCATAAGAACTAAAGGCAGATAGAAGGAAATATGATCTATCGGGGCATAGACAATGGGATTTCTTTATATACTTTGAAGTCTCCAGTTTATCTTAATTCCTATAAATTGGTATCTTCTTCAATACCATTGTTATGTTCATTTACTTGTTCAACAAATACTTATTAAGTACCTCCTGGATGGCACTTAGAACACCAGTAAATAACAACAAGATTCTTGCCCTTGTGGGTCTTTTATTTTAGTGTGATATAAAAAATGGTGGTGAGGGGAGAACAACAGTAAGTAACGATGATATGTAGATACATAATTAGTTCATTTTCATACTGCTATGAATAAATACCCAAGACTGAATAATTTATAAAGAAAAAGAGGTTCAACGGACTCACAATTCCACATGGCTGGGGAGGTGGAAGGCAAAAGAGGAGCAAAGGCACGTCTTACCTGGTGGCAGGCAAGAGAGCACGTGCAGGGGAACTCCCATTTATAAAATGATCAGCTCTCAAGAGACTTGCTCAACATCATGAGAAGAGCATGGGAAAGACCCACCCCCATGATTCAGTTACCTCTCACTGGGTCCCTGCCATGACATATAGGGATTATGGGAGCTACAATTCAAGATAAGATTTGAGTGGGGACACAGCCAATATCAGATAGATAACTGGGTGTGCTAAAAAGGCAATAAGTACTTTGGCAAACAGGAAGATTAGAGCAGTATGAGGTAGTCCATCATTAAATGAATTAATTAAATAATGAATGAATGAAGATGGATGAATGGATGGATGGATGTAAAAATAAATGGCTGAATGGGTGGAAAACAAAAAGAAGGAAGGGAGGGAAGAAGAAATAAAAGAAGGGAGGGAGGGAAGAAGGCAGGAAGGCAGGAAGGCAGGCAGGCAGGCAGGCAGGCAGGAAGGAAGGAAGGAAGGAAGGAAGGAAGGAAGGAGCTGGCTAGAAGATGGGGAACCACTGAAAGGTTTAAGTGAGGGAACAACAATACTCCTATATGTCAATCCCTTGCCTGATACAAGGCTTCCATTATCTTCAGCACACTCAGGATCATGAAAAGGCAAGGCTGGCAAAGCAGGATTCCTAGATCCTACCTGGTCCCCAAGCAGGTCATCAGCTTGTTACCCACGCTTCAAAGACTGCTACATTTCCAAATGTGCAGTTGATATAAATACCTTCTGGGTACATAGCAGTTAATGAATAACTTGGTTAAACTGCTGCAGAGGGAGGAAGCTCAGAAATTGGAGGTGGGAATGGAAGGCTTGGGAATGCTGCCCTTATTAACCACCGAAATCCAATCTCTGAGAGGAAGGGAATGATACTTTGGGAAATGAGTTTATGGTAAGCATTCCTTCTGCTGGCAGAGCACTCTGATGGCTCCTCCCAGAGACACAACCACCTCGATGCCAGTGGCAGGGGCTGAGGTGGCCCCTTCACCTCTCTGGGCCTCACCTTTCTCATCACTAAAGTGGGGAAGCAATTTTCCAGCCCTTCTCATAGGATCAAGTCAATTAATGAGTGGGGAAACTTTGGAATCTGTTTTAAAAAGGGCAGTGGGGAGGGATTTTCTTTTTAATTAGAAATAAAACTATATTTGTCCAGTATTCCCCATCTTATTTTATTTTAATTAATTTATTTTTGAGAGACAAGAGCTCACTCTATTGCCCAGGTTGAAGTGCAGTGGTGCATGGATAGCTCACTGTAGCCTCAGCTTCCCAAGCTCAAGTGATCCTCCCTCCTTGGCCTCCAAGCTAGCTGGCACTACAGGTGTGTGCCACCACATCAAAACTTCCATTTTATAAAGCACATGGCAGTGCAGTGGTTAAGAATGGAATCACACAGCTGGGCACGGGGACTCATGCCTGTAATTCCAGCATTTTGGGAGGACGAGGTGGGCAGATCATGAGGTCAAGAGATAGAGACCATTCTGTCCAATATGATGAAATCCCATCTCCACTAAAAATACAAAAATTAGCTGGGCATGGTTGTGGGCATCTGTAATCCCAGCTACTCGGGAGACCGAGGCAGGAGAACTGCTTGAACCCGGGAGGCGGAGGTTGCAGTAAGCCAAGTTTACGCCACAGCACTCCAGCCTGGCGACAGAGAAACAACAACAAAAAGATCAGAATCACACACAGCTGGGTTCAAATGCTGACTCTGCTTCTTTCAAACTATGATTTGGGACAATTTGTTTTATCTCTCTGAGCCTCAGTTTCCCCATCTCTACAATGGAGAACGTGGTGAAACTTGTCACAGGGAGTTTCCAGTGAGTTAAGGAAGCTGGGACTTAATGTCATTCCAGCCTCATCATTTCTCATACAAACTCCCCATCTCTACCTTCCTCAGCAGGCTACTGGGAGAATTGAAAAGAGACCCTGCAGGTTGATGCTTGGCACACAATAAGCGCTTTCTGAAAGTCATTCTACTGACGTGTCACGGCCCTGTGCCCTCCAGCTGACAGCCCTGGAATCTAGAAGGAGGTTGTCCCAGCCTGGTAGCAGGTGCGGGATGTTCAGGAAGGGGTCCAGGCAGCACAAAAGCTTGGAGTAGACACCTCAGTCCCCACTCCCTTGGACAGGCCTGCTCTCCCCAAGATTATTTCTGGGCAAGACAGAAGAACAGACAAAAGGCAGGAATAGGAAAGAGAGCAGTGGCTTTGGTCCTGGAGGGGAGATGCAGCCACGCCCTCTCCAATCCAGAGGAGCCGGTGATGGAGCTAATGGGGAAGGTTTATCAGCTCGGTTCTCTCCTGACCAGATACAGCGCCCCAGGCTCGGAGATGACATTTCCTGAGTGCATCCCGAGTCTCAGTTCCCTGCACACAAGCCCATCACAGCCCATGATGTTCAAACACAGCACTGCAGGCCCCAGCCACAGGCTCCCAGACCAGAGCCCAGAGACCCATGACACTTCACGGCCGGTGAAACAGCTGGTTTGTGAAATTGGTGTTGGCACTGCTGCGCCACCTGTGGGCTTTCTTCCTGGGCTTCTGGCTGAGAACGTGCCAGGACATGGAGGCCCCTCTCTGAGCTGAGCCCTGCTTTGGTGTTGCTGCTGTTGCTATTGTCACTGCTTTTCTTTTTAAATGCAACTGGGATGCAAGGTTCAGGACCCCGAGATTCAGGAACAGAGACAGGAGAGATTTGCTCTCCTTTTATTTCCTCTAGCAAACTCAAATATGACCACACTACCTGCATGGCTCCTCCCCTCCAGCTGGTGTTCTAGGAATACTGTGAATAGTAATAATAAGAGGTTCACATTGACCTTGAGCCTGCTATGTGCTGAACGGGGGTTCAAGTGCTTTGCCTACATCAACTCATTTAATCCTCAGAAAAGTCTGGTGGGTTCTGGGCCTCAGAGCTGGTCGGGGACTTGATCAAGTGCATGCTCCCAGTGTAGGGAGCTGGTCTGACGTCGTATATTACCCTCCTTGGGGAAGAAATGATGAGGCCGGAATGACATTAAGTCGCAGCTTCCTTAACTCACTGGAAACTCCCCGTGACAAGTTTCACCACGTTCTCCAATGGATCCATATTTTTCAAGCCCCAAGGTGATTTCTAAACAAGAAAAAACTTTTACCAGGGAAGTTGCAAACCTCTGGGCTCTCATCCCTGCTGCAGAGGCATCATCCGTCTTCCTGGAAGTGACACTCGTTGCTTCTACGCAACTTGGTTAAAAGCAGAGTCAATAGTCGCATGCTATGAATCTCTTCTGCTCCTCTAGAGAAGGAAAAAAATCATTGCATGTTAGTGTTCGGGGGTCTGAGGTCCGTAATGCAGTTTCTGAGGTGTCATAACAGGGGCCCAGCCCTTCAATGCTCCCAGCTGAGGCCTCCCAGAGTGGGGTTTGGGAGTGGGGGGATGGGTGGGAAAGAAGCTGGAGAGTGGCAGGTGGGTGGCACAGGGAAGCCAGGCCAACACCACTGTGGGGGGCCACAGCGCGCCAGGCTGGGTGTCAGGAGGCCACTTGGTCTTTGTGACCTTCGGCCCATCTGAGCCTCCTCTGAGTCTCGGATTTTCCTCTTTGTAAAACGGCAATACCACGTGATTGATCCTGTCCTGTACAGCTCATGGGGCTGTTGAAAGAATCATGTGAGATGGTGGTTATGGAAATAGCTGGAAGACCTTAGCACCCCACTCACACACAGGGGATGGTAATGGTGATGACGGTGATGCTGATGGCCTGGTACTCAGATCCCTTAACAAGAGCCTGGAAGTGTTGGTTGTATCCATGTGCTGTGTGACCCCAGACAACTTGCCAAACGTCCCTGGGCTTTGATGTTCTCTCCTGTCAAATGGGGATAAATAGTGAAGGACACAGTGAGATAAGAGGTGTGGAAGGGCTCTAAACACTCGTTTGACAGGATTCTGCTCTTGTCGATTTTCATTTGACAAGCAGAGCTCTGTTGACAATTACAGAGGGAGAGCCACACCCAGGACAGTAAACCTCCCAGGTCAGCAGAAATTGGCACACTCAAATCTTCCCAATATTCATCTTCATAACAACAACAACAAGAGGCTTGACTCCTAAAGAGAGCAAGTTCAAGTACTTATTGGTTTTTTGGCACCTACTAAATGCTTAGCGGAAGAGACAAAGAGGAACCAATGGGCATAAACTATTTATGTGCCAGGCACCATACCAAACGCTTTCTGATACAGTTTGGCTATGTCCCCACCCAAATCTCATCTTGAGCTGTCGCTCCCATAATCCCCATGTGTTGTGGGAGGGTCCTGGTGGGAGGTCATTGAATCATGGGGGTGGGTTTTTCGCATGCTGTTCTCGTGATAGTAAGTCTCCCGAGATCTGATGGTTTTATTAAGGGCAGTTCGCCTACACAAGCTCTCCCACCTGCCATCATGTGAGATGGGACTTTGCTCCTCCTTCACCTTCCACCATGATTGTGAGGCCTCCCCAGCCATGTGGAACTATGAGTGCATTAAAACTCTTTTTCCGCCAGGCGCATGTGGCTTACGCCTATAATCCCAACACTTTGGGAGGCTGAGGCCGGTGGATCACAGGTCAGGAGTTCGAGACCAGCCTGGCCAACATGGTGAAACCCCCGTCTCTACTAAAAATACAAAAATTACCTGGCCATGGTGGCGCATGCCTGTAATCCCAGTTACTCGGGAGGCTGAGGCAGGAGAATCACTTGAACCCGGGAGGCAGAGGTTACAGTGAGCCGAGATCATATCATTGCACTCCAGCCTGGGTGACAGAGCAAGACTCCAGCTCAAAAAAAAAATCTTTTTTTTTTTTTTTAAATAACTTATCCAGTCTCTGGTGAGAATGGGCTAATACACTTTCCATGCCTTAACTCTTTTAATCATCACAAAAGTAATGGATTCAATATTATTTTTATATCATCCCCATTCTATAGAAATAGCTTGATGTTAGAATACTGTCACTTGCCCAAAGTCACAGCTAAGAATTGTCCACATCTATTTCTGAACCCCTCTAACAGCCTCAAAGGTGAGGCTTTCAACCACCGCGGGACACTGTCTCCGGACTTAACCCTCACACCAATCCTTTGGGATTGGAATTGCTACTACCCATTATCTAGATGAGAAAGCCAAGAATCAGGGTGATGAGGGGGCTTGGCCAAGGTCACACGTGGGTAAATGGTGGGTTGAAGCCAGGTCTGTTTTTGGGAATTAACCTTTGGGTACCAAGACTCCACATTGAATGACAGGCACAGGATTCACCAATGAGATGAGGTGCATGCAGAGAGGATGGGGCAGAGTCTACCACTCAGTTCTGGAGGGAGGGCAGAGGCAGAGGGAAGCCACTGGCTCTCCTCTTCAGGCTGGGTGGCAGGGAGGGGAATTACAGCCGTGGGAGGGGATCCGGCCAAGCACCTCAGCCCCAGCTGAAAATCAGACCAGGAGCAATGAGAACAGATCAGCCTTCCCACTTTACAACAAGGAAGACAGAGCCTCCCAGAGTCAGGACACTGAAAGCCACAGACTGTGGCCGTCCCCTGCCCCAGGAAAGACTTGCAAGGCCATCCTGCCTGCAGGCAGCCACCCATTCCTTCAACAAGTATTTAGGAAGCACCTGCTCTGTGCCAGGCACTATGCCAGGTGCTGGGTATGCAGCAATGGGCAAGTCCAAGTCTGTGCCCACAGGAAGCTTGGCGTCTGGTGTTTGGAGAGAGACGGCACACCAGATACATCAACTTTGCAGCGAGGCAGATGGTGATACACAGAGGACGCAGTGGGTCAGGACTGAGGAGCTTATGTATTATCTGTCTGTTTCCTCTTGCTACTAGAATGTGAAATTCACCAGGGCCAGGACCTCCCAGGTCTTGCTGGCTTCTCTATCTGCAGGGCCGGAGGGTGATGGAGCACAGAGAAGCCTCCCCACTGGCAGCCATATGGTTGTTGTCACCCCCCTGCTCTTTCTGGAGCCCTGGGCTGGGATCTGTCAGATGCCCTGGGCCTGGAATGAGACCTCCCAGCCAGTCCCAGAGACAAGAAACTGAAATAATAACAGCTCTCATTTACTAAGCACTTGTATTATGTCTGGATGTTGTTCTAAGTGCCTTAAATGCATCTCTCTCATGGAAGGCGCCATCTTTATTACCTCCATTTTAGAGTGGAGGAAACTGAAGCTCAGGGAGGCAAAATCACTTACCTGAGAGTCCACCCACATAGGCACCACGCCCAACTGGCAGGCTCGGCCCAGCCTGCTGTCCAGATGCAGAAATGAAGGCAGGAATCAAAGCTGGGGCAGGGGACAGGGAGCAGTGCCCAGAACAGGCCAGGAAGAGGGGACTTTTCTGAGCAGCTCATCGCAGGGGTGACCGTCAAGTGGAGAATCCTCCCCCGTCCCCCCGCTGACCCAGGAACAAATACACCAGGGGCTGGGCCAGGAGACAGGAAGGAAGGGAGGGTCATTCACCCCAAAGGCGAGCAAGGACAGAAAACCATTTCACTACGGCCTGTTCTACTCATCGGCCTTGTTCAGACACGAATCAGAAAGATGCTTTTCCCTAAATGGGGTGGATTTTGAACTGGGTTTGAGAGCAGCTCATCCCAGCTGCTCCATGGGCAGCTCAGCCAGGTTCACTGACCATTAGCTCAGTGATAATTAGCAACTGGGGAAGGGGGTAAGGCCGAGGACAATCCTGTCCTTTCTGAGTGTGTCCAGACCCCACCTCTAGCAAATCTCAAATTTCTTAAAATTATTTTTTGAATGAAAATCCATCTCCAAGGGGTACATGTGAGGCAGAGAGATGGATCTTGGCACCAGTCGTCCCATGCTCACCTACTGCCATCAACGTCGCCCCTCCAAGGTGTCCTGATGGGGAGCTCAGCGCTGCCAGGGCTCCAGACACGGCCGGACCTGCTTTGGGAATTGCCTTCCAAGTCATTGCTGGGTCCCATAAGGAAGTCCACCTAATTATTTGCTAGTCTGACCTTACATTTGTCAACCCGGCTTCTAGTTCACAATATTCATCATTGGGTTGTTGGGATCAGGAGAAAACGGTATCTTTTTGCAGCAGGAAAGATTCAGGCTAGACCCCAAAGTGCACTTCCCGGTCAAAATGACTGGGCGAGCGCCAGCCCCTGAGCGAGAGTGTGCCATATATTTCTCAGAAGCTCCTTTTTTGTTCCTCAACTCCTCCAGAGCTTGGATCTGTATTTCACTACTCAGCTGTAGATTTATTGCTCCCCAGGAAGGATTCATCATATCCCAGAGCCCGAAGCTACTGTTTGGTTTAATGCATGTCGGGTTTGCATCTCTGCTCTTGAGAGCAGGCAGCTCCAGGTTTGTCTTCTGCCTCCGTCCCAGAGGCTGGCATCACGCCCATATACAGCAGGTGCTCAACAGTGCTCTGGTTTGCTGGAGACTCAGGGTAGAAGGGGCCTGCTAGTCCACTGAGGGTGGCAGTGACGGAGGGAAGAGCCACAGAGCAGGAGTTTTGCACCTTTATCCTTCTTTATCCTCCCGGCAGCCCTGCGTGGTAGGCATAAGCAGCTCTGTTTCATAAAAGATGAAACTGGGGCACCAAAGAACCCGCCTGAGCCTTCACAATCTTAGATCTCACAACAGTGGTCCAAGAGGGGGGACTCTCCTTTCTGGAATCACTTATGAGGGAAACTCCAGATTCAGCCTCTAAGAATAGGTTCCATGGATTGGCTTCAGTAATGTCTGGTGGCAGGGGCTGGATAAGATGAAAAATAAGAATACAGATAGCTGACGTCTCTCAAGCACAGATCATGGGCTGAGCGCTGCTCTGAATATTCAGACACTAATGCTTTTCACCCCTCAAGGACAGCAGGCATCACCTCCATTGTACAGTCAAGGAAAGAGAAGCATGGAGTTAAAGACTGCTGGCATGAGTTCATGCAGGAAGTGAACAGTGGAGTGAGGGAGGGTTGGAGCACAGCAGCCAGGCGGGGTCACATGCTTCTTTCTGCCTGCCTTCCGGCTCTCCAGAGAACGTGCTTTATGCGGAGGCCCAGAGAAGCCAAGCAGGCAACCTGATGCCACACAGCAAGGCTGTGGCCCTGTTGGCTTAGAGCCCAGGTCTCTGTTCTTACCTGCTGTGGGAGCAAGAGGAAAACAGGCATCCATGCCAGGTACTGTGCTTGGCACTTTCTTTACACATCTCATTTGATCCTGACAACAGTCCTATAAGGTAGGCATGCACCTGTGGTCCCAGCTACTTAGGAAACTGAGGTGGGAGGATCTCTTGAGCCTGGGAGGTCATGGCTGCAGTGAGTCAAGACTGCACCACTGCTCCCCAGTCTGGCCAACAGAGCAAAGAAAGAAAGAAAGAGAGAGAGAGAAATAAAAAGACAGAAAGAAAGAAAGTGAGAGAGAGAGAGAGAAGAAAGAAAGAAAGCAAGAAAGAAAGAAGAAAGAGAAAAAAAGAAAGGAAGAAAGAAAAAAAAAAGAAAGAAAAAAAGAAAAAAAAAAAAAAAGAAAGAAAGAAAGAAAGAAAGAAAAAAGAAAAAAAGAAAGAAAGAAAGGGAAAGAGGAAGGAAGGAGAGAAAGAGGGAAGGAGGGAGGAAGGAAAAACAAAGGAAAAGAGAAAGAAAGAAAGAAAAAGAGAGAGAGAAAGAGAGGAAGGAAGGAAGGGAGGGAGGGAAAAGAGCTTCTGAGAATGGGATGATGCATTCTAACTCAGGGGCTGGTGCTGGGCCAGCCATTTTGACTGGGAAGTATACTTTGGGGTCTAATGTATGTCCATATAATCCCTGTGATATGGAAGAGAAAACAGAAAGGCTGAGACACCTGTTCCCAGCAGCTCAGCAGCCTGGCTCTCCACCCCTGAACACAGGCTCCCGCCAGCGCTGCAACTGGCCCAGTCTCCCTATCCCAGGGCCCTCTCCCTTCTCCCCTCACTCCTCCTGAATTCTTCAGGCTAAACTGATGGACCGCAGGCAGGGCAGGTTCCAAGTCTGAGATAATGAAGGCACAGTATTAGGAGAAGGCAGGAGAAGGAAGAGAGGGGGCGGGGCTGTAAATACTAATTGTTGTATCAGGAGGTTGCTTTTTATTTCCTTGCTGAAGGGAAGGCTATGTTTAATTAACTCTGCCTGTGAGTTGGGGATGGGGGCTGATTAAAAATGAGTTACAGGGCCTCTGTGACAAGGCAGGGGGGCACAAAGGCTCTGAGCTGTCTGTTCCCCAAACCCCGACAGGCCCCCCTCGCACCCTTCCTGCAGCCTGCAGGTGTCCAGGCCTCTGCTCGAGCCCCTCTCCCTTCCAGGGGCACCCTTTCCCGTTCCTCCAGCCAGCACGACCCTGTCCATTCACCTGCCCTAGGGCTGGCATTATTTGGGGGCGAGAAACTGGACGCCATGCTAGCTTCACTTAAGCCCTGGGGATTTGATTATCAAGCTGTAGGGTGCCCATGAGCCCCAGCAGCCGGAAGAACAGCTGGGCCTCTAGAACTCAGACATGGTAAGGAATCAGATGCAAACCAGGTACATCCTCTCTTTCCCGACCCCTGGCCTCTCCCTACTCTCTTTCTCTCCTCAGCGCTAGCCGCTCTCTGACTCTTGAGTCTGAGGCCACCATGCCTCCTGCTCCCTGGTCACATGGGTTTAAATTCTCGAGTCTGATCGCAGTCTCATTGTTCAGATGTGCACCAGGCCCCATCATCCAGGGCTAGCACAGTCATGTGACTGCCCCTTGAGGGTCAAGTATGGGGGTGGTTCCCTGGGGGAGAAGCAAGAGGACGGGATGGCATTGCTGAGCAGAAAAGGAAGGATGGGGGAGGCTCAGGATTCAAGGCCTACCTCAAGGCTCTCCCTTTCAGAGGTGTCCCGCTCCAGCACCCCTCTTTTGGAGTTAGTTATGCTTTTACTGTGTTTTCACTATCCCTTTTGCCACGTGCCAGCTGTGTGACTGTGGGTAAGTTACTCGCCCTCTCTGTGCCTCAGTTTCCTCATCTGTAAAATGATGGAAATAACAGTACTCACCTCATGAGGTTGTTGTGAGAATCTCCTAAGGCAAAGAAGCAAAGCATTTGGCACATCTGGGCTTACAGTAAGCACCTAGATACGTGAGCTCTAATTATTACGGTGAGCACGGTTTCGACTTTAATAGCACTTTGGATATCATTTGGAATAACTTTCTTATGTGTCCTTCTCACCTACCACTCTGGGTGCTCCTCCCTGGAGACTCTTGGCTGTATTCTTCTAGCCGTTCGCCTCTGAACCTGCACCTGCCCCAGCACCTTGGCATGAGGTCATTCTCAGCCAATACCTGATAGGCGAATGATACTGACAACCACTTCTGTTTACTGAGCACCTACTATGTGTCAAGGCAGGAGGATCAGAGATGGAGCGCCCATGGGGAACAGGGCCCTTGAAACACTTTTGCTGAACAAATCCAGGGGCAAGCGCTTTATAAACCTTTATTTAATTCCCACCACTGCCTTAAGAAGTGAGAACTTCTGTTTCCATTTTAGGGGAGGGGAGATTTACCATCCTTGGTGAGTCTCAGGGGGCCCAGGGTCACCAGCCATCGAGGGGGACAGGTAGGACCCAGGGTTGTTAACTCTGCTCGTGGAACTGCTGGCTGTGCTGGCTTCACAATGCGGCTGGAAACAGTAAGGTCTGAAAGCCCCCGGACTGAGTGGAGTGGAAGATGGTGGTCAGAGGGTCTCCACCCAGCCAAGACCATCCGGGAAGGGGTTATGCGTGGCGCACCCTGTCCGGGCAGATGGAAAAATCACTGTGGTCTCCAGAGATCCAATTCAAGTACCAGCTCCAGGAGCAGGTGTGCCTGTGTGCACACACACCTGGGGATGCCTCCGTGGGAATGTCCAGGAGCATTTCTGTGCGTGTTCTCTTTGAGGCTCCCTGACTGTGCCAGTATATGTGACGTGGGTGCCTTTTCTTGTCAAATTATTCAAGGCATGCAAATCTAGAAACCTCCTCATCTCTCAGTTCCAAATGGAAATGCAGGATCCTAATCCCAGCATTGCCGTGACCTTGCTGTGTGACCCAGGGTAGGTGCCTTCCCCCCTCTGAGTCTCTATATAACAGTGGAATTGAGTGAAAATATTTCTTTTTTAACTCTTCCAGCTCAGGATAGCAGAGAGACCACAGGTCTGGGCCAAGTAGCTTGTTTCATCCCTCCATGCAGAAAAGGCCTGCCCCCCACCTCTATGGGGAAAAGAGGGAGGGGGCTGGGGCCTGCATTATTTTTATTCCTGATCAGGAGCCCCTTGGCAGTTGTTGGCCTTCTGACCGCACACTTGCTCCTCTGAAGGGCATGCCAACTGCTTAATCAGACCGCTCTCAGCTCAACTGATGAATAGAGGTTCCTGCTTTTAAAAAAAGAAAGAAAGAAAGAAAATGCTTCTGTAAATCAGCTGTTTATTTAACTTTCCCTGGCATTTAATGATTGCGAAGCTTGAGAGAGGAGAGATGGAAAATTAATTTGAGTCTCACCAGAAAAGCCAGTCAGGGAAATAATGAACTTCCCAAGTCTTATGGGGAACAGAGACAGGGGAAGGGCCAGGAGGAGACAGAGCCCCCAAGCCTGCACGCTGCGGGCTGGAGCTGAGCTCTGCTGAGTGACAGGCAGGCAGCCCACCCTCCCTGAGCCTCCGTCAGATAGGGAGGGTGAGAGGCAGGAAGGAATTTCAGCCTCTTTCAATATGCAAAGCCTCGTCAATTTCTCCCCAATCTTGTTAAAATGGAGGGAAGCAGAGGCACAGCAAGGAAGAGCCAAGAAATTGCAGATAATAATAATCGCTGGATGTTTTTGTGTTCATGTGCTCAGACACGCAGCAGAACTCCTCCCCTCCCACCCACCTCCACACAAGAGGGTGGGATCGGGACGGAGGGGAGATGGGCCCAAGAGATGCACAACTCCGGAGTGAAAAAGTTATAGCACCTCGAAGGTCATCTGCCTTAAGCTCCTTCTTCTACAAATGGAAACAAAGACCCAGAGGGAGGCAGCAGTGTGCCCATGTCTACATATTGGGTATGGGACAGAGCCACAGCTCAAGCCCACACCTCAATTCCTGGTCTGGGTATCTCTCCACCAGAAACTGTGTAGAAAATAACTCCATTGGCTGTAAATGACATAAGGAATGAGGGTGGTTCCAGCAAAAATCCCACGGCTGATTCTCACTGGAACATCTTGGATCACAGGCCATTTTGGAACCAATCACATAGCCAGGAGAATGGACTCTACTGATCTTGGATCACAGGCCATTCTGGAACCAATCACGTAGCCAGGAGAATGGACTCTACTGATCTTGGATCACAGGCCATTCTGGAACCAATCACGTAGCCAGGAGAATGGACTCTACTGATCTTGGATCATAGGCCATTCTGGAACCAGTCATGTAGCCAGGTGAATGGACGCTACTGATAGGCCAGACGTGGGTCAGGTAGCCCAGCCTTCCTGCCAAGGCCAGGGTCAGGTGACCTCAGCATCCCTGCTGAAACCACATGCCTCAGACACGTAGTAGGCTGACACTCTTGCCTGGGCCTTGCACTCTCCCACCTCTGAGTCTGTGTCCACACTGTCCTCTCTTCCTTGGTATTCTGTAAAGCCCAGTTGAAATACCACCTCCTACAGGAAGCCTTCTGTGACCACCTGGTTCCAAGTGTCATCTCTCGTCAAAACTCCTGTTGGTCCTTCTATGATGGCACCACCCACTTTGGCTGTGTGTTTTAGTTAGCTGGTCACGTGCCTTGTCTCACTCATAGACTCCTGGAGGGCGGGGACTTGGTCTTATGTATCACCCTTGTCCAGAGCTCAGCACTGGCACACAGTAAGATGTATGTATGGATGGATGAATAGATGGATAGATGAATGGATGGATGGATGGATGAATGGATAGATGAATGGATGGATGGATGAATAAATGAATGAATGAATCAGAGCTCAGGTGGATGATTCAGAAATCAGAAACAACAACCTCCACACAGGTATCCACAGTCGTCTTTGATAATGTAATGACAACTGGTCCTGCCAAGATGTTCTTCCTGGTATGACTTAAACACTTCCTGCTTTTTTGTTGGGGCTCTATAAAGACAGTCCTCACTCTCCCTATGAAAGTCTTCCTTTCCAGCTCTGCTCTAACTTCTTCTCTCCCAAGCCAAATCCCTCACTTCAGGACTCAGCACACACAGGCTGTTGGAATGTCTTCTTCCAGGGGTGGTGGGATCCAGCCAGCAACAGCCTCACTGGGTGGGCGTGTTCTCAGGAGAGGCCTGGAGGCTTGTGCCTGAAAAATGCCACCGCCTCTCCCTGGCTCCTCCTGGCAAGCCCATCTCTCACCCCTCCCTTCCCTTTCAGCAGCCTGTCAGAGGCTGATGGCTGATGAATGGGGAGCTGTCATCCTCTCCCCCTACCCAACATCCCCACTGCATCCTCCACTCTGGCCCCTCCTGGCTCCGGGTAGTGGTGAAGCTATTCCTAACAAGTTGGCACTCGGCCTGGCTTTTGCCACTCAAGGGAAGACAGCTCCTTGCATGCCGTGCCAGGATGCTGATAAAGGAAAAGGACCATCTCCCCACACAAAGGGGAAGCAGGGTGTCCTCATCTGGACCCCAGCGCTAAGCTGCCCCTCCACGTCCCAGGCTCACCCAAGATCAGAAGCACCCAACGCCTCTGTCTTCCTGAGTTCTTCCCAGGAAACAAGGAAACGTGGGAGCCGGAGAGGTTCTTAAGGATCATCCTGTACAAATGACTCATTTATAAAATGGAAGGCCAAGGCTGGGGTGAAGAAGAAAACATTCTCAAGGAGGCAGATTTGCTCCAAATGCAGAAGAAAGCTGTCAGGACCATCTGGAGATGGAGTCAGAAATCCTGTTGGTACAGGCACCCTGGGACCCCACTCTGAATACTGTCAGCTCCCCAATGACATTGCGAGCTTCAAAATGGCATGAATGTGCTTGTCTCTCTCAGCATTGTAACACTGATGCTTGGCATTGTAGATGCTCAATAAATGTTTTGTGAATGAATGGTTATAGACTGAGCTTCATTTATTAAGCAATAGCCAATGTGGATTGAATCCCAGGTAAATTCTTGGTCCACTTTACTCTTTTTTGAGTAGCTGCAGAACCCCTGGGACAGCCTCTGGCACCCTCTAGAGATCTGGAGAACTTGTGTTAGGAACATTGATCTTGCCCACATGTATCATTCATTCATCCATTCATTCAGGCCACAGATCTTTACTGAGCACCTGCTATGTGTCAGGTACTGTTCTCAGTGCTGGGGATACAGCAGCAGACAAAAATGAGTTGTAGAAATTATCAGGTATGACACTAGATTCTCATAATAAGCAAATGAAGTATGTAAGGTAAGGGAGAGAAATGCTTTGAAGAAGAGGGAGCGATGGGGGTGCTGGTTTAGTTAGGGTGGTCAGGGAAGGCTTCTCTGCTGAGATGACACATAAAGGGATTTGAAGGAAATAAGGGGATGAGCCACGCAGATATTGGGGAAGACCATTCCAGAGGGAGGGCTGCAAGGGCCTAGTACATTCCAGGAAATTAGAGAAGGTCCATGTAGCTAAGGTAGAATCACCAAGCGGGAAGGTAGCAAGGCACAAAGTCAAAGAGCTGGGGAGGGGACAGATAGGCCTTACAGAGGCTAGGGGTGCCCAGGAAGGACTTCGGACATTATCCCGAGCATGGCACAATCCGTCAAGTACCTACTCTGTGCCAGGCAATGTCCCCTACTGCTATTTCATGGCTCTGTGCCAGTTGCCCTCTGTCAAGATCTTCAGGGCTGAATGGACCAATGGGTTATGAGAAAGAAAGAGTGCATGTGGCCATAGCTCAGCCACAAGCTCACCATGTGTTGTGAGCCCCATATTCAACTTGACCTCATAAATGTAAGGAGGACAGAAAGGGGTGGGGTGTCACCAACATGCATCAAGCACCCATCACGTGCCAGGCACCTCCCACATCATCTTACCTGCCCCGCGGAGCACGGCTGCCCTCCATTTAGAGAGGGTCGGGATGGTACAGGTATCCCTCATCGGGAAGAGTTTCACCGCTACCCGGAGCCAGGAGTGGACAGGGTGAGGGAAGTGGTGGTGATGTGGGGTGGTGGGGGAGAAGATGACAGCTTCCTGTCCATCAGCCTCCAACAGGCTGCTAGAAAGACAGGGAGGGGTGCAGAGACGGGCTTCCTAGGAGGAGCCAGGGGAGAGGAGGTGGCATTTCCTAGGCATCAGCCTCAGAGCCTCTCCTGGGAACATGCCCACTCAGCAGGGCTGATACCTCCTCTTCCAGAAGAAGCCATTCTTCCAGGATGGAGGAAGTCAGAGTGTATCCCAAAAGGTCACCTGGCTGCCAGGATTCACGCCCATGTCTACCTGGAGCCCAAAGCTGAGGATGCTCCATAAAGCAGCAGGCATCCTCCAGCAGCCTCCTCAGTTCCCTTCCCACTACTAAATGAAAGGAAGGCTCTGCTCTCCCAGTTGGCACTCGGCAGGATCCTCTCACCTGCAAGAGAATTGCTTTGAACTCAGGAAATGCAAACCAGTTTTGACATCCATTGAAACAAAAGTTCCCTTTCCCTAGAAAGGAAGGACATAATCTCTTAGGCCTCCTTCAGGTGCTTGCATTTTGAAATAGGAACTCGGCGAAGGCACGGCTCCGTAATGGCGGACTCCGAGCACACTGGCAGTGGATGAGCGATGGAAATATTTTGGGCAGGAGCCCTTCCCAGCAGCCATCATTCACACCATACAGGCTGCCGCCTACTCCATTTGTACATAAGGCTGGGCTTGCACATATGTGGGTTCCTGCAAACAGTTTTTAAAAAGCTCTCATCCCAGAGAAAGTCTATTCATAGACTCTCAGAACTGGAGGATCCTTAGAGAGCATCCTAGTCCAATCCTTCTGTTTTCCAATGGAGAAACCGAGGAAGCTCCTCATCAAAGGTCACACAACTGCATTCAGGAGCAGAGCTAGGATCAGAACCATTTGGCTGACTCTTGGCCAAGATCCCTCCCCACAATATCGTGTTTGTAATTCATCCTCAGAGTCAGACAGACTGGGCGTGATGCTCAGCCCTGCCACTTCTTAGCTGTGTGCCCTTTGCTAAATGCTAGAACCTCTCTGGCCAGAGACTTCTTCATATTGATGGTGCCTGCATCGTGTTCTGTAAGTGAGACG
This sequence comes from Sapajus apella, assembly GCF_009761245.1. Classification (NCBI taxonomy): domain Eukaryota; kingdom Metazoa; phylum Chordata; class Mammalia; order Primates; family Cebidae; genus Sapajus; species Sapajus apella. Next base: position 11,142,146 of record NW_022436983.1, on the reverse strand, counting down.
TGTGCTTGGCCCTGAGAAAGTGTTCAAGACTGAAGTACCCATCACTTTCATGTCTCAGGACCTCATTTCCACTTCTTGACCTCCTGTGACTCAGAGAACATCATCTCCTGCTCCCAGCAAGCACAAGCCCCTCTTGGAGCAAAAGAACACCACAGGACAAGAGGCAAGGCCGGAGCTTCCCTTTCCCTTCTAACCCACGGCTCCACTGTGCTGGACCAACCCAGAGTGTCCTACAGTGGGGGACAGGAGGGATGGGGAAGAGGAGGAGGAACTGGGTGGATTGTTTCCCAAGCCCTGCAATGCAGACCTCTCAGGGGAAGGCAGAGGACCAAGCAGCAATACAGGGTCAGATAGAAAAGCAAGGCAAACATCCACCTCAAAGGCAGGCACAGCCTCAGCACCTGCTGCCATGGTGATGAGAGGCAGGAGGTGGGTTTTGGGGAAGCAGATAATGAAGATATAATGGAGAGTGGAGACACGCAGAGTTCAAGGACTCCACTCACTCCAGCCAGCTTTGAGATCCTCAGCGGTGTCTTGCGGGTTGCCAGCCAGGAAAGCTTGCCCCAGGGGTGGACACAGGACAGAGGGTGCCATCTACTGGCCCCTGGGACTCATGGCCTCCATCCCCAAAGGCCCAGCACAGACCCAAAGCTTGCCAGAGCCTGGCAAGTCTTGGGAGAAAAAAACCCCTTGCTTTGCAGATGAGAAAAGGGTGCCCCAGAGCAGGAAGGTACATGTACTGCTGAGGACGGACCCAGGACTCTAAGTTTCCTCTCTCTGGCTTCTTCAGTCTTTTCTCCCTGGCTCCTGTGGGCAATCAGGACACAGATAATCTCATCATTGCTGGATGATGAACATTTGGAGCCTAGTTCTGGGGGACCCTTAGCTTGTCAAGGGGCCTGGAGGATGAGCAGTTGACAAGGTTTGTGTGGTTCATTGTCCTTTGGAGAAAAAAAATCTCTCTTAAGCTGGTGATTGGGAGCTGTCCCTGGTGCTGACTCCTCTCAGTAACCTGTCTACTAATGGTTGTCTGGGCTTGATCTACTTCTAGAACATTCATGGCAGTCCTTTAATGCCAGAACAACTTCTCCTGCCATTCCAAATCTTCTGGGTCAACTCCAACTAAGTGAAGATGGTGGAAGATAACAAACATTTGGGCCAGTTGCAGTGGCTCATGCCTATAATCCCAGCAATTTGGGATGCTGAGGTGGGAGGATCACTTGAGGTCAGGAGTTTGAGACCAGCCTAGGCAACATGGCAAGATCCCATCTCTACAAAAATTTTTTGAAAACATAAAATTAGCCAAGCATGGTGACACATGCCTGTAGTCCTAACTATTCAGGAGTCTGAGGCAGGAGAATTGCTTGAGTCCAGGAGTTTGAGGTGGCAGTGAGCTATGAATGAACCGCTGCACTCTAGCCTGAGTGACAGAGCAAGACCCTGTCTCTAAAAACTATTAATAAAAGTAAACATTTTAACGAAACTCTCTACCAAATATTAACATCAAGGCAAACATTTATTGAGCAGTTACTATGAATCAGGCACCATTCTAAGGTCTGGATATGCAATGATTTATTATGCTGACAATGGTTTTATCAAATAGGTACCAATATTAAATTCCCCTTTTGTTAGGTTAGGAAACTGAGGCAAAGCAAGGCTGAAGAATTTACTCAAGGTCACGCAGCTAGTAAGTGGTGGAGCTGAGGGACACACTCAGACGGTCTCTATCCGGAGTGCACTTACTTACTTGATGCATCACTTTTCCCATCCCCTTGCAATCACGTACTGCAATTGAAGGGCAAATGTAAATGCTTCTGTATTATCTGCTGCTTTGCATGATTGGTGACATGGCTCCCTTCCATAAGTGCAAAAACCAGAAGCTGGCTGGTGAAGATAGGGGCTCATGTTCTTCCTGTAGAGAAGGCTTCACTGGGGTCAGAGGGAAGCCCAGAGGCAGGGGAGAAATTTCCCAGGTACTTAGTAACCATCTCTGATTGTCAGGTTGGGTCTGAAGGCAAGAGATCAGGACCCTGTGGACAAAAGGTGCAGCTAAGGAAGTGGGGCCTGGAAGAGCAGAGCTAGGAGAAGCAGACCTGGGTTCCAGAGTGGTCAGGGAAGGACTGACCTAGAGGAGACATCTGGGAGACTCTGGGCGGAGCTCTGTGATGTGTTTGCTACCCAGATAGTCCTGCAGGAATGAAAGGCTGGGCACCCAGCCACTGGGAGGGCTCCCGACTCACAGATCCTAATTGCCAGACCCCTTCGAGGATTGCCTCAGTTAGAGAAAGTCATCACACCCAAGTCTTGCTCACTCCCCAGAAAGGCCCACACCCAGCCCTCACCCCCAACTTGATCAGACTCTGAAGAGCCCTTCAAACTCCAGCTAGCCAACTGCCATTGGTCAAGACCATGTTCAGACTCTGTCCCAGCTCAAAATCTCCCTCTGACTAGTCCTGTTTCCATCCTCTCCCTTCCATGGGTTGTGTTTCCAAAAGCACTTCCTAATAAACATCCTGCACACTGAGCTCCATCTCACAGTCTCCTTCCCATGGTTCCCAACTCACAACAATCTTAAATGCCCAACCTTACTTAGTGGAGATGCCCAGCCAGCCTACCCACTGGCCAAGTATGTACTAGCAATTTTGATGAGCTGTATGTTAGCAACTTGATTTTCCATGTAGGAGAAAGAGCATAGAGAAGGTTTTGCAACAGCATTGCTGCAGAGGAAAAACGTCTCCCCCTGCACCCAGACCATCCAAGTACAACACTGCATTGGAGAAGGGAAAGACCAGGGGGGAAAGAGGTAGAAGACAGTGCCAGCATGAGCAGGGGATCTGGGCCAAATCCTTCCACGTTTGTGAAGGAGGCCTGTGGAAGTGACACAAAGGTATGAGGTGGGTCACGCACATAGAAGAAAAGAGAATTAAAGTTGGCATTTGCACAGCACGCCCGACCCTAGTTGACAGTGGAAACCCTGCTTGTTTCCCACTCACGTTGACGTCCTGCTCCCCACGCCTCTGTGAGGCTGGTGCACCCATTTTGTACCGTGTTGCTGGTGCACACATTTTGCATATAAAGATATGGAGATCCAGTTGCCCACCTGGACAGGGGTGGACCTCAGCAGATCTAGAAACCCGGATTTCATACCAAGTTTCCCAGCTGCGGAATCCAGGCTCTCCCACGCCAGGCTGAAGGAGTGGACAGGCCAAGATAAGAAAGGAAAAAAAGCAAACAGGAGAGCAAAGAAAGCAGTTCCGATGGTGGTAGAGACACCAGCCAGCACCAACCCCAGGAGCTGCTCAGCCATCTCTGTGGCCAGCGTGGCTACAGGGCAGCAGCAGGGAAGGAGACACGGGTGTCTTTATTTACCAAAGCCAAAGCTCCATGAGGAATTTCAAAATTCTCTTTGCTGCCCTGGCTGGGACTCACCACTGACAAACAGAGAACAAATGAGAGTGTTTAGCCAGTAATTAAGCAATAATGGCCTGCTCAGAGGTCTCCACCAGGCAGCAACCAGCCCAAGAAAGGAGCAAAAGGTTCCATAGAGGACCCGAGGGAGGAAGAGCCATTTATCAGATTATTACAGAGCGAGGGCGACTCATTAACCCCACACCAGGCTCTGGGCCCTCCTTGCACTGTGCAGAGAGAGGGAGGCCTTGGCATCTCCAGGTTCTCATATGGGGGAAGCCCAGCCTCCTTACTCAGCCTCCTTCTTGGATCTGACTCAAGGCATCAGACACCCCAGACACCAGAGCATCTCCCAGAGCAGGGATTTAAGGGAGGTCAGCGCTGCCCACCTTCAAATTCACGTCTGTGGCTAGAAACGCACTCCAAATGGCCCTGTGATGTCCTGGTGTGGACTGAAATCAATTCAACAAAGAGATACTAACATCCCTAATGGTGGTAATAACAATAACGACGGCAATAATAGTAGCAACTGCCACTCATTAAATGCTTACTATGTGATTTGTACTCTGCTGAGCTGTTCATGTGAAAACATTGCAGCTGGGTTCTACTATTATCCCATACTGCAGTAGAGGAAACTCACAGATGAGGCTCCGAGAAGTTGAGTAATGTTCTCCAAGGTCACCCTGCTCTTCAGAGGTTGTACCAGGTCTCAAACTTGCATCTGATGCCAAAGTTCATGTCTCAACCAGCATGCCACCCAGGGTCTGCCCTGAAGACACTCAACAAAGTCCCTGACATAAAGCTTCCGACAAGGAAAAGTCTGTAGCTAAAGCAATCAGGACAAACTTCCTGGAAAGGGGTATTCAAACAGGGCCTTGAACAATGAGTTGGATTCACAGTCGGATTCACAGGGGGGCGGGTGGTTTCTGAACTGCTTCACATCAGGATTTGGCCTAGAGCTTCTTTGAGATGTTAACTGGAGTTGCAAATGGAAAAAGAAAAGTCCTAAAATTAAATTTCTTTGGAGAAAGTAAGATTGAACAAAATTAAATCCATGTGCTTATTCTGGGACTTTCTCGAAGAGTGGCCGTTTGCTTATCCTGAGACTTTTGGGCAAGGAACTCCTGTCTGGAGGCTGGCTTACACAGGCTGGGTTACTGGAACACACATCAACACACTGGTTTACGAAATGACCAAGCCCTCCCCATTCTTCTGTGCTCTGGGGAGGCCTGGCTGGAGAGAACTCAGGGTTCTTGGAAACGTGCATTTGTAGGGGCATAAACCACCAGCTCTGGGGACGGTGCGTGTTGAGAAAGGGAAGCAGAATGGGAGAGTCTCAGCAGAAGAAAGCTGCGCCATGGAAGGAGTGACCTCAGGAGGCAGAAGGAGGGTCCAGGGTCGGGGCAGGAGGAGAGCAGAGTGAGGGTCAGATCTGTAAACCCAGAAAATCTGAGACAGCTTTCAGTTACGGTTGGGGCATAGCTTGGCTTTATACATTTTAGGGAGACATGAGACATCAATCAATATATGTAAGATATACATTGGTTCCGTCCAGAAAGACAAGGGGACAAGCAAGGAGGGGGCTTCCAGGTCACCGGTAAGTGAGACAAACGCTTGCATTCTTTTGAGTTTCTAATTAACCTCTCCAAAGGAGGCAATCAGATCTGCATCTATCTCAGTGAGCAGATAATATAACTTTGAACAGAATGGGAGGCAGGTTTGCCCTGAGCAGTTTTCAGCTTGAATTTTCCTTTCAGCTTCGTGATTTTGGGGGCCCAGGATATTTTCCTTTCACAGATGGGAAGCCTGTTTGGAAAGCCCTTCCACTGGAAAGAGGGCAGAACTGGAGCTCCCAGAGACTGTCTTCGCCCTACCTCAGGGATACGTGCAGCAGCTTGAAGCGTGACAGGGGCAGATGGCCTTCCCAGAGCGGGGCAGAGAGAATCTGCAGGAGAAAAGTGCGTGGGACAGGAGACGCCTCCCTCAGAAGGGAGAAACGGTGGCCTAAAGGCGAAAAGCTCAGGCTCTGGCCACTGGAATGGCAGCTCTGCCTTTCAGTGCTCTAGCTACCCTGGGCAGGTTCCTTAACTTCCGTGAGCCTCGGTTTCCTTCCCTGTAAAATGGTACCATTCTATAAATTCAATGAGATATTTGTCAACTACTCAGCTCAGTGTCTAGAACATGATAAGCTCTCCACAAAAGGGAGCTATTGAGGGAGATTTTATAGCCCACAAGGTCCGAGTATAACTTCTGCCCATGTAAGGAGCCCTTTGGCAAACAAATGGCAGAGACTCAGGAGAAACAAGTCACCTCCAATTCTGGGAATGAGAACAGGACAGGGCGTGGTGTTTCATCTAACCTCGGGGAGGCAGGCTAGATGCAGTAAGAGATGTAGTGTCTATGACAAAGGAGGACAGAAGGCAGGGACCACAGCTGACACCCCCCTGGACACCCATGACCTTGCACATAACAATCCCCACAGCTTGCATTATTTTCTGCACCCTCAGACTATGGGCCAGGAATTGTGACCCTTGCAATTAACTCATTAATTCCTGACAACAGCCATGTGAAGCGAAGACTACTTACAGGCCTGTTTTCTAGATGAGGAAAATGAGATATGAAGAAGGTAACTAAGTTCCCTGGGGTGTCACAGCTGCTGTCCCTCACTGAGCCTTGTAGACAGTGGGTGCTCAATCATGGCTGTGTCCTCCATGAAGCTGAGGTTCAGAGCCCCATCACGAGTGGGCACTGATAGATGCAGTAAGAATTTGGGGTCCAATGTGGTGGCTCACGCCTGTAATCCCAGCACTTTGGGAGGCTGAGGTGGGCAGATCAGGAGGTCAGAAGACAGAGGCCATCCTGGCTAACAGTGATCCTGTCTCTACTAAAAATACAAAAAATTAGCCAGGTGTCGTGGCACATGTCTATAGTCCCAGCTACTTGGGAGGCTGAGGCAGGAGAATCACTTGAATCCAGGTGGCGGAGGTTGCAGTGAGCTGAGATTGCACCATTGCAATCCAGACTGGGAGATAGAGTGAGACTCCATCAAAAAAAAAAAAAAAAAAGAAAAGAAAAGAAAAGAAAAGAAAGGAGAATGTGAGTATGGGCTGCAGAAGCATACCTAGATGCCAAGAGGGGGACTGAGCCATCCCCAAGGACAAAGACTTAGAGTAGCCAACTGTAGTCATGGAAACCAGAGCTCTTGAGCACCCAGCGCTCATTGCATGCTAAGCACTGTATCAAGTTTTTCCCATGAACTAATTTAATCCTTACAGTAGCAACTTTATGAGGTGGGTCCTCTTTTCACCTCCATTTTACAGATGGAGAAACTGAGGTACGGAGTGGCTATGTCACTTGCTCAAGGTGGAACCAGTCCCAGAGCCAACTCCTCCCCAGTCGCTGTGCTGCCCAGATGTGGGAAGTAGTGTCAACATGAGCAGATGAAGGAGAGGTGGTCAGAGAGCTGCCAGAGGCTTGCAGTCATAACCTGAACACACTGCAGAGAAATTCTTTCTGTAATTTTGTTGCTTAAGTTTGGGCAAGCCTGGGGCACTGGGGACAAGGGCTTGGGGGAGCACCTTGGGGTCACTTGGTAACCACAGCTTGGCGGTGTGCAGGTGGGAGAGCAAGGTGAGGACTTGGTGACCAGTGGGTCCTGCCTAGGACTTATCCTGGGGCTGTTCTGTCATCAGCTGACCTTGGCTGGCTGGACCAAGGTGTCTCTAAGGAGGACTCTGGTCAACCCTGAATGGGACAGGCTGCCTGCCAGGGCTCTGTCCTGGGCCCACCATGACCAGAATGCTGAGTCTGAGCCCAGGTGGTCTCAGCAGGGGAGGTAAGAATGGCCTGATGGTAGAGCATGGGGTGGCTCTGTGCCAGGGTCACAGGCCATGAGGGAACAGTGTGCCTAAGAGAGGACAAGGCAGACAAAAGGTCATGGCAAAGGAACACTTCCCTGAGGCTCTGTCATGATTCACAGCGAGTGCCCCAGAGGGTCCTCTAGACCCTGTATGTAGAGTCAGGGGTCCATTCTAACCAAGGGAAGATGCAGAGACCACCAGAGCTGCTAACCAGAGGCTGGGAGGATCCCCTTTCCGCCCAGGGCATCTGGATGCCTGATGGCTGCACATGTCTCCCTGCTGCTAGCTGATCCCCTCTTCATCTCCTTACTGCCATGGCAGGTCTTTCAAAGGACATGATATCACTTTAATTCCCCAAATTGGTATAAATCCTAAATGCATTCTCCCACTGCAGTAGAAAGAACTGTGGTCTACAGATCCTAGAGATCTGAACCCCAGAGCTGCGGCTCTCCAGCTGTGTGGCCCTGGGGAAGTCAACTCACCCCTCTGGTTACTCTGCTTATCCAACTTTAAAACAAGATGATGGCATCAAGGACCCTTCCAGCTCAGGCACCCTTCAATTCTAGGACATTGTTAGCATCTTCATGAAAGGGATCACGATTTATCTCTGTGTATTAGTCCGTTTTCACTCTGCTGATAAAGGCATACCCAAGACTGGGCAATTTTCAAAAGAAAGACATTTAATGGACTTCCATGTGGCTGGGGAGGCCTCACAATCATGGCAGAAGGCAAGGAGAAGCAAATCACGTCTTACATGGATGGCAGCAGGCAAGAGAGAGAGCTCGTGCAGGGGAACTCCCATTTTTAAAACCATCAGATCTCGTGAGACTTGTTCACTACAAGAGTACAGCATGGGAAAGACCCACCCCCATGATTAAATTATCTCCCACCAGGTCCCTCCCACAACACACGGGAATTATGGGAGCTACAAGATGAGGTTTGGGTGGGGACACAGAGCCAAACTGTCTCTCTCTGTGTGAATACCTTATGAGGGTGCACAGGGAGTAATGCCCCCTGCCCCTAAAAAATGGCTGGAGTGAGAAAGGAAGGCAGTAGGAGAGGGAAGAAAGAAAGGAAGATGGCAGGGAAGGTAGGAAGCATCTCAAGACCAGAAAGTTTTGTTTCTCTTTATGTCCCTCCCCTCCTCAGGTCTAGCTTTCAGCCTTGCACTTAATAGGCCAACTGATCATTATTAGTTGAATCTGAATGAGGCACGATCAACCTAAAATATCAGCAAATGAAATCCCATAACAAACTTCAGCAGAAGGCCTGCTAATAATGCTATCCCCACCTTCTCAAGCTATGAGTAATAGAGTTGTTGTTTTAAATACAGTCTATCCTGGCACTCCCCATAATTCAAAGTCATGTACATTTGTATGTTTGTCTGCTACACAAATAATTGCATTAGGGCCTGCAGGACGAAAAAAAAGCTCCACGCTGTCTTCAGAAGAAAAACCAGGAGAATTAGAAGAAATTGCAGCAATATTTCCAGCTGATCAGAGACAGTTCTGCTTGTGCAGAAGAGCAGGTGGAAAACTGATGCCCCGTCACGTGCTGGGGACTGCAAGAGTCTGGAGTGGCTAAAACAGGGCAGCAGGAGGCAGAGGGATGGCGATGGCACAGACTCAGACAGTGCGGATGAGACAGCAAGGCTGGTCCCCTCTCTGGCCTCAGTTTCCCCACATGAGGGATTAGGAGATGAGAGATGCAATGCAGTGCTATGGTTTTGATCGTCAGCTCTGGGGCCAGACAGGTCTGATTTCAATCCCAGTTTTGATGCTTAGTAACCTGTGACCTTGGGCAAGTAACTTGACCTCTCTGAACTTCAGTTTCTTTCTGGAAAAAGAGGGATTGTGGCAGTACCATCCCATGGGGTTGCAGTGAGGAATGAGGTCATGTAAAACACTACAGTAAGAGCCCAACATAGTAACTACCAAAGGTATAGTATATATCTCACATAATCTGCAATATACCCTATGCAATATGTAATATGATATACACACACACAACTTAAATATTTCCCTAAAATCCAGCTGAACACGCCAACAATTAGGCAAACATCCACAAACACCAGTAATAGCATAAAAACCTTGTCATCAAGTCATAAACGATGATAGTTAAAGATGACAGGTAGATTGTAACTATTTATAAGTCACTGTTTATCACTTAATCATCTTAAACTCAGAATTTTTACAAGGTGGAAGAGTCAACATGAGCGCTCTGCCCTGATTCAGCAAATAAATCATTTACAAGCATTTCACTCTTTTCTGGGTGTTGGCCTAATTAATCAAAGAATGTGGAATGTCTTTGAGCATCCATTTACTTCAGCAGAGATTTCACTGTGTAAAACATTTTAGAGAAGAAAAACGGCTGAATGGTACGCAAGAACTCAGACAAACACAAGGGAAAGGCTAATAAAACTTAAGAGGCAGGATTAACAGAGCATACGAGTGAAAGAGTCCCTGTGTTGGGTTTCCTGAGGTGTGGCACGTCTCTGCGTATAGCAGATTTTCTGTGATTTCAGTATGATTTGTGAACCCAGAAAATCTGAGACAGGTCTCAATTTAGAAAGTTTATTTTGCCAAGGTTAAGGACGCCCCCGTGACACAGCCTCAGGAAGTCCTGGCGACATGTGCCTGAGCTGGTCGGGGCACAGCTTGGTTCTACACATTTAGGGAGACATGAGACATCAATCAATATATGTAAGATGGACATTGATTCAGTCTGGAAGGGCGGAACAACCTGAAGCAAAGGCAAGAGGATTGGAAGTAGGCAGGGAGCTGCCAGGTCACCGACAGGTGATATGCGATTAATAACGTTCTTTTGAGTTTTTTGTTTTGTTTTGTTTTTTTCTGAGATGGAGTTTTTGCTCTGTTGTCCAGGCTGGAATACAAATGGTCCAATCTCGGCTCACTGCAACCTCTGCCTCCTGGGTTCAAGTGGTTCTCCTGTCTCAGCCTCCCAAGTAGCTGGGATTACAGGCACCCACCACCATACCTGGCTAATTTTTGTATTTTTAGTAGAGACGAGGTTTCACCATGTTGGCCAGGCTGGTCTTGAACTCCTGACCTCAGGAGATCCTACAATTGGGTGGCATTGATAGCCCCCAAATCACAGAGGGTCAGAGCTAATCCCTCTCAAATTCTATTTCAGTCCCTCTGATTACACCAACGAGTCATCTCCCTTGGTGCTACTCTTTACGATTTTTATTTTTTAACATTTTCCCTTTTTAACAAAGAGCCTCATACTCACAGTCTCTGCCTAAGCTGCAGGATCTAGCCAGAATTTAGTTAACACTGATTGGGTTTCACGGTATTTACTTATATTGATGGCATATGATTCTGATTTCCTATGTACAGCAGAGATCAGAAGCTCTCTTCATTACTAAATTCATTGACGTGTTCAAACATAGAGTGGATAAAACAATGGTACACAGACACAACAGACACAACAGAAGTCACGATATATCTGAGTAAGGAACATTGAGAAGAGGGTCAAAGAACGTCTGAAGTTGAGAAACTCTTTATACCTTTGTGAGTAGGAAGAGGAGGAAATCCTGAACTGAGAAAGGAATGGCAGCAAGTCCGAAGAGGAAGAACACTTAGGACTAATAAAAGCTGAATGCAAATTACAAACAAGAGACACTAAATGGGGAGGTACCAACTCCTGTGAGTGACCAAGATGGGCACTGCCGTGAACATGGACACTGCAAGTTCTCACCCTTCCCTCCCCTCCCTCCATAGAGACGTACTTTTCATGGTCCCAGGCATTCAGCCTTGTCAATGGTCATCAGAGGGCCTGAATTTTAGCAGAATCCATGTATCCTTTCTGGCTGATCCTGGGCCTATTTGTCCTTGCCTCCTTCCCCCTAGCCTATGTTAGGTCTATTAAGCAGGGGAGAGCCCGACCCTGCAGGCTGAGTTGCCGACTCCCATGGGGACTGGCTTCTGGTGGAATTTAACCAGTAGGAGGCACTGTTGGAAAATTGAAAGGGCCGGAGGAAGAGAAGTTAGTCATTCTCCCCCTTACCTTCTGCTAAGCAGTTCTCCATTGGCCACCCCAACTCCACGACTCTAGCCGCACTGGACAGAGGCAGGGTGGCTGTGGTTCCAGCTTCCCATTGGCTGCCCAAGACCCGGGACTCCTGTCCCACCACCCGCTCCCTTCTCCCTGCAGCCTAGAGCTGATAGCAACTTCCTTTCCAGTGTTTTATTTTCCAGCTCTTCCATCACCTGTAGATGCCGATCTACTTAGTAAGCCCTTATCTATCCCTGCTGTTTTAAATACTCACCCAGAGCAGCTTCTGTCTTCCTGGTTGGGTTTTGACTGATACACCTCCCAAAACCTTTGCTGATTCATAAATAACCTTATGTTGCTCTCTGAAGAACCCTCTCATTAGACTCATTAAATGTTGGATCTGAGACTAGTTGGTTCGTTCTGTTTATGAGATAGATCCGGGGTCAGAAAACTTTTCCTATAAAAAGCCAGATAGTAAATATTTTAGGATTTGTAGCCACGTTAGTCTTGGTAGCAGTCTTTGTTGTGATTTTTTATTAAGCCCTCTATAAACATAAAAACTATCCGTAGCTGTGGGTAGCACTAAAGCAAGCTGTGGGCCAGATCTGCCCCGTGAACAGTAGTTTGCTGACTGCTGCAACAGTAGAAAAATGAATTCCCTCCCTCCCCACTGTCCAGCCACATGGCTGAGCCTGGCTCAGTCCCCAGTCCAGGGTCAGGGCTGGTCATGTGACCTGGGTCTGGCCAATCAGAGCCTTCCATTTTTCTGGCCAGTACATTGCCTCTAAATATAAAATAAATGCTTTGGGCAGGGCATTCCCCCACGGGGTAATACATTTGAAATAAATTCACCCACTTGATACCCGGCATTGTACTAGGCACTTTCATGCCCAGTCTCTTTTAATCCTCATAGTGGGGCTTAGAAACACTAATAAATAAATCCCTCAGGTAAGTGGCAGGGCCAGGCTTTGGAATCAGCTAATTTTGGCTTCAAATCTGTTTATGCACTAGGCCATCCTACAATAAAGCCTGGGGGCTCAAGACAGAAGAGGAAAGAATTACAAGTCTTCCTTGACACATTGTCGGGAGCCCCCAGGCTAAGAATAAATGTGTCTGGCCTCCCATCTATAATCATTGCTTCTATTTACCAAGTACTTTATGGTTTCCAAGGCATTTTCATGCACGTAATTTCATTCCATCCTCACAACAACCTGGTGAGGAATCCTGTCTCCCAGTTTATGGATGAAAAGCCAGAGGATCAGAGAGGTGAAGTGACTTGCCCAAGGCCACACAGCTCAGAGGTGGCAGAACTGAGGTTAGAACTTGTTAGATATTAAACAGGGCCTGTTTTTTGTTTTTTCGAAGCTACAGAATTGCAGAGCTTGGAATGCTTGGCTGTCACACCCTCTCACCCACACGAGAAGCCCTGCCTCTTTCTCACGACCTCTGCAAATCCCCTCGTCCTTCAAGCCCAAGTCCCAAGCTTCTCTCTTTCAGCAACGCTTTCCTGACTGCAGCCCACAGTCTTCACTCTCTCCTCTGAACTCCTGGAGCAATTACTGTCTGTACCACTCATTTAGCAATTAATCATCGACAGCCTCGCGACAGCCCTTCTATTGCTGCCTCCAACGACTGCTCAAATCCATTGTTGTTTTTTAACTATGCTTTCCCTGGGTAGATGGGAGACGCCCCGCTGACCGGGGCAAGTCTCCGGCTCCTCCTTGCAGCCTTGCACATAGTAGGTGCTCAATAATGCTTTATTCATTCAATTTAACTGAGTTCCAGTCTTCCAGATTCTCATTCTGGTGAGTCTGAATGATTTGCCCAGGGTCACTGGTCAGCTATGTGACCTTAACAGGTTACTCATCCTTTCTGACCCTCTGTGTTCTCATCTGTAAAGTTCAGGTGTCACAGTACCTTTCTCACAGGATATTAATGTGAGGGTGAATGAGACTGAACTGGGTATAGATTGTCTTTTTCGTGCATAGCACTGTGATTCCAGTGAGACTACCAATCACTGAATCCCACCTCCACCCCACCACAGGCTCAGGGGTGGGCATGTGGTGGGTGTCTGGCCAATCACAAAATCCCATCACCCTGGAAGCACTGATTGGCCCAGTGATGGGGTTATGCTTCAGAGGAGAGCCAATCACAGGCCTTCACTGGAATGACTATACAGACTTTGGGTAAGAGATGGTCTCTCTTCCACTGGGGTGATTAAGTTGAGAGAATGGAAATCTGGGGGCAGCCACACAGAAAAAGCGTAGCTCCCATAGGAGGGAATGCAGTCACACAGGAAAGCTGAATGAAGAAAACTGAAGGCAGGATTCTAGCCCCTGGATCTGGCTGTTCAGGGATCCACCCCTGGATTTACCAATTCGATGAGCCAATAAATAACATTTTACTTGAACAAGTTTCAGTGGAATTTCTTCACTTGCAAATGAAAAGGTCGCCACTGATGCAGAGACATTGAAAGTAAAATTGCCTAGAATAACGCCTGACAAATAGGATGCCCGATAAATGGTGGTTGCTGATGTTATCATCATTAGCAGTCACTGAAAGAAAACTAAATGCTTCTCCTTAGGAAGCTGCATAGCTTGATGGCTAAACGGACCTGGGCTCAGATGTGGCTTCCACACCCTAGCCATTCTGTGCCTATGGGCAAGTTAGCTAATCTCTCAGAGCCTCTGTTTCTTGGTTTGTAAATGTGCTTGGTTATGCCAGCCTCACCAAGTTATGGGAACAAGCACATTTGCTGTTTGTCATGACTGGCACATGAGCTAGCACTCCACTGAGATTCCTGGCCAGTTCTGCAGGCAGAAGAACTACACTGTGCATTCAGCCCAGCTCCCTCCTCCTCCACAGGAAGTGGGAGTACGCAGTGTAGGGAACCACTTGCCCAGGATCTCACAGCTAGGGACAGGGCTTGACTTCAAACCAGATCTCCAGCGTTCTGATTTAGGGCTCTTGCTACCCTTTTTTTAAAACCATGCTACAATGCATTTTCCTTTTCCTCGTGACATCAATCGTCTTATAAACTCTTTTGGGGGAGGATGAAAAAGAGCCCTGAACAAATTTCCGTTCCCTTCTCGCCACACGCATACAACTCCATAACCTCAGGAAAATCACTTGCTCACTTCGGGCCTCACTTTCTCCATCTGTAAAATGGGAACAATCATGATAATGTAGATGGCGTGAGGTTTGAGAGGTTTTTTTTGTGATCTCTTTTCTTTTGGGGGAAAAGGAAGGTAGAGATGCTGAGTCAAGTGGCCATTGATCTGATACTCTTAGAAATCCAGCCTCACATTCCCAGCCCCACAAACAGTTGTTCTGGTCAAGATTCCAGGTGGTGAAATGTCTTCAAGGTCTGTGATCTTCCTGTCACCCTCCCAGAGAACAAGGTTACTTCTCTAGCAGCACACTGCTGGGAAGAAAAGGTGTTGTAGTCTCTTCCCTCTGGCCCAACTCTGCCTTGTGCTAAGTGCCAGCCAGCTGGAAGCACTGCTGATGGCTGTCTCCCTCTTCCTCTCCCTCCCTCTCTCTCTCTCTCTCTCTCTCTCCTCTCTCTCCCTGTGTCTCCTCTCTCTCTCTCCTAGAAGTCTCATTCCTCTGGAGCTCAGTGGCAATGCTCAACACCTCCTCATTGACTTTTGGGCAGATAGAGCTGAATGGAACAAGGGGCCATTCACTTAGAGAGGGTTCTGCCAGGATCTGGAGGTAAAGGCTGTCATATGTTCACTCCCTTTAGCTGGGTTGTTCTGGCTTGGGGTCTCTCATGAGGTTGCAGCCACAGTATTGGCTGGGACTGCACTCATCCAAAGGCTTGACTGGGGATGGAGGGTCCAATTTCAAGATGGTGTACTCACATGCCCAACATGTGGAAGCCTCATGCTGTGCCCGGGCCTTGAGACTGCACCAAAGGGCCAGGAGGGTGATTTTTCTTGCTGTGCTTGCAGGTGGGTGACCGCCCCAACGTAGACTCATTCATCTCCTCCTCCCTCCCCTGCTGACTCTATTATCCACTTAGTCATTCACTTACACATTGGCCTACTCAGCAGTCAGTCAATCAGTGCACTGTACCCCTCTTGGGCACCCAATCAATTCCTATCCTCTCAGCCACCTCTTGCTCCAGACACCACTTGACAACAATTCTCCTCATGCATCAGTCAGTTTTGTGTGGGTGTGAGCCAGTGGTTTCTCATCTCAGACCTAATCACATTCTCTCGTTTCCTGCCTGGAGAATTCCTCACTCCATGATGTAAGATGCCCACAGGGACCCTCTTGCATACACACTTGTGTGACCACAAGTGCAGAGGAACCGATGCCTGTGAGGCAGCTCTCAGACAGTGGAAGATGGAAGCCAGTGGGTTAATGCTTCCCCTGTCTTCCCCTGGACAGAGAGTCTCAAGACACATTTTTACAGGCTTCACAGAGGTCTGTTGGAATCAAACAACTAGTGACTGATAGCAGGGACCAGTTCAATGACAAAATTTATTATCATCCAGAAACTCAATGGCTAAAAGCAACGATAAACACCAAAAAAAAAAAAAAAAAAAAAAAATCTTAGTTTCTGTGGGTCAGAAACGTGGAAATAGCTTAGCTGGGTTGTTCTGGCTTGGGGTCTCTCATGAGGTTGTAGTCACAATATTGGCTGGGGTCTGCACTCATCTGAAGGCTTGACTGAAGCCGGAGGGTACAGTTCCAAGATGGTGCATTTTATTTTATTTTATTATTTTTTGCCCCCAAACCAATCCTGCTTGCAATTTGATCTTGGACTTCCAGCCTCTGAAAGTCCAGCAAAGACAAGTGAGCATTTATAGCCATGTACAAAGTTGCAGGGATCAGTGGATGGAAAATTACTAAGAGGAAACATGAGGAGTAAGAAGGGATTCTGGTTAAATAAGCTTAACAGGATTCTTACTGAAGTCAGGCCAGAGTAATCAGATATCACCTGGGAGATGGTGGGAGATAAGGAAATTTTTTTTTATTTTTGTTTTTAGAAAAAAAAAGAAAGAGAGAAAGAAAAAAAAAGAATTAAAAAAATGAAGGAGAGAGAGAAAGAGGAAGAGGGAGAGAGAACGGGGGTGTTGCTTTATTGCCCAGGATAGAATGCAGTCTAAAAGTGGGTATGCCTATAATTGTGCTTAATAATAGAGACATGGGAAAAAAATGAGGGAAGAAAATAACAAACAAGCAGCCAACCAATATTTCATTTAAACCTGTAAATAGGTGTGATGTGGTACTGACAAGAGTGTATATTTTATGTATTTAAAGTGGAGAGTTCTATAAATGTTAATTAAGTTTACTTATTCCAGATCTGAGTTCAAATCCTGGATATTGTTGTTAATTTTCTGTCTCATTGATCTATCTAATATTGACATTGAAGTCTCCCACTATTATTGTGTGGGAGTCTAAGTCTCTTTATAAGTCTTATATATCTGTGTATTCCTGTATTGGGTGCGTATATATTTAGGATCTTTAGCTCTTCCTGTTGCATTGATACTTTTATCATTACGTAATATCCTTCTTTGTTTCTTATGTTTGTTGCTTAGAAGTCTATTTTATCAGAGGCAAAAATTGCAACTCCTGCTTTTTATTTATTTATTTTTCCTCTCCATTTGGTTGGTAAATCTTTCTCCATGCCTTTGAGTCTTTGTGTATCCTTGCATGTGAGATGGGTCTGGATGCAGCATACCGATGGGTTTTGGCTTTTTTTGCCTGTCTGTGTATTTGGATTGGGGGATTTAGTCTATTTAAATTTAGAATTAATAATAATATATGTGAGTTTAATACTGCCATTTAATGTTAGCTGGCTGTTTTGTCCATTAGTTGATGTAAATTCTTGATCATGTTGATGCTCTTTACTTTTTGGTATTTTTTAGAAAGGCTGATACTTGTTGTTCCTTTCTATGTGTAGTGGTTCTTTCAGAAGCTCTTGTAAAGCAGGCCTGGTGGTGATGAAATCTCTGAGTGCTCGCTTGTTCACAAAAGATTTTATTTTTCCTTCGCTTATGAAGCTTAGTTTGGCTGGATGTAAAATTCTGGGTTGAAAGTTCTTTTCTTTAGGGATGTTGAATATTGGCCCCCACTCTCTTCTGGCTTGTAGGGTTTCTGCTAAGAGATCTGCTATGACCCTAATAAGCTTCCCTTTGTGGGTAACCTGACCTTTCTCTCTGGCTGCCCTCTGTATTTTCTCCTTCATTTCAACCCTGGTGAATCTGGCGATTAAGTGCCTTGAGGTTGGTCTTCATGAGGAACATCTTTGTGGTATTCTCTGTATTACCTGGAGTTGAATATTGTCCTGCCTTGCCAGGTTGGGAAAGTTTTCCTGAATAATATCCTGAAGTGTATTTTCCAGCTTGGATTGATTCTCTTTGTCACATTCGGGTACACCTATCAAATGTAGATTAGGTCTTTTCACATAGTCCCATATTTCTTGGAGACTTTGCTCGTTCCTTTTTATCCTTTTTTCTCTAATCTTGTCTTCTTGTTTTATTTCATTAAGCTGTTCTTTGACCTCTGATATCTTTTCTTCTGCTTGATCAATTCGGCTGTTAAAACTTGTGCATAGTTCACGAAGTTCTCGTGTTGTGTTTTTCAGCTCCATTAATTCACTTATATTCCTCTCTAAATTGTGTATTCTTGTTAACATTTCGTCAAACCTTTTTTCAAAGTTCTTAGTTTCTTTGCATTGGGTTAGAACAAGTTCTTTTAATTCACTGAAGTTTCTTATCATCTACCTTTTGAAGCCTGCTTCTGTTAATGGAACACACTCGTTCTCCATCAGGCCTTGTTCCATTGCTGATGATGAACTGTGATCCCCTGTAGAGGGAGAGGCATTCTGATTTTGGGTATTCTCAGCCTTTTTAGGCTGGTTTCTTCCCTTCATTATAGATTTATCCATCTGTAGTCTTTATAATTACCATCTTTATAATTGGGTTTCTGAGTGGACGTCCAACTTGTTGATTCCCAGCGCTAAAATCTGAGCAACTCACTGTGCTGGCCAAAGCCACGGCGTTAAGATGGATGGTGCGTTTCTGACTCTGCACCAAGAACCGCTGCACCAAGGCAGCGGCAAAACCACCTCGCCGGCCACAAGAGTCTCACTGGTGACCCCTGGAGCTCCTCTGCTGGGAATCTCCTGGTGTGTGAGCAACAAAAATTCGTCTGAAAGTGTGGCATCCTCTCGTTCTCTGCGCTTTCACTGGGATCTACAATCCCGAGCTGCTAGTGATCAGCCATCTTGGATCTCTCTCCCAAAATGGTGCACTCTTATGCCCAACACATGGAAGGTTCATGCTGGCTTTTGGCAGGATGCCTCAGTTCTTCATCAAACAGACTTCCCCAAAAGGGGCAACTGTCATGTCCTCATGACATGGCACCTGGCTTCCCCAAGAGAAGGTGATCCAAGAGAGCACAATTGAAGCTTCAATACCTCCTATGGCCCAGCCTTGGAAGCCACATGTTATCATTTCTCCAATACCATAGGGCCACAAAGGTCAGCGCTCTTCAGTGTTGGGGGATTACAACACAAGGGTATTAAAATCAGGATGCATAGCTCATTGGGGCTATCCTGGAGGCTGGTGACCTCACGGTTGCTGTGTTCCTCCCTTTTTTACCTCCACTTCATTTCTGCCTTGGAGTCACATTCACAAATGAATGATCTTCAGTTAAGTCTTTGTTCCAGACTCTGCTTTTGAGAGATACCCAGGCTAAGACATTCCATCAGTCAACTCACACATCAACAATTATGGAGCGCAGACTGTGTGCAAGCCGCTATCAGCACTTTCCACAGTCCCTAGACAGTAGAATTTGGCACCACTATCCCATCTGAAGTCGGAAGAAGACAAGCCCTGGGGCATTGCTGACAGGTGAGCAAACTGGGAGTAGAGACAGCCTGGGGCTTGGAGCCAGGAAGAGAAAACCTGCTTTGAAGAAGCTGGGAGACGTTGAAAATGTCGGTGCACCCCTCTGCACCTTTATTTCCTTATTGGCAAGTTTGGGATCCTAAAAATAAAGTAACTTTATTCATCAGGGTCCCTTCTGAAACTCAGAAGTCAGGACCTATCACAGAAGTTCCAGGCTCCTTTTGTTTATTTAGTTTCCTCCTCTGCCACGCAACATTCAGGGAAGGTGTAATTAATCTTGGGAATCCAGCTCAGGAAGAGTTCCTAGACTGAATGAAGGCTGAGTCCTCCAGGGCCTTAAAAAAGAGCCTCCTAAATTGTGAGGTTCTTAAAGAGCAGGGGTGGCAGTGGGAGCCTGGGGCATAGCACATTTCAGTCTGTGCAGCACAGAGGTCCACTCACGGTAGATGGAGATGAGGGTTTGATGATACTGATGGTAACGATGTTGGATATGTCCTTTAAGGCTGAAACTAACTTAAGCAAAACAAATATTATTGGCTTGTATAACTAAAGAATCCAGATCTCCATATTAGGTATGGCTGGATCCAGGGGCCACAGAGATGTCTCCATTACTTAATCCCTTGTCATCTCTTGACTTTATGTTTCTTCATATTGGCCTCATTCTCAAGCAACCCATGGGGACAGGAGGACTGCCAGAAGATCCAGGCTACAACCTCCCAGGTTCAAATCCAGTGGAGAAGAACGCTGCCTCTCTCTCTCAGAAAAGAGTCCTAACAAAAGTCTCATTTCATCTGACTAACTCTGGTTAGGTCACATACAAAACCAAGGGAATCCAATGATCTTAGTCACTAGATCACATGTCCATCCCTAGATCCAGAGATTAATTCCACCTGAAGTGGACTAGGAAGGCAGAGGGAGTGGATTCCATCCAAGATGGAATGGACGGAGCAGTAAGAAGGCGGCAGTTATCTGCTAACTGACCTTGGCCTCCCCCTTGCACACTGCTAGTCTTTCATCTCTCTTCTTAACTATTGCCCTTTTTTCTCCAAACACATTGGCAGAGCCTTCTAAACACTATTATAATTTAGTATCACAGAAGCACAGGCCATCAGAGTTAGAAGAGGCCTTCAAATTCAACCATCCATAAATAGCAAATACACAGCATGCTCACTGACCCTCTTCTCTCCCACCCCCTGGGTAGACATCACCAATAGATCGTCATTCTCTTTTCCTGCAGGGCAAAGATATAAATCAAGAATCATTTTCCCAACAGCACTCCAAGAAACCACTACTAATTGATCACAGTGGACTCCTAAGATGAAATCTATGTCTATTCTTTATCTAGACCAACATTTCACAGATGAGAAAACAAGCCTGGAGAGATTGTTGTGCTCAACTCGTGCTGTCAGTGGATTGTCTTGCTTTCTCTTTCCAATGGGAAACATGTGGGACTGTATGATCTTTCTGCTTCTGTGGTTCTCATTTTTCTTTCTCCTTTTCCCCTTGACCAGCTCCCTCTTTAGTACAGACAGACAAGCCAACAACTGGAGCAGCAATAATGGTAATAAGAGCTATGTTGACGTTTCTCTTTTTGTGGGGCTTAAGCAACAGAAACTTCTTTCTCGCATTTCTAGAGACTAGGAAGTCCAGGATCAAGATCTGGTTGCTGGTGAGGGCTCCCTTACTGGCTTGCAGACAGCCACCTTCTTGCTGTGTCTTCACATGGCAGAGAGAGCTCCTTGTCTTTTGGCCGACTTACTGGTAGTCTCTTTCAAGAGTTAATTTTTAATGGAATATTTACTATACATCATAGACTGTTCTTCATAGTGCCTATGTGTGAAAGGATTAAATTAGTCAATATATGTGGAGCCCTTAGAATGCCGTCTGGCGTACAGCAAATGTTCAATAAAATGGTAGCTATTCGGTTAGGTTTTTTAGAGCCTTGGAAGGGAATTTGTGTGCAAGGGACTACTTTTTTTTCCAAAGAATGCTTTCAAGAGAAATCTGTAAGGGTGTAAGGAAAATAGGAAGAGAACTGCAAGAAATTAAGCAAAGACGCAGTTCAGACAGTCTAGCTTCAGCCTGATCCCACAGGGAGTTCAAGAACATAATTGCATTGCAGAGTGTGTCCCACCTTAAGAAGAGGAAATTGGGTTCCTGTATCCCCTACACAAGGGTACTCACCCTTCCCCGTGAAGCCATGTCCAATGGCCACCCCTGGAGGTAAGGGCATTGCCCAGGCTAGTAGCTCTAGTCACCCAAGGGCTGCCCTCTAGAGGTAGTTGTGCTTTCAGCAGTAACGCCCCCAGCAACTAGGGGCTGGGCACACATAACAAGTAAAAGGGAACCAGAGGATCTCGGCAGATGACAACAGTATCTCGAAAAATGATTACAAATCCCATGAGGAAGATACTATTGTAATCTGCACTTGACAGAGGAGGAAAGAAACACAGAGGTTAGGTCACTTGTCCAAGGTATACAGCTAAGAAGTCGTGGAGACAGAATTCAAAAGCAACTCAAGTGTCAATAGATGGATGGGTGATGATTAAATGAAATGTGGAACATACATACAGTGGAATATTGTTCAGTTTTAAAAAGGAAGATAACTCTGACAGAGGCTACAACATGGATGAAACTTGAAGACATTATGCTGAGTGAAATAAGCCAGTCACTAAAAGATAAATATTGTTTGATTCCACTTATATGAGGTACCTGTTGTATTCAGTTCATAGAGACAGAGAATGGAATGGTGGTTGCCAGGGACTGGGGGGTGGGGGTGGAAAACGTGAAGTTGTTCAATGGTTATAGAATTTCCGTTTTGCAGGATGAGGAGTTCTGGAGAGTGGTTACACAGCAATGTGAACATACTAAACACTACTGAACTGTACAACTAAAATGGTTAACATTGTAAATTTTATGTAATATGTATTTTACCACAAGTTTTATCAATTTATTTAAATGTTTAATTTAAAATTCAGGGGATACATGTACAAGTTTGTTGCATGAGTATATTACACAACACTGAGGTTTGGCCTTCTAATCCCCCATCACCCAAGTAGCAAACATAGTACCTGGTAGGTTATTTTTCAACGTTTACTCCCCTCACACCATCTCCCCTTTTTTGAAATCCCAGTATCTACTGTTTTCATCTTTGTATCTGTGTATACTCCGACTTATGTAGCTCCAACTTCTAAGTAAGAATATGCCATATATGGTTTTCTGTTTCTGTGTTAATTCACTTAGGATAATGTCCTCCAGCTGGATCCATATTGCTGCAAAGGACATGATTTTGTTCTTTCTTGTGCCTACATGGTATTCGGCGGTATATATGTATCACGTTTTCTTTATCTGATCCAGCATTGACAGGCGCCTGGGTTGACTCCATGTCTTTGCTATTGTGAATAGTGCTGTGATAAACATATGAGCACAAGTATCTTTTTAGTAGAATTATTTACTTTCTCTTGGGTATATACCCAGTACTGAAATTGCTGGGTTGAATGGTAACTTGATTGTTTGTTCTTTGAGAAATCTCCAAACTGCTTTCCAAAAGAACTGAACTAATTTCCACTCCCACCACTAGTGTTTGCACTGCAATCCCTTTTCTCCATAGCATCGTCAACACTGTTATTTTTTGACTTCTCAGTAATAGCCATGCTGACTGGTGTGAGATGGTATCTCATTGTAATTTTCATTTCCATTTTTCTGATGATTAGTGATGTCGAACATTTTTTCATATGTTTATTGGCTGCTCGTATGTCTTCTTTTGAGATGTGCCCGTTAGTCCTTTGTCCACTTTTTAATTGAGTTATTTCTTTTCCTTGCTGATTTCAGTTCCTACAGATTCTGGATACTAAACCTTTGTTGGATGCATAGTTTGAAAATATTTTCTCCTATTCTGTAGGTGTTTTGTTTACTCTGTTGATAGTTTTTTGGATTTTGTTTTGCCATGCTCACTAGTTTAAGTCCCATTTGTCTATTATTAATTTTGTCACATTTGTTTTTGGGGTCTTATCATAAATTCTTTGCCTAGGCCAATGTCTAGAAGAGTATTTCCTACTTTTTTTCTGGATTTCTATAGTTTGAGGTCTTACATTAAGTATTTAATTCATCTTGAGTTTTTTATATGATGAACAACAAGGATCCAGTTTCATTCTGCATATGGGTAGCCAGTTTCCCCAGCACCATTTATTAAATAGGGTATCTTTTCCTCTTTTCCTCATTGTTTATTTTTGTTGATTTTGTCAAATATCAGTTGGTTGTAAGTGTGCAACTTTATTTCAGAGGTCTCCATTCTGTTCCAGACAATGCCTATTTTTGTACAAGTACCAGGCTGTTTTGGTTACTGTAACCTTGTAGTATAGCTTGAAGTCAGGTAATGTGATACCTCCAGCTTTATTCTTTTTGCTTAGGATTGTCTTGGCTATTTGGATTCTTCTTTTTTTTTTCAGTTCCAAATAAATTCTAGAACAATTTTTTTCTAATTCTGTGAAAAATGATGTTGGCAATTTGATAGGAATAGCATTGAATCTGTAGACTTCCATGGGCAATGTGAACATCTTAATGATATTAATTCTTCCAATCCATGAGCATGGAATTCTTTCCATCTGTATGTCCTATCTATGACTTCTTTCAGAAGTGTTTTGTAGTTCTCCTCATAGAGATCTTTCACCTCCTTGGTTAGAGTTTTTTTTTAATTACTGATTCAGTTTCATTGCTTATTATCGGACTGTTCAGGATTTTTGTTTCTTCCAGACTTAATCTTTGGAGGTTATGTGTTCTTGGGAATTTATCCATTTCCTCTAGATTTTCCAGTTTGTGTGCATAAGGATCTTCATAGTAGTCTTTGAAGATCTTTTGCATTTCTGTAGGATCAGTTGTAATATCACCTTTGTGATCTATGATGGTGCTTATTTCGATCTTCTCTGGTTTTCTCTGCTAATCCAGCTAGCGGTCTATCAACCTGGTTTATCCTTTCAAAGAACCAACTTTTTGTTTCATTGATCCTTTGTACATTTTTGGGTGGCCTCGATTTCATTTAGTTCTGCTCTGAGTTTAGACATTTCTTTTCTTCTGCTAGCTTTAGGTTTAGCCTTGTTTTCCCAGTTCCTTTCACTGCGAGATTAGGTCGTTAATCTGCAATCTTTCTGTCTTCTTGATGTAGCCATTTAATGCTATAAACTTTCCTCTTAACACTGTTTTTGACATCCCAGGAGGTTTTGGTATGTGTGTCTCTATTTTCATTTGTTTCAAAGAATTTTTTTTTATTTCTGCCTTAATTTAGTTTTTTTACCCAAAATGATTCAGGTGCAAGTTGTTTAGTTTCCATGTATTTGTGTGGTTTTCAGAGTTCCTTTTGGTATTGATTTCTACTTTTATTCTACTGTGGTCTAAGAGAGTGTTTGGTATGGTTTCAATTTGTTTGAATTTATTGAGACTTGCTTTATGACTGAGCATGTGGTCAATCTTAGAGTATGTTCTGTGTACATATAAGAAAAATGTATATTCTGTGGCTGTTGGGTGGAATATTCTGTAGATATCTATTAGGCCCAACTAGCCTAGTGTTAAATTTAAGTCCAAAATATCTTTGTTGGCTTTCTGCCTCAATAATTGTCTACTGCTGGCAGTGGGATGTTGAAGTCCTCTACCATTATTGTGTGGCTATCAAAGTCTTTTCTTAGGTCTAGAAATAATTGTTTCCTAAATCTAGGTGCTCCAATGTTGGGTGTGTATATACCTAGGATAGTTTAGCTTCTTGTTGAATTGAACCCTGTATCATTATGTAATGCCTTTCTTTGCCCTTTTCTACTGATGTTGGTTTCAAGTCTATTTCATCTGATACCAGAATAGTGACTTGTGCTCTTTTCTGTTTTCTCTTGCATTTTTTTAAGCAATAATTGCCATCCTGGGAATTATGATTCCCATCTGCTAGCAGACCTCTGAGTAGATAGCTCCAAACCAGGAGTCAGGAAGCTCAGGTTCTAGTCCCAGCACCACCACTAACTGTCTACTTGGTTTGGCCAAGGCTTTTGTCATCTGACTTCTCTAGGCCTCAGTTTATCCATTTATACAATGAAGAAGATATATTCCAATCAGGCAGCCAACAGGAACCCAAAAAAGTGACGCCCTTGACCCAGAGAAGGAGCAGGCCTAGAAAGCATTGTTCCCAGGAATCATACTTTAATCCTGTCCAGATCACATCCTTACTCCCTATTGGGATAGAAACAACAAGCAATCAAACACCATGCTGATTACAAAATTAAAATACCCCCTTACAAATTGGTCTCCACTCAAGTCATGGCCCTGGTCTGGAGGCCCTGGGGCTCAGGCCAATAATGTATGACTTAGGGGTGAAAATAACTGGATGGGGAGCTCCTCAAGGCCCTCTGGGGATCCTCATTTCTAGCACAGCACCTCAGCACATCCTGGAGGGCAGATCTGGCAGAGCAGAAAAGAACCTACATTTGTTGGCTCTGCTCTGGGACCAGCTTCTGCTTGTGGTGGGAATCGGAAGCCAGCGGGGTGGGTTTCTTTCCTGGGAAAACTAAGTCCATTTCTGTCTCATTCAGCAAATTTCTGGTACCTTCTGGAATGCCCTGGAAAACTCTTCTCTGGGGTTTGAGGGACAATTTAGGAGAGATTTCAGTGATCCTGGCTGGCCCAGTGCCAAGACAAAAATGCACAAAACGGTTCAAGAACATACAAAAGGACTTTGGGGAGTGCAGATAACATCTATGGAGGAAAGGCCAAGTGCTCTGCCTACATTGTCCTCGTTCATCCTGACATAATCCTGCAGAAAGAAACATGATTACCCTTATTTTATACAGAGGGAAAAGAGGGGCTTCAAAAAGTCCAGCAACTTGCCCCAAATTGCTCAGCCAGTGAGTGGTAGGACTGAGAGTTGAATTGAGATCTGTCCTTCCCCAAAGCCTGTGTTCATGACCTGTGGACTGTCTACACTGGGAATGCAGGGTTTGGGAGTGACCTGGTGGCCTTCATATCAGGAGCCTCCAGTTCCACGGAGGATATATTGGGTGCCCAGACAATGTGCCAGGAGAGCAGCAAATGCTCCTAGGCCCCCATTGGAAGGCATGACAGCCACGGAGGAGCTGAGAGGGAGGTGGCGGGCCACAAGCTTGAAAGTCTAGTCAGCAGGTGCCTGGATGAGGGGCTCCAAAGACACTGAGCCTGACAGACCAGCCCCCAGCCTCTCCCACACCTGGCTTTGCTGCCCAGCTGCTGGGTGGGGAAAGAGAGGGGCACTGACAGCCACCTACCTCTCCCCAGGTGGGCTGTCTGCTGCTTGGAGTTGGGGTCTGGGAGCAACTTAATATTTACTGGGAATCTAAACCATCCTCTGAGAAACTACCCAGTAACATCACCCTGGCCTTGATGCCTTCTTCCCACTCACCAGCAGCCAGCTCAGCCAGCACTTCCTGAGCTCCTGCTGTGTGCCGGGTGTTCATGCACACACACACACACACACACACACACACACACACACACACACAGTGTTCACATGCACGCACACACACACACATTTCATCCTCGACACCCCCTCAGGGCGTCAACCCCTTCCTTGCTGTGGGCAGGGGCACTGATTGTCTCACCTGCCCACCATCCCCTTCTCCTTTGGGGAACAGCACCCTACTCTTCCTTACGATGGGTTCACGACAGCGTCAGGCCAAAGCCCCTCCCCACCACAGGAATGGGCATGTAACCCACATCTGACCGGCCAGCCTATGTTATTTCCCTGGCCACAGAGACTGACACAGAGGCAGGCCTGGGAGGACAGATCGCTGAGAGAGGTTGAGGACCTGTCTCAGGCAACACAGGAATGACAGCACTGAAATGAGAATGACCTGCCTCAGACTCTAAAGCACCTTTCTCCACTTTCCCACCAGGCTGCCATCTTCACCAGCAGAAGCTGGTCAGGTGACAGACAACTTCAGCGCCTTACATATTTCTGTTGGTCTGCTTTTGGCCAAATGGACACCCCAAAAGAGTTTTCACTTGGACGAGGGATCTCTAACAGGCACTGGCTACCAATGGAATCTACATGTAGACAGAGGCTGTGGGCAGCAATGGCTCAGTTCTTTTCAGTTCTTTTTTTTTTTTTTTGAGACGGAGTCTCGCTCTGTCACCAGGCTGGAGTGTAGTAATGGCGTCACCTTGGCTCACGGCAACCTCCGCCTCCTGGGTTCAAGCAACTCTCCTACCTCAGCCTCCTGAGTAGCTGAGACTACAGGCACACGCCACCACGCCCAGCTAATTTTTGTATTTTTATTAGAGACGGGGTTTCACCAAGTTGGCCCGGATGGTCTCGCTCTCTTGATGTCATGATCTGATTGCCTCGGCCTCTCAAGGTGCTAGAATTGCAGGCATGAGCCACCACACCTGGCCACAGCTCAGCTCTTCATTGGGATAGCTGGGACATTACCTGGGCATCTGTAACCATGTCCCTTTGCATCCCCTTTTCTAGTCACACCTCCACTTTACAGAGACCCATGCTGCCCACAGCCCCCCATAGCACCCCTGGCCTCACAGAGACTCCCAGAGCTATGCTCACCCTGACGTAGCCAGAGAAACCTCCTTGTCCAGGAGCCAGGTGGAGAGGTGAGTTGTGGTGTGCCAGGGCTGGATGGGACACTGGAGAATGACTAACTGACCTAGACACTTTATATACAGACAGCAGAGGCCCGAGGGAGACTTGTCCAATGTCATGTAGTGTTTTAGTCCGGACTCTTATTCCAAAATGACAGAAACTCAACTAAGTTAAACAAACAAAAGCAGAAATAACTGGCTCAGGAAGCTGAGGTGCCCAGGAGAACATTGTCAGGCTCCGCTGGACCCAGGGTTCACACAAATCATCCACTCTGATCTCTTTCTGTCTCAGCCCTGCCCTTCTCTGTGCTGACCCATACTCTCAGGCCAGGTTCTCTCCACTTGGTAGCCTCCAGCAGCTGCAGGCTCCATCCCCCGAGCTCAGCAGCCTTAGCAGAAAGAGCACAGCTTGTTGCTGATAACCGCAGCTACAGTCCTGTGGCTGTGGACACCGATCGAACTGATTAAGTTGTGTGTCCTCTGTGGCCAATCTCTGTAGCCAAAGAGGATGCAGTGTGCTGGTTGCTCAGGCCTCGGTCACGTCCCACTCCTGGGACCAGGGGAGGGAGATTAGTCCCATCCACCCCAAAAGGACTGTGAGTCGAGGAGGGAGGCCCGCTGAAGGGAAGCCGGGGTGCTGCTCCGTAGGAAGGAGGTGCAGAGCATGAGCAGGTAAAGCAACCAACATCCACTCCACCCTGCGAGGCTGAACACAGTAGGGCTAGAACCAGGTACCTGACTCTCCAACCCCAGCCCGAGGTTCTCAACACTGGTTGCGTGCTGGGATCGTCTATAGTGCTTTAAAAAGTAAAAGTACTGGTTGGGCATGTGGGTTCACACTTGTAATCCCAACACTTTGAGAGGCCGAGATGGGAGAATTGCTTGATGCCAGGAGCTCGAGACCAGCCTGGGTAACATACCAAGACCCCTATCTCTACAAAAAAATGTAAAAGTTGAGCCAAGAGTGGATCACTTGAGCTGAGAAGGTCAAGGCTGCAGTGAGCTATGATTGTGCCACTGCACTCCAGCTTGGGCAGCAGGGCAAGACTCTGTCTCAAAAAAAAAAAA
>NW_022436983.1:11042311-11112924 GCF_009761245.1 Sapajus apella | reverse complement strand
CCCTAAGGTCCCAGTTCCCCTCTCCCACACACCCCCGGGCCTCAGTCTCCCTTCCTCCTCTCTCAAGAACCTCTAGCCACATCTTCATAAACAAAGTATTAGCTTCTTGACGTATCACCACCACAACCGGGTGAGTTAACACAAATTTATTCTCTCACAGTTCTGGAGGCCAGAGCCTAAAATCAACATCACTTGGCCAAATTCCAGGTGCTGGGAGGGCCGCCCTCCCTCCAGAGACTGCAGACGGGAGGAGGTGGGGAGGACATTCCCTGCCTCTTGCAACTTCGAGGAGTGGTCAGCGTTCCTCGGCTCAGGCAGGGTCACTCCAGCCTCTGCCTCCACTGTCACAGCGCCTTCCACTGTGTGTGTGTGAAATCCCCTCTGCCTCCCTCATGCAAGGATGCTTGTGGTAGCATTTAGGGCTCACCCAGATCGTCCAGGGTAATCCCCCGTCTTCAGATCATTAATCACCTCCACGAAGACCCTTTTTCCAAATAAGACCACACTTACAGGTTCCAGGGATTACAACCTGATATCCTTGGGAACACCATTGAGGGTGTGGGCTCCGTTTTCCACCGGTGGAAGCGGAAGCCTAGAAGACTTGCAGACTCTGCCTGATGTGAGAGCAGCCTCTCCACCCAGCCTCCTTGGGGAGGAAGAGGCTGAAAAAGCATCAGAGAAAAGAGATTTCCAGCACGAGAAAAGGAGACCACATGAGACATGCTGTTTCTTGAGAGGCTGAGCTGTCAGCAGCGACCCCGGCCTGGCTGGCAAACAGCTGGCACCAGAATCGTGCCCTGGAGCCCAAGGGTGGCTGATGGCAACCTGCCACAGAAACTCTATTTATAGCACCTCTTGTCCCAGGTGCTCCTGGAGCTGGCTCAGATTAACCCTGCAGAGCCCAGACAGGAAAGCAGAGGTCAGAGAAAGAGTGCCTCTGCAGATGGAGAAACTGAGGCAGGAGAGCCTCCACAGCATCTCCAGAGTTGAAGGGTACAAGACACTGAGAAGAAGTGGGAGGGGACTTTTTCTTGGTTCCAGTCCCAGCTGTGCTGACCATGTGGCCTTGGGCAAGTCACTGCACCTGTGACTCAGTTTCCCAAGTGTAAAATGGAGCTCCTGCTGTCACCCAGAAAGGCTGTTGGAAAGGAGATGGCAGGTGAGCATGCTCCTGGATCAGGGTGTGTGCGTGTGGATTTGGGGGATGGGGGATGCTGAAGTGGAGGCTGAAGCTAGCTGGGTTTGTGGGAGGACGTCAGGACAGACGCCTCTGGGAGGTAGGGGCGGGGCAATGAGGAAGCTTTCAGTGGCAGCCAACCTTGGCTCCCTGGCCTGGAGGCTGACTAGGAACATTAGTTCACCACCTTTTCCTGCTCCCCAGCAGAGACCACTCAAGCAAAGGGGTTGTGACAGGCAGCCAGGGAACACTGTCACAGAGGCAGCAGGCAGGTGCAGCAGGCAGCAGGGGTGTCTCCCCAAACCTGCTTGTGCTAAACATCAGCTGGGTCCTCTTGAATTTTCTTGCCCCGCCCACCCCAGTGCTGCTGTGGGCTGATTTTATTTCAGACCTGCCAGTGTACTGTGGCGGGTCTGGAAAGAGTCTAATAGTGATACCTTTGGAAACCCTGCAATGTTTGTATATGAGTGCAACCTGCCTCCTTTGTCTGCCTGGGAGGTCCCAAGGTCTGAGGTGTGTCCTCTCCCTATCAGATTGGGGGTCCCCAGAGAATAGATCCTTCCCCACTCATTGATTTGTTCAATCAGCATTCACTGAAAAACGTACTGTATACCTGGCACTGCGCCGAGCACTGGGCAGAATCAAAGATGGAAATAAAATGGGTCTCTGCCTTTGAGGGCATCCAGGCCGGCCATCCCAGGAGCTAACAGTAACAATAACAGCAGCGGCGGCAGCAGAGGCAGCAATAAATAGCCCTTCGATCGAACCTCCCTTCTGTTCTGCTGGATGCCGTGAGAGCTCTTCACATGAGCAGAGCGCTGTTACATTCCTCAATTTATAGATAGGGAAACAAGGGCATATTGGGGTGAATGATTTGTCCACCCCTCAGCTTGTCAGTGGCAGGCCTGAGATCCAGACCCAGAGCTGATGCTCCAGGGAATGAGTGTGTGCCCTGCCAAGGAACTGCAAGTGTGACGTGTGGGTGCACGTGGGCGGTGGGGTGAGAGATGGGGCAAGGCTGGAGGTGGGAGGAGCTCGACCCCAGAGGGAGGGCTTTGCCAAGCTGAGATCTCCAACTTCAAGTCTGACAGGTGACGAGGAGCAATGGAAGGGGTGAGAGCGAGGCAGGGGTATGGTCAGATTTAGAGAGGCCACTCTGACAGCATCAAGGAGGATGGATGAGGAAGTGTTTATGGGGTCCTATTGCACCAAGGGACAGGGCTGAGCAGAGCCACCGAAATGTTTGGGAGAAGCAGATGGATACTGGAGATGCTCAAAGGACAGGCAGGCAACCTCAGAACGAGTTTCCCACACCCTCCCTCACCTCTGCTGAAAGAGCCAGACCCCACTGGTGGGGGCCAGTCCTCCGACTTCTGCTCTTGAGTGTTCCAGGGGATGCAGCAGTCACGGCCAGGCGCGGGAGCCCCTCCCTCATCCACGTGCTCACCTCCAATGCACGATTTATCTCCCTGGCCTACATTCCCTGCTTGCTTGTCCTCACAGACAAAGCCTGGGCAGGCACTGCTGAGCTTCCCTCTGATCCAGGGGTTTGGAGAATGGGGGGACTGGAAACAGATGTGTGAGGTTGGGGGGAGGAGGAGAACACAGGTGGGAAGAGTGGAGAGGGGGAGGGTGGGCAGGAGAGAGGGAAGGGCACAGGGCTGGGTCCCTCAGCCTCTGTCGAAGAGCAGCTTACTGTGTAGGGATTTCTGGTACAAGGGAACAGACCTAGCTCTGGGGAACTGGGTGCCACCTCCAACTCCCTCACAGCCGCTGCATGACCTTGAACAAGTCACTTTAAGAACACTGCCACCAAACGGCAGTTTCCTCATCTGGAAAATGGCAATAGGGTTGGAGGCAGCCTGATTCCAAGACCACGGCATCCCTGCACGGCCCCAGGTGCCCTTACCTTTTACCCAAGACCTGGCTTTCCGAGGAGGAATTGCCTCTTGAGGTGCAATGAGAACAAATCCTGCCTCTCCCAGCACCCAGCAGGCAGGAACAGGCACGCACTGCTGTCAAGATTAATGGACCAAAGAAGCCATTAATTAATGCAAATGGCCCCCAGCTTAATGGGACCCTCGGCTTCCAGGTAAGGGAGCCCAGGACACTTCTTTCTGCCCAGGAGGCTCTGAAAAGCCCAGTTCCTCCCAAGGAGCAGTGTTCCTCTGCCACGTGACCCTCCTGAAGACCTCAAAGTACCCATCCCATCTTCTCTATGCCACAGTCTTGGGAGTCAGAGAAAAGAAAGGGCATCAAACTCCAATCCCAGACACCCAGTGGTGGGAATTCGCCCCTTGAATCTTTTCAGAGATGCTCTGAAGAGGATGGATGTGATCTCAGCCACGTGCAGGTCTCTCTCCTCTCAGAATTCTTTCCTACCAAACCACCTGCTGGTTCCAGACACACTGAGCTGACCCTGGCACGCACTGTTCTCTCTGCCTGGAATGCCCTCTCCCCAGCCCCTCCTGCCTCAGGGGTGACCGTCCATCCCATGGCCACAACTCCATGTCACCTTCTCGCTGAGCTTTTCCTCATCTCGTTAGGTGGGACTGGCCTCCCTGTGCTTTGCAGCCCACAGCCCCTGCAACAACCCCTCCAAGATGTCAACAGTGGTGACAGCATAATGTCACCTGTGCCATTGTCCTCATTAGAACTCGTAACCGAGCGTACTTCGGGGTCCTCATCTATGAAATGGGGCTATGGATAGTACCTGTCTCATTGCGTTGTTTTGAGGGTTTAATCACTTACTATATGATACGGTTTGGCTGGGTCTCCACCGAAATCTCAACTTGAATTGTATCTCCCAGCATTCCCATGTGTTGTGGGAGGGACAAGAGACCCAGGGGGAGGTAACTGAATCATGGGGGCCAGTCTTTCCTGTGCTATTCTTGTGATAATGTATAAGTCTCACGAGACCCGATGGGTTTATTAGGGGTTTTCACTTTTGCCTCTTCCTCATTTTCTCTTGCTGCTGCCATGTAAGAAGTGTCTTTCGCCTCCCGCCAGGATTCTGAGGCCTCCCAGACAGGTGGAACTGTAGGTTCAATTAAACCTCTTTTTCTTCCCAGTCCCAGGTATGTCATTTTTCTTAGGGGGTGGGGCAGGGACAGAGTTTTGCTCTGTCACCCAGTTTGGAGTGCAATGGCACAATCTCAGCTCACTGCAAACTCCACCTCCAAGGATCAAGTGATTCTCCTGCCTCAACTCCCCAAACAGCTGAGATTACAGGCATGCACCACCACGCCCAGCTAAGTTTTTTATTTTTAGTACAGACAGGGTTTCACCACGTTGGCCAGGATGGTCTTGAACTCCTGACCTCAGACGATCCACCCACCTCGGCCTCCCAAAGTGCTGGGATTACAGGCATGAGCTACCGTGCCTGGCCTCGGGAATGTTTTCGTCAGCAGCATGAAAACAGACTAATACACTATACAAATAGAGCACACAAAGTGCTCGACATATTTAGCGACTACTATTATCATCTCTGAAGCTCCAACATGGTTCTTAGCACAGAGGAGGTACTTATGATAAATAGCTAATGAATAACTAGACGAATCAGTATCCCCATTTTACAGTTGAGGAAAGTGAGGCTCAGTGGTGGAGGGAGGAGAGGGCGGTTGCATCCTGGTCACTCAGCTAGCCTCCAGCGGAAAAGGATCTGAGGCCACACTCCAGGCTAATCCAGCAGTTCCTCAAGGCCCTGTTCACCGAGGCCAAGACAGGAGAAGGACTTTCCCCAAGGTCATGCTCTGCTCAGCCGGCCGTAGAACCCAGGTCAGAGAGCGGATCCCTGGCCACCGGGCAGAGAGCAGCCTGCGGTCAAGCACAAGTAGCTTTCTGGAGGTGATTTCATTGACCCCCGCTTCTCCCCGTGACCAGCCTCGGCCGTTCCCCGGCTGCCAGGAGCAGCGACAGGTGATGGAACAGGAGGTGATAAACACATCCCCTGACTTCCGTGAACTCCCATCCAATTTGCCATTCCCAGGCTTATGCCAAGAGTGTTTGTGTTAATAAACCAAATGCGCTTTTCAGAGTCCACCCAGAGTGACTGATGGCGGAGGCAGCGTGAAATCCTGGCGGCTCCTTGGCCTCCTTCCTACTGAGCCGGGCGCCAGCTGGAGGGGGAGGGGGCACAGGCGAGCACAGACTTCGGCTTCAAGTCGCTTCAAGTCACAGGCTTCCAGAATCACCCAGGCCCAGGGACACTCTCCCAATGCCCTCAATGTACAGGTAAGGAAACTGAGGCAGGGGTGGACCAGACAGGGGCACTGCTGGGACTAGAACCCAGGATTCCCAGGTCCCAGGTAGGTGCGGGTCAGAGCTGGGGTCTGGGGTCAGTGGTGGTGTTCTGATAAGCCCAAGACTACTGGGTGGAGAAATGAAGTGGATGGAGCCGGTGGAGCAGAAGGAGCAAAGAATGGAAACTTGGAGCTCAGAAACTTGTCAGGTGCGGGGGTTGGGAGGGCGACCCACTCCAAACCCAGCCCCAGAAGAAGAACCATTAAGCCTGCTTTGGGGGGAATTAAACTGTCCTCCAAAAATGACCTTTTTGAGAGCACTCTGGCCGCCTGCAGGGACTGACTGTCCACCCAAGAGCCCCTCCCCCCTCCAGCTCCCTCCTCTCTCGCAGAGCCCATATCCCCTTCCCTGAGCCTGGCAGCTCTTTCCTGGAATTTGTCCCTCATCTCCAGAGCCTACTGACATGGGCTCTAGTGCCACCCCAGAAGATATCCCTGCCCACATCCTGACATCCCCCAGCTATGCTGGCCACACCCTCTTCACAGACCTGTTCCTACCCCACCCGGGGTCCTGCCCAGGCTTCCCCTGAGCATAAGCCAGTCCACAGTGAGCCATGGACAGTGTGGGTGAAGGTGTGGGAGGCTGGAGAATCAAGATCCTACCCCAGTCCCTATTTCTAACATCAGAGGGTCAAAAGGCAGTGACTCTGAACTACCCTGTCCAGCCCCTCTGGAGGAGGTGACTGGAGGGGCCCAGCCTTGATAATCCACAGGCCTCAGGTCACCTACAGAGATGCCAGTGGGGACACCTGCATGCAAACTGGGAAGCCCTGCGAGGCCTGTGTCCCTCCCAGTGGGGAGGATAGACTCATGAACTTTCAAATCATACAACCCTCTGAGTGACCCCAAGTGGCTGCTGTCACATTGTCCAGGTGAGCCTTACCCTGGGGAAGCTAGGAACCTAGAAGTCCCCCAGTGAGGCCCTGTTTGCTGCAGTGTGGGAAGGAGGGATCAGGGAGGGCCCACCGACCCCCTGCTCACCCACCCCGGCTCCTGCTTCAATCAGGTCTGCTCTACTTTATATCTGTTTTCTATAAAGCATTTCTGGGTGAGATTTTGTTTGAACGAAGCTTCCCTCCACTACAAACATTTTGCAAACCTCTGATCCAGCCCAGCCCCTCGTGTTAGGCAGTGGAGGTCTGCAGTCAGGTGGCCTTGGGCTAAATCCTATTTATAACACTCCCTAGCTGGGGGTCTTTTTCCCTGTCTGAGCCTCAGTCTCTCTGTACAATGGAAAACGTCCCAGGCTTGATCTACAAATTTAATTTCAGGAAAGCTGGTGCACGGTAGGTTCCCAGTGACAGGAAGAAAATTCCTTTTCGTTATAAATGAGGAACCTAAGGATGTACGGGGATGTCAGTCAACTGCTGGTCACCCGAGGGCCAGTGGCAGTGCCCCCGGGACTGTACATTGGCAGGCTAGCTCCTCCTGCATGGGCTGCCTGCCCCGCCCCATCTCCAGGCCCTCCAGGGGCTGCAGCCTGCACAGTCCATCTGTGTGTGCAGGCCTCGGTCCCTCAGAGAGCCGCACGGTCCTGACGAAGTGTGAGCACTAACCAGGCCCGACAGCTTTCAAGAGCAGAATAGGGTGGGAGGAGGGTGGCAGGCAGGAGATGGCCAATAAGCCCACACATTGTTCACAGAGCCCATCTCAGCTGTTACTGCTGCTATTTAGCATCTAGATAATGCT
The DNA here is from genome assembly GCF_009761245.1 of Sapajus apella. NCBI lineage: Eukaryota > Metazoa > Chordata > Mammalia > Primates > Cebidae > Sapajus > Sapajus apella. Next base: position 11,105,757 of record NW_022436983.1, on the reverse strand, counting down.
CTATATTTCCGCAGGGTTGGCTGCTTGGGCCTTTAGTAAAAAGCCAGGGGGTTGAGATGCTGGTTCCAAGCAAAGAGGAAGAATTGGGTGGAAGCTGCCTGTCTACTGAACCTAGCCCCCTCTATCCTTCCACTCATTAACCCATCCATCCACCCACCCACCAGCCAACCCGCCCATCCACCCATCTATCCATCCTTCCTTCCAACCACTCAACACATAATAGCAAAGCCCCTAGAATATCCCATATCTTGCACTGAGGACATGGTGGTTAGACTGGACCCCTGCCCTCAAGGTGAGTACAGTCTAGAGAGGAGACTATCATGTTTGCAGTCAGCGTGATAAGTCTAAGACGCATGGGTGGCTGAGGGTCACAAGGACGAGACACCCATGCGATCCAGACAGGGAGGAGAGTGGGTGACAGCTGAGCAAAGGCGGAAGGGTAATGAATTGGCAGTGAGTGAAATGGAAAGACAAACATCCCAGGCACAGAGAATAGCTTGTACCAAGGCCTGGAGAGAGCTGGACATTCTGGAGAAACTGCCAGGAGCTCAGCAGAGCTAGACCCTCAAGTGTGATGGGAGAAGGGGGTGAGAGATGAGATGCAAAAGAGGTGAGCAGGGTTCTCCACATGAGGGGCTTCCTGGGCCTTGACGAATAGTTGACCTTCACCCTGAAGGCCAGAGGCAGACTTTATGTGATTTTAAAGGACTCATCACCACCTACAGCAACATCTCCCCTGCCACACAGCCTCACTGGGGCTCATCTGCTTCTCACCTCCCAGCCGGGAGTAGCCGGGGCTCCCTTTCCTTGGTACTAAGCCCGGAAAGCTTGGCTCAGGACAGCAGGGTTTGCTGTCTCCAGGAAGGTTGCCCTCTCCCCCTCCATTAACACACAGGTAACCATACCTGAGGCCACCCCATCAGCACTGCGGAGTAGTCAGCGGGCAAAGCTGTCACCAAGAGGTGACTACATTCAACTCTTCCCTGAGGTTGCTAAAAGAGACATGGAGGGCAGTTTCCCCAGCAGTGAGAATGGATTCTGTTGTGATATCCAGACCCTCTCACTACCTGCAGGGCCTCTGCGGACTCTTCTTCCACCTGCCCGCTACTAACAGGAATAGTGCCCATGAAACCTGTTGAAGGCACAATAATGAATGACCTGCATTTGACAGACATCCACTGAGGATTGTTGAGCTATGGGCCTAATCCATGACCAAGGTTGAGGGGCAGACTGAAAAGGGTTAAGGTCAGCCGTAAAAGATGGCATCTATTAGAATAGAGGTCCAAGAGATTGTCTGTCTATGACCCCACTATAATCCCCAGGACATACAACAATACCTCCTGCTCGATAAATAGAGAATGAATGAATGAATGAATGAATGTTAATCGAGCTTCATGGCCAAGCCAGGGCGCTGGCTCAGGAACAGGCTGTGTCCAGCGGTAAGTCAGTCTGAGAAGCATGTTGGAGTCCTTCTGTAGTGAGCACCAGGGCCAGAGAACTGAACAAAAATCAATGGACCCCCTTGGTAGTCAATCCTCCATCTTGATTTCCCCAGCCATGGGTCAGGCTCCAGCCCCCAAACTCACTGCCACCTCCAGCCCCCGGAGAACTAGTACACCAGAAGACAACACCCATCCTTCCTAGATGTCTGGCTCATCCAACCTTCCCCTCACCCTACCCCACCACATGTAAGAGCTGGTGACATCAGGTGTCTTTGGACCTCAGGTCCAGCTGATCTGGTCATGCTGTGTTGTCAGGGCCTCCTCATCATTGTTAAGAACAAGGCCAAAATCCTTGACGTGGCAGTTAATGCCCTGCCTACCTCTGCAGCCCCTGCCTTACCACCCCAACCCTGGCCCAGGCTCCTGCTCCAGCAACAGTGATCCCCCTGCCATTTCCTACTTTCATGCCACAGCAGGCACGGTTCCCGCTCCATGCCATACCCTTTTCCTCCTTAAAAATATGGCAAATCATTACTTCTTCAAAACACATGTCCTTAAAGAGTTGACCAATTCATTCTGACATTCCTCACTGTCACAAAGTATGGTAATGATCAATTCTGTGTTTCTCTTTCCTGCCTTTAAAAAAATCTCTGTAACCCCAGCACCTAGCCCAGGCTTGACACTCATCACCACCACCACCACCACCTCCATCACTACCACCGCTGTCACCATCACCACCGCCATCGTGACCACCCCATCATTCCCACCACCATCTCCACCACCATTACCACCATTACTGTTGTCACAGCTGACATTCACTGAGCACTCACTGTGTGCCGGGCCCCGTGTGAAGGCATCCCCGGAAAGATCCCAATAAGGATCTTTATCATTAACCCCATCGGATGGATGAAGGTATCGAGGCTCCTAGACATTCAGTAACTTGTTCAGGAACTCAAATTCAAGCTGTTTCTTCCTTGTCCAAACCAGGGCAAGAGCCTGGAGCCCAGGTAGTCAAAAAATTCCTTACAACATTGGTTCTGTTTGACTTTGGACTGTGTTGAAGAGGTCAACCACTTAGAGAGCCACTAATACCTGTGGACTCCAGACATTGCCTCAGGCACCACATCTTAGGATGAGGACCTTTGGGGCAGAGCTCCTGAAATGCCATCTGCCCCCCGACCCCCAACCCCTGCCCCACCCCTGGGCTCAGATATAGCACCAGGCCGCTGACCTGCAGAGTCACTGATGAGGGTCCCAATTCTACTTCACACGGCCACACCAGGTGCCACTCACCTCCAGAAGGGTGGATCCCAGCAGCAGCCAGCTCCTGGGGCAGCTTGATAGATTCTACAGGAAAAGGAAATCTCCCAGTCAGCCAGCTGCCACTTTCTGCCTCTCTTAACGTCTCTCCTTTACCCACTAGACTGGAGAGAGATGAGGAGATTCCTGGTGATGTCACCCTCCTGCCCAGAGTCCCAGCTTTCCCTAGTATTGTCCCCTCCATGTGCCCAAGCCTGCCGAGGCCTTGGCAAGACGTCCTGCCCACCCATGACCCCTACCCACACTCCAGCCCAAGCACTAGGAAAGGGCTTTATCCCAGTGCCCTGCCAGTCCCCTGAGACAGGCAGGGCGGCTCCGGGGACAGCTCCCATACCTCACAGCAGCACCAATAATCCCTTCACTTCAGACAGCACTTGACAGTCTATTACTCACCTTCACACACATTTTCTCAAGAATCTGGGGGGCCCCGCTTCCTCCCAGAATCAGAGCCTGTTACAGGAGCATCTGATGATCATGCTCAGGGTCTGGTGCCTTTCATCCATCCTCACATTGCACAGTGGTGATGAGAAGAACAATAAAAATAGAAGCCATCCTTATGAAGCTGGGCATGTTCTGAGTGCCTTGCAGGTATTTGATCATTTCATTCACACACAAACCTATAAGCTAGAAACTCTCATCATCTCCATTTTACAGATGAGAAAACTGAGGCTCAGAGAGGCTCATGGTGTCTATAGGCCTCCCAGCTAGAAGGTGGCAGTGCCAGGATTACTTTTCTATATCAGGAGGGGAAATGCCTTCTGCGGGTTTCATGTGTCCTGATAACACTCCCACCCACTTGCTGTGTACCCAACCCCTCCCCCACAGTTTCCCTTTCTCCCCTCCCCCAGCCTCTGACTGGTGAGTCTGGAGGGGGCACCCCAGATGCATGAGATGCCCACCCTCCTCTGCCTGCAGAGGGCACTGCCTGGCCCAGTAAAGGGGTCAGAACTGGCAGTGCCCACTCTGCCAGGATCTGGGCAGTAGGAGGCCTGCTGAAGACCAAGCCAGACAGCTTCATCAGCAGTCAGAATGATGTCTGATCTCCCTTTCTCTGACTCAGGCATCTGTCTCTCAATTGGTTCTAAACTTGGGCAAGTAACAAGTTGTTTGCTATCTGCCCAGTAATTACAAACACAGAAATAAATAAATAGATTGTGTTTGCCCCTACTGGAATTCACTACCTTCTAAATATATCCCATTCCAAACATAAACTTTGCCATGCTCTTATGCTCACCTCACATTTCACCGAATGTAGAAACAGCAGTATTAACAAGAAGGCAGGCCGTGGCTGCTGGGTGTCTGCAGTGCGCCAGGTGCCACGGTGCTCTCCTCATACTTCATTTCACAATTCCCATACAAGGACGCCCTCTTGGCCCCATTTGGCAAATGAGGACATTTCAACTCCATCAAGGTTTTCCCAAGGACACACAGCTGACAAGTGATGGATCTGAATTTGTAGAGGTTCAATGGTACCCCCCAAAATTCATGTCACCTGGAACCTCAGAATGTGGCCTCATTTGGAAATAGGATCTTTGCAGGTCATCAGTGAAGTAAAAGTCATACTGGATTAGAATGGCCTCTAAATCCAATGACTGGTGCTTTTTTTTCCCCAGATGGCATCTTGCTCTGCTGCCCAGGCTGGAGTACAGTGGCACAATCTCGGCTCACTGCAACCTCCATCTCCCGGGTTCAAGAGATTCTCCTGCCTCAGCCTCCTGAGTAGCTGGGATTACAGGCACATGCCACCTCACCTACACCCAGCTAATTTTTGTATTTTTAGTAGAGATGGGGTTTTACCATGTTGGCCAGGCTGGTCTCGAATTCCTGACCTCAGGTCATCCACCCACCAAGGTCTCCCAAAGTGCTGGGATCACAGGTGTGAGCCACCATGCCCAGTCTTGTTTTTTGTTGTTTTTTTGAGATGGAGTCTCACTCTGTCACTCAGGCTGGAGTGCAGTGGTGTGATCTTGGCTCACGGCAACCTCCGCCTCCTGGGTTCAAGTGATCCTAGTGCCTCAGCCTTCCGAGTAGCTGGGACTACAGGTGTGCACCACCACGCCCAGCTGATTTTTGTATTCTTACTAGAGACAGGGTTTTACCATATTGACCAGGATGATCTCTCTCAAACTCCTGCCCCCTCACTCAATGGGCACGCACAGCAGACACTGACTATCGAGCTCCCTCCTGTCCTGGGTGCCCGGCTTCTGGTGGGGAATAGGCAGGAAGAAGCTGGGTGGACTTTGACAGGTCTTGATTTGGAGTCTCGGCCACTCTCTGGCTGCGTGGCCAAAGGCAAGTCACAGCTCACTTCTCTGAATCTCCATTTTCTCATCTGTAAAATGGGGCACTTATACCAATCTGCCTTCTTCAAATTAGGCAAGGGACATGGAAACACTTTGGACACCATGTCCAGCTGCAGGACAGGGCAGGCGTGTGCATCCCTGAGGTTATGTGTGCAACGCTACACTTCCGAAAGGGGAGATTAGCTCCTGGTGGCCAGTAAGTAGGGCTTGGTTCCTCTCATTCTTTGTACCTTTCTGTGTGCAGAAATAATTCCTAGGAAATGCAGAAGAGGAAGAGAGAGAACATGACTGTGGAGGGTGTCCAGGCTGAGAAGTTATGCCCTGGTTACCTCCATGCCCTCCCCAGATACCAGCACCTTTGGAAGCACAGAGCCATCCTCAAAGGGCATCTTGAACTTCAAACAGGCAGAGCCGCGAAGGAAAAGAAAGTCCCACGGGAAGAAGGCACATTTGCATCTGTCCCCAAGTCCTGCCACCCTTGGCTGGCGGATTTGTTTCTCCTGCCTTGGCTGCCAGCATCGGCCATGCCAGGGACTGTTCGGCAGCCCTGATTGGTAGATCACAGACTATGTCTGATCACTGACATCAGCTTCCAGTCAAGTAGAGGGGAAAAAAGACCCACAAGATCAAGCAAGACTCCTTTGAAAACCGCTGTGTTTTTAAAAGAGAAGCCTTGGAGTGCAGGCACCAGAGCATGAGCTGGTGGCTGCCTTGAGTTAGAAGCATTTTCCTTGCAGATTCTGGGAGGATGGAGAGAATGAGGGTGCCAGGAGTGCTGGGGGGGTGGGAACGTCCAGCCCACAGAGGGGGCTTGGCAGCTCATGGTGCCACTAAGCCAGGTCTGAGCAGGGCACCCCATTTCAGAGCCTCTGAACCACCACTGGGCAGCCCATCCTCCAGGGCCAGGCCAGGGTCCCTCACGGAGGTCACACTGTCCTGTCTACAGGGCTGATGCCTTGCCCTCATGGGAGTGGGACTTCACTCCCTGAATCAGAGTCCAAAAGAAAGATGGATGTGGTTGGCTCAGCCCCTCAGGGACTCATGAAAACTCACCCCCAAGTAGACCTGGCAAAAATCATGCGGGTGATTTAATTCAATCCCGTTCAACCACTATTTATGAAGTGAACAGACATCAAAAGATGGAAGCTAAGAACAGGAACTGTGGAGCCAGGTGGACTGGGTTTGAATCCTAGCCGCAATGCTTGGACAAGTCACTCAGCCTCTCTGAGCCTCAGTTTCCTCATCTGTAATATAGGAAGGATAATAGCACTTACTTCACAGGACTGCATGAGCATGAAATTAGTTAATAATTGTAACACACTTGGCTGGGCATGGTGGCTCACACCTGTAATCCCAGCACTTTGGGAGGCCAAGGTGGGCAGATCACCTGAGGTCAGGAGTTCGAGACCAGCCTGGCCAACATGGCGAAACCCCACCTCTACTGAAAAATACAAAATTAGCCAGATGTGGTGGCATGTGCCTGTGGTCCCAGCTACTCAGGAGACTGAGGCAAAAGAATCGCTTGAACCCAAGAGGCAGTTGTTTCAGTGAGCTGAGATCGCCCACTGCACTCCAGCCTGGTGACAGAGTGAAATTCCACCTCAAAAAAAGAAAATTGTAAAGCACTTTAAGTCATTCAGGTATATAGTAAATGCTAAATAAGTGCTCCATAAGGGTTTGATAAATGAGGCAGTGCGGGGCAGTGGTATGGACACAGGACCTGGACATCTTACCAGGTGCTCACACACAGACAGCTAGGGCTGAAGAGAGGAAATGCCTGCTCCCCAGGGGCATGGCTCAAAACCTATCAAGGCAGGATTTGAACCCAAAGAGCCCAATTCCAGGGATCCCCTCCCTTCATCACTAATGATTCCTCCTGTTCAGTTCAGTATTTCCCCCCCTGGGGAGCCGAGCCCACAGCCTGGTGCCTGGAAGACACTCTATAAATGCCAAAGGAATGAGAGCCCAGCAGTGGCATCAACAGCCCTTCTTTCGCTCTTTACGTGACCTTGGGCATGTGACGCAGTCCGTCTTAAGTGTCAGTTTCTTTGTGTAAAAATATGTGTCTGAATATCCGATTCACAGGGCTGTTTGTGGGAACCAAATGAAAGCTTGGATGCAAACACGCCCAGTGGTGTGTCTGGCAGTCTGTGTTAAATAAATCTCATCTTGATTTTATTTCATTTCCTGGATTCTGTGTTCAGTTCTAACCAAGGACCCACAGAGAACACAAGAGAAGGAGAAAATAGATTCTTGTGCTGAAGGACTTTGCACAAGACAAGAAGTAGGAAGCTGTTCGCTTAGAGGACAAGCTACTATTAGGTGTTGAAGTAGAAGTCCCCCGGGAGTTCAGAGAGCACCCTGTGGACGGCAGCAGTCTGGAGGGCCTCTGGGTGGAGGTGTTTAAAAGAGCCATCCACCTCATTATCTGTCACGCGGATCAGGTTCCCATTAGGCAAGGCTGGACCAGGGATGTGGGTGAGGACATGAAAACGCTGCCTCAAGGTTTGAAATCCGCTGCCTCTGAGGGAGAGAAAGAGGCTCTCATCACTTCCCTCCGATCAAAGGATAGGGGATGGCAGCGGAACCAACCAGAGTGCTGGCAGTGGGCGAGGCTGAGTGAGTGATGTTCAAAACCGCGCTCTCTGTACGCAGACATGGATATCCTTTCAGAAGGTGCCCTGCGTGGATGTGAGGGAGAACAAAAGGACGGAGAAGAGAGAAAATGCTCAGCTGGGAGAGTCAGCCCCATGCCCAAATGAGCCAGTTCCATGATGCTCCAGGAGGAAGGAAATCTGAGCATCACCAAGTCACACGTTTCAGGCCTGGGCAGTTTGGCAAGGTCATTCCATCCTGGCAAACCCTCCATGAGACCTGTGTGTCTGGCACCCTCACTGAATCAGGAAAGGACTCTGACACTCGGAGTTTCTGGGCACTGCTCAAGTTCATGGCGATGGACAAATGCCCAGAATCTTGTTCCCTCCCTAAGCTGCAGTCCATATGCAATTAACTCCACCCTCGGCCCCATGAGTGAACATGTGCTGCTACCCCCTCTCCCGACACAGTAATTCATCCTGATATAAGTTCACAGATTTAACTGATGAGATACAAGGTCCGGGACTCCATTAAAACTATGAAGAAGGTGGTATCTTTTCTGCTGGCCTTGAACCTAGGACCCTCTGGACTTCTACCTATTCTAGAGTTGCTGGCAGCTATGTTGCCATCCCATGGGTCTGAAGAATGAAGCCAGCAGAGAAGCAAGCAGAAGAGACAGCTGGAGAGAGAAGAGGTCCTGAATGATATCTGTGTTAGTCAGGGAAATGCTAGCTGCTGTAACAACCCTCAAATCCTAAATAATAAAAATTTATTTCGTGGCCATAGTGGCTCGGGCCTGTAATCCCAGCACTTTGGGAGGTCAAGATGGGAGGACTGCTTGAGCCCAGGAGTTCAAGGCTAGTCTGGGCAACATGGTGAGACCTCATCTCTATTAAAAAAATATTTTTAATTAAAAAATTAGCTGAGCATGGTGACACAAACCTGTGGTCCCAGCTACTTGGGAGGCTGCAGTGAGAGGATTGACTGAGCCCAGGAGGTTGAGGATGCAGTGAGCCGTGATTGCACCCCTGCACTCCAGCCTGGGCAACAGAGTGAGACTGTGTCTCAAAACAAATGTATTTCCTGCTCACATAATAGTCTTACATGAGTCTCTCTGGTAATTCAGGGTCCAGGATCCTTCTACCTTGTGCTATACCACCTCTTGTGCCTTGGAGATCCTCTTAAGCTCCTTGGTCTGGAAGTGAGTCACATGCCACCCCTACCCTTTTCTATTGGTGAGAACTGGTCATGGTCGCACTTAAATACACGGGATGCTGGGAAATGTAGTTCCTGGCTGGCTGGGAAGCTGCATCTAAGCAACAGCCTAGACCATGACAGAAGGAGCCTGGGCTCTGGGTGACCAGCCAGCCACTTCCACCTCCACATCATGGAATGCTTCCCTGTGGCAGCTCCTGGAGCCTGGTTCACCCCTGATCTCCCTCATTTACATAAGTTGTTAAATTTCCTATTCCTACTTAAGCCAGTTTAGGCTGAATTTTTTATTATTAGTGCCCAGAGAGCCCTAACTATGAGATTCCTGCAGCCCATTTGTGCAGATCAGACTAACCAGTGCCCGTCCTGGAATATCCTGCAACGTCCCCCAGCAAAGTTCCAGGGAATCAACTAATAATGCAGTCATCCCAAGGAAGAAGGGTGTTAGATACAGTGAACCCCAAATTTCTCTTCCGAGAATCAGTGTGTCAGTATGTTCAACTCTCTTATTCTTTAATTCTCTATTTTAAAGTTTAACTTCCTTGTAGTTCCAGTAAACAACTTTCTCCACAGGTTCTAATCAGTAGTTCACATCTGTTCCCCTGGCCCCCTGCTCCATCCTGACTCATCCCAGTCCCCTGCTCCGGCCACCTTCTTTGACCTAGGTCACCCCTGGCTACCTGCTCTGACCCGCCTGTAACTGTCCTTCCTGCCAAACTACCCTGCCACTCCAGCTCAGACCCCTGCTCTCTTTAAAATAGCCAGTCAGGATTAGTCCAGCTTGTGTGATGTAACCCTAGGAGAATGACAGCAGTAGGGTGTCCCCCGTTAGGCATAAGTACCCCTTCCCCTCCTTGTCCAGGTGTGCACTCACCATTGTTCCATCTGTGAGCCACAGTCTTCTATAAAAGTAAATTGCCTTGCTGAGGAAATTTACATTAGAGTGCTACTTCTTTTGCAGCATCGACAATTCTACTTATAACAAGGAATTGTCAAGACCACGTGCTCCCAGAGAGAGGAAACACAGACTGTCTGTCCACGATCTCTGTTGTGTCTTCACCAAGAAGAATGTTAAAGATGGTCAGCTTAGGGACAGAACTTCAGGAAGAACACCAGGAAGTTTCTTCACTCTCTGGAATTTCTTAGCATCTAGGCCAGGGTTGAGTAGAGTGATATTAAAATAAGTCTACAAGTTCTTTGGCATTCTTCCCTTCTGTGGAGACAAATTTTCCTCTTCTCGAGTGTGAGCTGTGCTTAGCAACTTGCTTCTCATATATAGGATGCGGTGCAAATGACCAACCGTGACTTCCAAGGGAAGATTATAAAAGGCATGTGGTTTCTGTCTTTCTGTCTCTCTTGGACCCTGTACTCCAAGGGAAGTCAGGTAACATGTTGTGAGGAAACTCAATCAATCCTAAGAAGAGATACACGTGGTGAGGAATAAGGACCTCCTGCCAACAGCCATGTGAGTGAACCCTCTCGGAGACAGGTCCCTCAGCCCCGGTCTAGCCTTCAGATGACTGCAGCCCTGTTCGGTATCTCAACCGCAACCTCATGAAAGACCCTGAGCTAGAACTTCCCAGCCAAGTTCCTCTTGAATTCTTGGCCCATAGAAACTATGAGACAATAAATGTCAGTTGCTTTAAGCCAGTAAGTTTTGGGGTCATGTGTTACATGGCAACAGATAACTAATGCAGCTGAGGGGATAATGGAGTAAGGGCTCATGCCTTGATAATACTGAAGAGTTCACAGACATATGTTGGCTGACCGTAGGTGACTCTTAGAAAATATACAGCTTCTGACAATGCAGACTGACTTACACAAATTCACACTCCTCATCCGTACAGAAGCCAGTGATTCAGCTAAGTCCGTCACCAGTAAGAGGGCTAGTCTGAAACATGTTAGATGCATTTTTTTTGTCATTAAACAAAGGATAAGTTATATGACCTGGGGCAAGTTATTAAGTTGAAACCACACGAAATATCCAATATACAACCATTTTCTGACCTACAAAAATGATAACCTCATATGGTTCAACATGACCCTTCACCTCTTTGTGAAATAGAGGTCATGATTCTCGTGGTAAGGATTAAGCTGAAAACCAAAATGACATTGCAAACCACCGATGGGCTGCCCAGAACAACAGGACGACAGCAAGGGCCTTGCCGAGGGTGTAGAAAGAAGCTAGTGGAGAGAGGGAACGGAGAATGAAAGTAAGGATCTGCCGGTTGTTGGAAAGTCGAGATCTGCCCTTGTCTCCCAAATAGAGAATTGGGACCTGCAGGTGGGACCTCAGTCTTCCTCCCTGTGTAATGGGAATAGCATCTGCATGGTGCCTTTCCTGAGCCAGGCTTGCTTTTCTGGCCCATCTCTGGCCTCCTGGAGGAAGAAGACAGAAAGGTCTGGAGGCTGAGTCCCTGCTGCTGGGCCTCACAGCCAGCAGGCAGATGGGAGGGAGGGGGAGGAACTTCATTGCCCAAGCAGGCCTCATCCCAGAGGCTGGATTTGTCAGGATTGTTCCAGCAAATGGCTCAATTCCCTCTGGTTTTTGTAGTACAAACAATCCTAGACAAGTCTTACAGGGAGGGGGGAAAAAGAGCAATTTGTGTGGTGTAGAAAAGGCGAAGCATTGAGCGTGGCCTTGCAAGCTATTTGCATTTCTAAACGAGAAACCGATGCTGTGCAGAGTGGCTGTCACTTAGTTATCTTGTTAACTCCCGCCTGCCTGGGGCAAGTGAGACAGCAGGCTCTTAGCTCCCGGGGAGCCTGGGGCACAGAGGGAGAGGCAGATAGATGGATGCCCTGAAGATGGGAGTTGAAGGTTCAAGTCCAGCTTTGCCACTAAGAATGGAGATGGCCCTGTGTCATCTCCTTAGTTACCCCTCATCTCTGTAAAATCAGGGAAGGGGTGGATTAGATGACTACTGAGGGACTTCTAGAAGTGGCAGTCCATGGTTATAACCGAGAGTCCGGAGTCCTGCACCTATTCTAGCTGTGAACCTGGCATTGACTTACCAGGTGGCCTGAACAAAACCATTAGACTCCTCAGAGCTCAACATGGAAGGCATCTGTGGTATGAACTGGTTCAGCCTCTGACTCACCCTAAACTCCTCCCTAGCATCCCTGAAAGATGACCATTTGGCTTCTGTGGAATACCTCTGAAGATGGGGAACTCACTTCCCTGGACCAGGAATAAGACATCCATTCTGTTGCCAGCTAGCTCCACAAGTTACAAAGTCTTTCCACAGACATGAGTTCAAATCCACCTTCATGAAACCTCTGCCCAAAGGGAAGTCCAGGAAAGCCCAGTAGACAGTTAGAATCTGACAGGTGTGTGTGCGCATCCCAGCCAGGTGAGCTGCAGAGTCTTCATCCCTCTGGGTCTTGGTTTCTTCATCTGTGAAATGGAGACAATAACTCTGCTCAGGGTCGTTGTGAAGAAGCTTCGAACTGGTTACTCAGCATGCTGCTGGCTATATGGCAGGTACCCAAGGATGTCAGCTGTGTTAGTAGCAATCGTACACTGGAGGTCTCCACCGACGTCCCCACCCTGACACTCAGACACATGACATTCATAGGTGGGGAGAGGGAACAGAGAGTGAAAGACTTGCCAGCTCTTGGAAACTTGAGACCTGCCCATGTCTCCCAAATAGAGAATTGGGACCTAAAGAGGGGACCTCAGTCTTCCCACCTGTGTAATGGGAACAGCATCTCTGCATGGTGCCTTTCCTGAGCCAGGCTTGCTTTTCTGGCCCATCTCTGGCCCCAGGAGGAAGAACACAGAAAGATCACTTATTCACTTATTCATGCAGATATAATCTGCAGCCAGGGAGGAGGGCTAGCGGGTACAGCCAAGCCCCCAAGAGTCCCTTAACTGTAACTCAGCTGTTTCTGTACTCCCCAGAAAGCCCATGAGTGCAAGTGAGGGCATTTGGGGACAGCTTAGCCTCTAACTTTTTTCTAAGGCAAATCATTCATCCACATTGGCACTTGTGGTGGACTGGACATCAGTCATCATCCTTCATGCCCTCCCCCTATAAAATTATACCTCCACACCCTTTGTCGTGGACGCTCGCAGAACCACCTATTAGAAAGACCAGAGTGACTGTCTTCCTTCCCCATGGATACTGGGTGTGGCCATGTGATGTGCTCTGGCTGAGGGCTTGTGGATGGGAGCAGCAGTGTGCCACTTCCAGGACGAAGCCTGTATCGTGTGCCATGTTTCTGCTCACTCTCTCATACCCCGGTAATCCAGCCTGAGAAGAGCATGCCCTGGCAGCCACTGCCCCTCAGCCCAAGTCCCAGAAGGAGCACAGGAGAAGCAGACCTGAGCCCAGCCTGCAGCCTGGAGCCCAGCCCACCCGACCTGCAGGCAGAAACAGAGCCATAGGACAGGCCCATGAACCCTAGTCCTGTGAACTTGAGAAGAAATGCTTATCATGGTAGTCCAGCTGAGTTTTGGGGGGATTTGTTATGCGGCCCTATTGTGGCACCATCTGGTGCCTTATTACCCATCGGTAGCAGGTGACTTATAGTACCCCAACTTATCGAGACACCTGCTGAGTTCCACAACCACTGCTGAACACCCAGGCTTCATGTCCAGTCCTTCGGAAGAACAAACAGTTGCTTGTAGCATGTTCCCAGTCTGATGGCAGAGAACAAGGGTCCCTTGAAAATACCCACGTCCATCCGGCAAACTTAAACTTACATGGCAGCCCTTCATCTCCCAGTTCTGGTGCACCCCAACCTCAGGCCCTGGGCTTCAACTTTCACATTGATATCATCAGAAGGATAAGAGAACTTGTGGAAGTTGATTGGTTGGTTTGGAGAATCGCGGCACAGTCCCTCCTGGGTGTTCCGGCCAATTCAATTTCCAGTGAATGTTCGCATCCAATAGGTGGGAGTCCAGCATCCTGAATCAGGCCCCACGGGAGAGCCCAAGGAAGGAGGAAAAGTTGGGATCTCTGCCCTGCAGGACCTCCCAGGCTGATGGGGCAGGCAGGGCAGCAAAGCAGAGGGTCCTCTCAGCCACACTGAGTAACCGTCCCCCACCCACAACTCTCTGTGGCTCCTGTTCAGCAGCACAGCTGCCAAACCCATTTCATTCAATTCTGCAAAGAGCTCAGAGCACCCCGAGTGGGGGTTCCAATGGTCCCACCTTTGGGTGTTCATATCTTGTATGGTCCCCCCCACATCACGCAGGGTTGTTCTCTGTGACCAAGGACAAGGGGTGGCACAATACTTCTAAGACAGCATTGATATGATACCATATTTGTTCTGTGACTGAAGGAACAAGTTATGGTGCGATGCCCTTAAGGTTATGAAAGGCATTGCCATCCTTACCAAGATCCCTGCAGGCTTGTTTGTAGAAATGAACAAGCAGATCCCAAAATGTATATGGAAATGCTATAAAGAAGTAGAACAGCAAAAACAATTCTGAAAGAGAACAGAATGAAAGGACTTATACTACCTGATTTCAAAACTTACTATAAAGCCACAGAAATCAAGATAGTGTGGGATTGCCACAAAGGTAGGCACACAGACCAACAGAACAGAATTAAGGGTCCAGAAATAAATCCTCACATTTCTGGTTAATTGATTTTCAACAAAGGTCCTAAGATATTCCAGTAGAAAAGCAATCGTCTTTTCAAGAATTGGTGGTAGGATAATTGGATATTCACATGTTAAAAAAATCAGCTGATACCTTTGCCTTATACAATACACAAAAATCAACTCAGAATAGATTCTAGGCCTAAAAGTTGGAACTAAAACTCTAATAGTTTAGAAGGAAACATCAGAAAAAGAATTTATAACCTTGGGTTGGACAAAGAGCTCTTATATATGACAGCAACAGCATGATTGATGTAAAGAAAAATTGATAAATTGGACTTCATTAAAATTAACCACTTTCATACTTTAGAAGATACCACTAAGAGAATAACAAGAAAAGCCGCAGACTGGGAGAAAATATTTGCAAATCATATATCTGATTGTGGGCTTATATCCAGACTATATAAAGAACTTCCGTGGGGTACTGTGCCTCACGCCTATAATCCCAGCATTTTGGGAGGCCAAGGCAGGTGGAATACCTGAGGTCGGGAGTTCGAGACTAGCCTGATGAACACGGTGAAACCCCATCTCTACTAAAAATACAAAAATTAGCCAGGTGGGGTAGTGTACACCTGTAATCCCAGCTACTCGGGAAGCTGAGGCACAAGAATCACTTGAACCTGGGAGACAGAGGTTGCAGTGAGCCGAGATTGCACCACTGCACCCCAGCCTGGGCAACAAGAGCAAAACTCCATCTCAAAAAAGAAAAAAAAAACTTTGATAACTTAGTAATAAGACAAAATATTAAATAGGCAAAAGATTTGAATAGCTATTTCCTTAAAGATGATACACAAACGGCTAGCAAGCACATGAGAAGATGCTCAACACAATTAATCATCAGGGAAATGCAGATGAAAACCACAATGAGACGCACTACACATCTGCTGGAACGACTTTAATCAAAAAGACAGATAATACCAAGTGCTGAGGATATGGAGGAAGCGGAACCGTTGTGCGTTGCTGGTGGGAATTTAAAACAGAAAACAATTTGGTTTCTCATAAAAGATAAACAATAATTTATCAAGACCCAGCAAGTCCACTCCTAGGAATCGACCCAAGAGAGATGAAAACATGTCTACGGAAAGATTTGCATGTGAGTGCTCATCGCCATGTTATTCATCACAGGCAAAAACTGGAAATGATCTAAATGCTCATCAACAAACGAATGGGTAAACAAAATGTGGCATATCCATTCAACGGGGTGCTACTTGGCAATTAGAAGAAAGGAGCCCTTGATCCCTGCAACAACATGAACGAACCTCAAAAACGTTTTGCTACGTGAAAGAATCCAGAAAGAAAACGTTGCCTATTCTATGATTCCATTTCAACGAAGTGACTAGAAAAGGCAAACCTGTACAGATAGAAAGCAGAACAAGCCAGGCACAGTGGCTCATGGCTGTGATCCCAGCACTTTGGGAGGCCAAGGTAGGAGGATCACTTGAACCCAGGAGTGTGAGACCAACCTGGGCATAGAGGGAGACCGCTTCTGTACAAAACAACATTTAAAAATTAGCCGGGTATGGTGGTGCCTGCCTGTAGTCCCAGCTACTTGGGAGGTAGAGGCTGGAAGACCCCTTGAGTCCCGGAGGCAGAGGCTGCTGAGAACCGTGGTCATGCCACTGCACTCCAGCCTGGGCAACACAGCAAGAACCTATCTCAAAATAAAAATTAATTAAAAAAAAAAAAAAAAAAAACAGAGAGCAGAAGAGTGACTGCCTAGGCTGAGGGTGGGAATCGGTATTTATTATAAGTGAGTACAAGGAAATATTTAGCGTTGATGGGAATGTCCTAAAAGTGGTTGTGGTGATGGCTGCACAACTCTGTCAATTTATTAAAACCACTGGCTGGGGAAAGACGTCGCAGCTGCCACCTGAATAGCTCTCTCACTTTCTTCACCATTTGTTGCTCACCATTGTGTCACGTGTAGCCCTGTGGAGATACCTGCATCCGCATTACAGAGGTACAGAGACTGAGGCCCAGGGGTTTGGTCTAAGACAATACAGTGTAGCAAGGGATAGGGCTGGGGCTTAATCCAGCCTGAGCCCAGAGCTGTGGTGTTTCCACCACACTTCACTAAGCATGTGAAGAGGTCCATGCGGAGAGGTCCAAGCCTTGAAGAAGTGAAGCCTCCACAAAGCCAGCGGGGAAATGAGGCCGCCTGGAATAGACATGGGAGTGTGCCATCTTGGAAGCAGGTCCTTCAGGCCCAGGCAAGGCTTTCATGACTACAAGGCCTGCTGACGTCTTAACTGAAAAAACCTTCAAGAGACTCTGAGCCGGAATCACCCAGCTGAGCTGCTCCCAGCACCCCAGCCCTCAGAATCCATGTGAAAGAATGTGTTTGCTGTTTTAAAGCCACTCATCTTGGGGTCATGGGTCACACAGCCATAGATAACTAATATGCATTATCTCACGGTGGCCTTCAAAGCCTAGATTGTAAGTAGGTATCTGTACCCGCGTTACAGAGGTACAGAGACTGAGGCCCAGGGGTTTGGTCTAAGGTAATACAGTGTAGCAAGGGATAGGGCTGGGGCTTAAACCAGCCTGGGCCCAGAGCTGTGGTCTTTCCACCACACTTCACTAAGCCTCTGGAACCAGGCCCCATGGGAGAGCCCGAGGAAGGAGGAAAAGCCGGGATCTCTGCCCTGCAGGACCTCCCAGGCTAATGGGGCAGGCAGGGCAGCAAAGCAGAGGGTCCTCTCAGCCACGCCTTGTGACCATCCCCCACCCGCGGCTCCCTGTGGCTCCCGTTCAACACCACAGCTGCCAAACCCATTTCATTCAATTCTGCAAAGAGCTCGGAGCACCCCGAGTGGGGGTTCCTGCCTCTCCCTCGAAGCGGAGAGCAGCGAAATTGGACAGTAATGTGTTGTCGTTCAAATATTTCAGCTGGAGCGAGGGTGAATTATGAAGCCGTCCCACTTTATTCAGTGTAGCATCTTTCATAAGAGCCGTGTCTCAGAGACACTTTGGAGAAGGAAATAATAAATAATTGCCCAAGGGGACAAAGCATAAGATGAAAAGCTCCAGGCTGCTGGGGAGGGGAGGAGAAACTCCGACTTGATGAGCTGGTGCGTCCAGAAAGCCCAAGCTGGGCCCTGGGCCCCGGCAAGCAGAGCCTTGGGCTTGAGTGCTGGATTCTGGATGCTTCTGGACCTCTGAGGGGCAAGGCCACAGGGCCCCCACACCCCTGGTCTCCACAGAGACTGCCCTGCTGTCAAGAAGTCCGTGCACAAGTAACCTTCTTGTAGAGACAGGGTGCTTACTCTACTCTGAGCCGTCAGTCAAGGCACAGCTCCTCGCTCTGACCAACAGAGCCCTACACAATCTCACTCCCATTACTCCCCTGACCTTCTCCGATCCCTAAAACGCTGCTCCTCCGGCACCAGCCCCACTCATCTCCTTGCTTCATTCAAGTCCAAGCCTTTGGACTAGCTGTTCCATCTGTCCGGAACACTCTTCACTCAAACAGCCACATCGTCAACTCCCTCGCCTCCTTCAAGCCCTTGCTTAAGTGTTATTAGGTTGGTGCAAAAGTCATTGTGGTTTTTGTCACTGTTCATCGCATCATTCATTGCAAAAACCACAATGACTTTTGCCCCAACCTAATGCTTCTTTGTTTAGGCCTTGCATTGGTCTGCTTCGTGTTGTTATAAGGAATACCTGATGCTGGGTAACACAGAAAAGAGGTTTGTTTGCCTCACAGTCCTGCAGGCTGTACACGCCTGGCGTCAGCATGTGCTCAGCTTCCGGCGAGGCCTCAGGAAGCTTTTACTCCTAGCAGCATGTGGAGCGGAAGCAGTTATATCACTTGGCGAGAGAGGGAACAAGAGAAAAAGACAAGACAGAAGGGAGGAGGTGCCAGGATCTTTTAAACAACCAGCTCTTGCATGAACGAATGAAGTGAGAACATACTCATTATCATGAGGATAGAATCAAGCCATTCATGAGGGATCCGCCCCCATGACTCAAACACCTCCCCCGCCAGGCCCCACTTCCAGCACTGAGAATCACATAGCAACATGAGATGTGGAGGGAGCAAATATCCAAACTATAGTAGGTCTGCTATTACTGCCCTATTTAAAATTGCTTTTCCCTTTTCCTTACTCCTGGTCATCCTTACCCTGTTCTGTCCATATTTTGCTTACGCATTTATTTGTTGATGGACGTTTCCATTGTTTCTGGTTTTTGCCTGTGATGACACCTCTCACCTCTTGCAGACACTATAACGTACATGTTATTAGGATCAGAATCCATCTCTCACTGCTAGGTTGTAAGCACTACAAGGGCAGCCCTTTTGTTCCCACATGGTGCCTGCCACACCCTCAATGCTCTGTCAACATTTGCTGAGTGAATGCTGGCATGTGCCAGTGGACCCTCAGGCATCACGCTGACAGGTGAGTATGTGCATGCTCCACCTGTGGGCCCATCTGCAGCGCCGCACACATGCAAACCCTCAATGCAAACCCACAGAGCCTCTCTGACTTGGAAGACCTGTCTCAAAATGGGTAAAGTCCCGGGCCTCAGCCTCCCTAGGTTTCAATCCCAGCTCTACCATGGGCTGTGAGGTCACCTTGGGCAGGCGTGTTACTGCTCTATGCTTCCAAGTCCTCATCTACAAAAAGGGGATAATCATGATTACTGCTACGCTGTTACGTAGAAACTAATTATTATGTCCATTGTGCAGATGGGAAAACTGAGGAATAGAGAGGCGAAGAGAGAATGAAATAATTGCAAAACACCTATCGTCCCTCAGGTGTTTGCTGAGCCTGGAAATTAAAACAGAGGGGACACAGGAGGCAGAAGAAGGCTGTAGTAAAAACTTCAAAATAGAATAATTGACAAAATGGAATAATTTGTCCCCAAACCCTGTATGATGGAAAATAAATTTGCTAGGACAAGGTGAAGCAAGAGCCAGTTAGCCATGTGGATGAAAAATTACCCTCAAGCATCAGTGCAGGAAGGTCCTTAGAGATGATCAACCCACATACCCACTCTCCAAATGAGAAATGAGGCTCAGAGGGGGAAAGCCACTTGCAGACACTCACACAGCTGATAAGACTGCGGAATCTGGGAATTCAGCAGGCTCTGGCTGACATTTAAGCTCTTGCTCTTTTTGTTATCTGATTTCATATTGATTTATTCTCCCGGAAGCCAGCTCTTCCCCAACTCCTGAGTCACAGAGGGTGCTAGAACCCTGCTCTCTGGGGGCCATGAAGACCCCCGATCCTGGATCCGTGCTGAGTCAGCAAAGGCACTCATAGGCCAGGAGAAGGGGTCCGTGGGGTATGGGGCACGATGCTTGTGTGCAGCCCAAGTATGTCAGTCAGATCCACAGCTGCTGGCCACAGGGGCAGGAAGCAGAGGCCAGGGGGACCTCCGGGAACACCTGGTTTGAGGCTTTCCAGGGACATTTCTTTCTTGCTTGCTCAGAGGCAGTGATTTCTTGTTGGGAAGTGAAGAAGATGTCTCAGCAGAGTCTGAATTTAAAATAATTAAAGCTGGTACATCCCCCAGGGCCTAATAGTAGATTTAGGACTATGTACGAGAGTGAGTTTTCCATGCCAGTGGGAAGGGGAGGATAAGTGGGGCGGGGAGGGGAGCTCAATTCTCATATTCAGTCTCTGTTTAACAAAACTATCCTGGGTCCGGCACCAGGCAGGACAAGGGGACCAGACCAGGCACTGGGGCAGGTGGGGTTCAAGGATGAGTAAGATGCAGCCACAGTATTCACAGAGCCCACAGTCTACTTAGAGGCAGGCCAATCCCATAGTATTGTCTGCATCTAGCCAGATGTAGCTCCCCCCACCTCAGTGGTCCTCAAAGGGGCAATTTTATCCCCCAGAGGGCATCTGGCAATGCCTGGAGACATTTTTGTTTGTCATAACAGGCAGAGTGGGCAGCCAGGCTACTGGACTGTAGCGAGTGGAGGCCAGGGGTGCCCCCAAGCATCCTACAGTGCCCAGGGCAGCCCCACAACGAAGACCCATCCAGCTCTAAATGTCATGGCGCTGACAATAACAACCCTACTCTACACAAGGAGTTTTGTTTTCATTTTTACTTATTTGAGGCAAGGTCTTCCTCTGTTGACCAGGCTGGAGTGCAGTGGTGCAATCATGGTTCACTGCAGTCCCAACCTCTAGGGCTCAAGCAATCCTCCCACCTCAGCCTCCCAAGTAGCTGGGACTATAGGTGCACACCATCACGCCTGGCTAATTTTTTTACTTTTTTAATTTTTTTGCAGAGACAGGGCTTCACCACGTTGCCCAGGCTGGTCTCAAACTCCTAGGCTCAAGGGATCCTCCTGCCTTGGCCTCCCAAAATGCTGGGATTACAGGCATGAACCACTGTGCCTGGCCTAAACAAGGAGCTGTTTTTTTGTTTTTGTTTTTTTTTTCTTCCCAGGGGTTGTAGGACCCTTAGAACACCCAGGGATATTCTTCCAGAAACCCAGGTCTCTCCCTAAAAGCATAAGCAAAAGTGGGGGTAGATGTAGATGTGTGTTTATGAATTTTTCCAGCCTGACAACCATTGTAAGTTTCAGTTCAGTTTTGAGGCCAGAGATCAAGCTGAATTGTTCGACTGTTTTGTGCTCAGCACAGGCCACGACACAAAGTAAGTGCTTGGTGCACAGTTTGGATGAATGACGGGGGGGGCCCTAAAGTCTCCCAGAAAGAGCTTGCCTCTTCTCCACCTAAGTTCTGAACAAATTGGGAAATAAGACAAAGGATTCGCAGATGGAGGCCAACATGTCACCTTTGGTATAGATAAAGGCTAATTTGAAAAGCAGAACACAGAACCGTGTGAAAAGCAAGTGGGCCTAGGCAGTGAACTCCGGAATCAAGCCGACCAGCCCAGCTTGTCACAGACAGCCCGAGGTGAGGCAGGCTACCCACCTCCCAGCCCCCTCTCAGGAACAAAGCTGACGTCTAGAGCCGCACTGTCCAATAGAGACATAATGCAAGCCACATATATATTATTTTTAATTTTCATGTAGCCACATTTTTAAAAAGAAACAGGTAAAATGGATTTTAATAATATATTTAACCCCATATCTCTAAAACATTCGCATTTAAACACATAATATAAAAAAATCATTGATGGGCTATTTTACATTCCTTTTGAAAACTAGTTTCCAAATTCCAGAGTGTATCTTATGCTAACAGCACTTTTTTTTTTTTTTTTTTTTTTTTTTTAGTCAGGGTCTAGCTGTGTTGCCAAGGCTGGAGTGTAGTGGCGTCATCATGGTTCACAGCAACCTAGACCTCCTAAGCTCAAGAGGTTCTCCTCCCTAGGCCTCCCAAAGTTAACAGCACATGGCAATTCGGACTAGCCACATTTCAAATGCTAATAGTCACAAGTAGTAAGTGGCTACCACATTGGATAGCAAAGGGCATAGAAGACCAGAGAGCAATGTCTGCCCCCTTATGGACAGCAAGCTTTCAGGGGAAAAGCCAGATTCACCCATCAGATCAACCACTCCACACCCCTGGGACACAATGGAGAGAGGCCAAGGATTATACTAATTGAGCCACCTGTGAAGGAACGTTGCAATTGGAGACACATTCCTCCCAGATGGATGGATGGATGCATGCATGGATGGATGTGGATGGATGGGTGGATGGGAGATCATTACACAGAGATGATGTGAGACAAATCATACCAGGGCAGGGAGTCAATTTCTATTTTAATAAGTTACAAACGCCCGACCCTTATGAAAGAGAATATTGTGCTTTTGCTAGCAATAAGTCCTTGTATTGAAAAAGACCAGAAACCCATCTACTGTCACCTCATCCAACCTGTGAGG
This sequence comes from Sapajus apella, assembly GCF_009761245.1. Taxonomy (NCBI): domain Eukaryota; kingdom Metazoa; phylum Chordata; class Mammalia; order Primates; family Cebidae; genus Sapajus; species Sapajus apella. The sequence continues at coordinate 11,083,468 of NW_022436983.1, read as the reverse complement.
GAGGAGGAAATAATACCTAAATAATAAGTAAGTCACCATTGAAAAGCTCTTGCTATATGGCAGACAGTTGAATATTTCGCCCAGTAAAAACACAAGCTATAAGCAAAGAGAGATTTTTTTTGTCTGGTTGTTTATGTCTCTATCTCTTGTCCCTGCATAAAATGGGTGCTCATACAATTTTTTTGAGTTAATAAATTACTCAATTGACTCAAAAGGCTCAGCAGGATGAGGCCAGGTCACATCACTACTAAATGGTAAAACTTGGAACTCAGGTCAGTTTCCACCACCCATCTCTGTAGCGGATGATGCAGAATATCACATTTTCCCATCTGTTCTCCAGGGACTATGGCACCAGTTCAAACCTGTAGATTACCCACCTTGGAGACCGTCCCAGCAAAATTCAAAACCAAAGTGGTTTTCTCCATTTCTCCAGCTAATAACTTGGCATGATGCTCTCCCCAACTCTCCAAGTTGAAAGTGTTGGGGGGTGGGGAGGGGAAACAAACTCATTTAAATGAGGAAAAGTGGTGCTCTGCTGCAGGTTCCAGGGGCTTGCGAGAATCCATTGCCAAGTGTTCAGGAATTCTGTGAGCCTGTTGTCAAACACAGCCATTATTTAAAAATCAGATCACATAAACTAAACACATTTTGTCTACAACTTCGTCCAGCTGAAACTTGTCCCTGTTGTAAGACTTTCTCAAAACAATTCTTTCACTTTTTTTTTTTCTTTTGAGATAAAGCCTTGCTCGGTCAGCCAGGCTGGAGTGCAGTGGCATGATCTTGGCTCACTGCAACCTCCACCTCCCGGGTTCAAGCGATTCTCCTGCCTCAGCCTCCAAAGCAGTGAGGACTACAGGCACGTGCCATCATGCCTGGCTAATTTTTGTATTTTTAATAGAGACGGGGTTTTGCCATGTTGGCCAGGCTGGTCTTGAACTCCTGACCTCAAGTGATCTGCCTGCCTTGGCTTCCCAAAGTGCTGGGATTACAGGTGTGAGTCACCGCACTCAGCCTTCTTTTTCTTTTGATGCTAAGACACAGGGGACTAAGTTTTATTGGGACTGTGTTTAAAGTAGGAGAAGAGATTGAAAATCTGCACCTGAATCTCTCACTAGAGGAAAAATATCTAATTAGCGTTAACTAATAATTTGTAGCATCTGATATTAATTTGAATGCCATTTGTTCTTTGTACAATGTATTTTTCCCTATTAAATAAGAGTGTGGACTAGATCAATTCTAGTTATATTATGAATTTCAAAATTATATAATTTATCTAAACTATGAACTGTACTATACACATTGTGTTTGGTATAATTAATACAAATAATGATTATGAATAATAATTTAATAACAAATACCCATGTAGCCACTAGCAGTTTTCTGAATTTCATAATAATCACTTGCCTTTTGTACAGTTTTGCCATCTGTGTATTACATCTTTAAAATGTTATTTTACTTTGCCTGTTCTTAACTGTAATAAATACAATGTATGTAATTCTTCAAAAAAAATTACATAATTGGCCATTAATTAAATCATTTTAAAAACAAAGATGATTAAAACTCCAAATTCATCCTTTTCTATTTAATTTAGTATATTTAGTGCCACCTATGCCTTTGAGCTTATTTATGTCTTCTGTATCTACACGATCAAAATACTCTAGAATATCCTACTGTGGTTCCCTTCCCAACCCCACGTTCAATGATGTCACACTGGGTGGCTTGAGATCAGACATGGCGGAAGTCTTTACATCACAGGAATTGGCAAATGCTACAAACCAGGTCCTGTGTTTATTAATGTCCCAGAGAGACCGTTATTAAACAGGTGCCAGCAATGTTATGGTCACATCATCAGAGTATGGTTTTTAGATTCTCCGCTAGGCCAGTACAACTGAGAGAAAGCCATCTTCACTCAAAAAAGGACATCTCGCTTCAGAAGCCAGCACCAGCCTTGCACTTTCTGATCCTTTCTGGGGATGCTTCCTTATGGGGGATTCAGCGTACATTCCCTTTGGGGCCTGTCTGACCACAGGATTCAGTCAAAGTGCTCTCCCACAGACATCCAGCTCCCTTTGGAAATATCAAAGCCCAGCCCACTGGTGTCATTACTATGCATGTCAGAGCAGGTCTCTCATCTCTAATGAGCAGTTGGCACGATGCCCGCGGTACCATCCCAGGTCCCATGCTGAGATGAACTTGATTTAACCATGTCCTGCTGTCTATATTGCCCACCCTTTGTCTCTGCATTTCATACTCTGAAGGATAGATCAGTGGTTGGAATGGAGACCACGCAAAGCCAGAGAACAAAAGGAGAAGTCAGCCTCAGGAAGCAGGTCTGCCCAAGCTAGCCATCTCATATACACCTTGAGAGCCATTTGATATATACGTGAGGTCTTTCATCAGTTGTGAATTTCCTCCTCAATGGAGTTTAGTGTTTGTTGAGTATCCCCTGGGTGCCAGGTATGTTGCTGGGTACTTTATAGACAATCTTATTTAACCCTTCAATTATTTCACAATGTAGGTATCATTAGCCCTTTTCCCATAAAAGGAAATTGAGACTTGAAGAGGTTGAGCAGCCTTCCCAAGGTCATGCAGCCAATGAATGGCTGAGCCAGAATGATAGCACTCATCTCTGGCTGCAGAGTCACCTATTTTCTAGTGTTCTGTGCTTGCTTGAAATAGAGTTTCTAAAATAAACCTTGAGGAGTGAGTATGATTTCGACAATCAGAGTTCAGGAGGAGGACATGAGAGACGTGGTAGAGAGTATCAACAAACTAACAGAAATAGGAAATGATGGGGCTTATGAAAAGCACTGAGCAGGCTTAAGGTTCACACAAGAAATGAAGGAACTAGTATGGATGGAGGGATATATGGACAATCGGGGTGGTAAAAGGACAGGTAGATGGGTGGATGAATGGATGGGGGAATAGACGGATGGGTGAATAGGTTGGTGGGTAGATACGTGGATAGGTGGAGAGATGGAGAGATGGATGGGTGGATAGGTGGATGGATGGATAGGTAAGTGAGTGGATAGATGGGTAGGTGGATGGGTGGAGAGATGGATGGGTTAAGAGGTGGATGGGTGGATAGGTAGATGAGTGGATAGATGGTTAGTTGGATGGGTGGAGAGGTGGTTGGGTAATTGGGTAGAGAAGTGAATGGGTGGCTTGATGAAGAGATGGATGTGTGGGTGAGTGGACAGGTGAATAGGTGGGTGTGTGGGTGAGTGGATGGATGGATGGATGGATGGATGGGGGAAGGATGGATGGATGGAAGGTTGGATATGTGGATAGGTAGATGGGTGAACATGAAGTATGAGTAGATGAATGAATGGAAGAGAAAAGGTAGAAGGATGGAAAGGGAGATGGGTGTACAGGTAGACAATGAATGGTGGTGGGGAGGGGAGGGTATAGGGAAGGGTGAAGGGAGAATTGGTAGGTAGATGAATCGGTGGAAGAGTGGAATGTGGAGCGTGGGTGGGTGGATGAATGAAAGGGTGGAAAGGTGATGGATGGATAGGGAGAAAAATGAATATGTGAGCGGTGGCACTTGGATGCATGGATGGGTGTTAACATGACCATGTGGAAGGATGAATGGGTAGACATATGGAGACTGAAAATGTGGGAAGGTGGACAATGACAGGTGGATATAGGTGGGAGGGTGGATGGGTAGGTGGGTGAGTGGGTGGGTAAGGATGGAAGGGTGTCTGGGTAGACAGACGGTAAGGTGACTGGTGATGAACACATGTGTGGGCCTGAGAGGAGAAGAAATGAATGGGGCAGAGAAGAAATGAATGGGGCAGAGAAGAAATGAATGGGGCAGAGAAGAAATGAAGGGAAGAAAAGAGGGAAGGGCTTATCCCAGCCCACAAACACCACAGGCGTATATTCTAAGGCTCCTGGGGAAAGAGAGTTACCCTCACATCCCATCCAAGAACCAGCCAAACCCAGGCTTCCCAGGGGACCCAAGGAACTGACAGCGAAGCTTTCTCCAGGGGCTCTGCACCTCCTCTGAGTCCCTGGTCAAGGACTAGGCTCTGTCCCAGGCTTTCCTCCACCTCCTCCTCCCTCTTCCCACCTCCCTGCCCCTGCCTCCACCACTCCTTCCACACAGCAGCGTTCTCTTGGCAAGAATCTTGTTGGAGTCTAGTAGTGGGACCAGCCAGTTTGACCTTCTCTGTTCTTGGACATAATTACTGTTATCCTAGATAATCACTTTGAAATAACTCTATGTCAGTACGCACCTTTGTGCTATTTTGCCCATTTATCTGCGAGCAGCCCTGTCCTAGGGAGTGAGGATTTGGAGGGAACAGCCTGCTGGGTTGTCTCTCTCTGTCTCTCTCTCTCTCTCAGCCTCTTCCTGCTCCCCATATTCCAGGGACCACACCTGCCTTAACCCTTCCCATCACTGTTCTTGTCAACATAGACTTCAATAAACAGGATGGACAGCCCCTTCAGGCCGGGAACCAGGCACCTCTGGATGGGTAAAGAGCCAGTGGCCCAGGCAGACTCTGAAGCCATACTGGACCAGATGCACGTTCTGAGGACCCAGGGCGGGAAGGAGAGAAAATCTAAAGCCAGCGGCAAGAGCTGTACAGGCTGAATGAAGGAACCAGAGTCAGGCCCAAGAGTGAGTCCCGGGAGGAAAGTCTAATGAAGACCCTTGGGGAAACTGACCTGGAGTGGGCTACCACGGATGGTGACTGAGATTGTCACCAAGTGTCCCCCAGTGTCCCATGGTGAGCTGGCAGAGCTGGTCATATCTGGAGCATTCTAAGGCACAGGGTCACAGATGATAGATAAAAGAACAAACCTGACCAGGAAGGGGTACTTCCTTGGAGTCAAAGAGCTCCTCTTCAGCCAGAGGAGACTCCATCCTACAGGCCCATCTCTGAGTCTGCAGGAGGGGTGAGGGTGCAGACAAGCCCTGCCCACGGAGAGGACGCCAACCTCCCATGCCTCAGCGCTGACTCCCCCAACCCTATCGTTTTCCCGGGAGGTCCACCCATGGCCTTCCCCCTAGGAACAGCCTGCTTGGAGAATGCCTTTGGGATGAGACTTGCATCTGACCCTGGCTTCATCACGGAGTAGCTGTGTAGCTTGAAGAAAGTGACTTAGCCTCTCTGGACCTCGGTTTCCTCATCTGTAAAGTGCGGATAATGATTACCCCTGTTCATATGGTGGTTGGAAGATTCAATGTGAAAATGCACAGAATTAGCCCAGTGTACAAAGCATCGCAGTTGTTCGATAAATAACAATGAGAGGAACAGTCAGCTTGGGCAACCTTCCCCCCTGCCAGCCCTGATCACCCTCCAGCTTCTCTCTTGCCATACCAGACCTGGGGTCTGTGGCCCTCCAACTTCCCACTGGTCTCCATTTGGTCATCGTAGCATTCTAGTACCAACAATGCCCATAGGCTCTGCCGCAGGACCTAAGCCACATATGGCAAAGCCTGGGAGTTTAAGTAGAGGGAATGGCGAGTCACTAGGGTCAGGTGGGCTGGAGGTCAAGGCCAGAGAAGCCAGCTCAGGGAGGGGAGTCAGCAGCATCCAGCTCTTAAGCCCACCTGACACATCCAAAAAGGAGTAGCTCCCAGCAGCCTGGCTTGGTTCCCAGGCTACATTCCAAGACTCTTGGAGTTTCTTAGCCTTTCCCGACCTCTGCAGTCCCTGCTTGTTGCCTCTTCGCTTGTCCATGGTGCTTTGCTAACGCTCCGACTTCTGCCTGCCTGGCCTGACTCCAGCATCCAATTTGTCTGCATTGAACGTTGCCATGGCAGGTGACTGGGAGGCAACCGATGTGGTCATTGCAGAGAGTATTCATGACTGGGGAGCACGGGGTTACTGAAACCTGATGGCTTTTCCATGATGAGCTCTTCCAGCAGGTGTCTTCCATCTCCTTTAATTATCTTCATTTCACCTTTCCATTGCAGCCTTTAAACAGAGCACCATCACTCCTGAGCAGCTTGGCTCAGCTGCCCAGGAAAGGTGCAAGGAGAGGTGAGGAGGCCCAAAGAGGCTGAGAACAATTCAGTGGCTGAGCTCCTCCAGGGGAACTCTGAAGGGAGATCAAGTCCTCAAAGTCTAGCCTCAGGGCTCTCTCCCTACAGGAAGCCCTCCATGATTTAAACCTACCCAAATGAGATCAGTCAGAGTAGCTACCATGCTTTGGGTGCTCACAGTCAAACACCGTTAATTGGAGCTTTAGGAGTATTCACTGAATTAAATATTAACCCTGTATTTGGTGAGAAAATAATCTTGGAGAGGCAGACTAACACAGCCAAGGTCACACAGCGTGGGGTAGGGATTCCACCCCAAGTCTGTGTGACTCCAAAATCAGTGTACTTCCCACCCAGCCACACTGCCCATCACATAGCATCAGTCCTTGAGGCAGATGTCACTTTCTGTGTTTTTTAAACAGAGTTTTCCGTGACAGAAACTATACCAAGGCTTTCTAATATTTTTCTATTGTCTTCTTCATGAGACTGAGAGGTCCCCAAGGGCCAGGACTGGCACCTCACTACACTCTTTGAGGTAGGAGCTGTGCTTCTTCTATCAGGCTGGAAGCAGAAATGGTGCCTCCCCTATCAGACCAGTAGTTCCTTGAAGGCAGAAATTGGGTCTCCTCCATCAGACTAGGAGATCTCACTTTCCCTCAGTCTAACTGCGTATCCCTGCAACACCCTGCCCTCCTGTGTCCCCATCTGTCAGTGACTATGAACAAGGCTGCTGGGCACCATAGCAGGATCCCCTCTCCCAGCACAGAGCCCTGGCGCTGTCCCTTCCCTGGATCCCCTCTCGTGGCTCCTTCTCCTGGCAGCAAACAGCACATCTATCATCTCACTAACAGGTGCCTTGCACAGCCCGCCCCAGCCTCTCCAACAGCTGGAGCAGAAGGGAGTGTGCATGCTTGTGTGGGTGGGGAGGGAGGAGCACAATGGCCTCATGTTCCCTCCACGATGGCACAGTGCCCACAGCTGGACCAGGCCACGGCAGAGAGTTGGCAGGTCCACAAGAGAGCACACAGAGTCCACCCCCTCCCCGCCCCACAAATCCTGATTCAAAACCCTGGCTTGCCAGTTCCACTCCTGGGTCCAATTTACCAGCCGCGTGGCCTTGGGCAAGTCTGCTCTCCACTCTAGGCCTGAATCCACTCTCAGGACCTTGGGTTCCTCATCTGTAAAGTGCGGATAATGATTACCCCCATTCGTACGGTGGTCGGGAAGGTTCAATGTGAAAATGCACTTAATGAGCCCAGTGTACAAAGCATAGCAGTTGTTCGATAAATAACAATGAGAGGAATGGTCAGCTTGGGCAACCTTCCCCCCCGCCAGCCCTGGTCGTCTTCCAGCTTCTCTCCTGCCATAACAGACCTGGGGTCTGTGACATCCAGTCCTGCCAGATCGGTCCCTTCTCCTGCTGCTCTGCAACCTGGGAGTTTCTGGAAATGCAATGGCAACCCCCTCACTTCCCACCTCACAGGCTGCCTCCAAGGACAGGTGAGGCTGTGCGTGTGGAGGCTGGGTCTGAAAGGGGGTTGCTTGTGGCTGCAGCCCACAGCCTAGCAGCTCAGAAAAGGCTAGGATGCCTGAATCCCCGCCGCCTAGGCCGGAGGTTCCAGACCAGCTGGGGCAGGAGGTCTCGATTCCAGGAAGGTGTCCAGGGGTCGTGCCATCATCTTTTACCCTAGGTCTTTTTTTATTTTGAGATGGAGTCTCACTCTTGTCACCCAGGCTGGAGTGCAATGGTGTGATCTTGACTCACTGCAACATCCGCCTCCCAGGTTCAAGCAATTCTCCTGCCTCAGCCTCCCAAGTAGCTGGGATTACAAGAGTCTGCCACCACGCCCAGCTAGTTTTTACATTTTTCGTAGAGATGATGTTTCACCATGTTGGCCAGGCTGGTCTTGAACTCCTGACCTCAGGTGATCCGCCAACCTCAGCCTCCCAAAGTGCTGGGATTACAGGCATGAGCCACGGCGCCCGGCCTACCCTGGGTCTTGCCTGAGCTTTCGAGTCAGTCATATTGGGATTCAAATCCCGTCTTTAGAATCTATGAAAACATAAAATGTTTATAACCCTTGACCACAGTGCCACTCCTAGAATCGATCCTCAGACAGTGAAGCACCATCACCAGTGGACACCCACTCCATGGTGGCTGTTGCACTGTGGTGAGAACGGAAACCTGGAAACTGCTGAGATGTGCATCCCAAGGGAAGCTGGCTGAATAGCTATGCTAATGCATGCTACTGGCTACTAAAACACGATTAAAAAGAATCAGCGACATCTGTCGTCTTGACCCGAGGTATCCGGAATACACTGTGAAGCAAAAAATACATTTTTGATGAAAAAATATAGTAAAGTGAAAACCAAGTTGCAGAGTAGACAGCAGCACCCCACATTTTTCCCAGTGCCCCCAGGTGTTCGTGTATGTTTGTATACACTTATAGGTATGGACGGAGATTGTTTACATCTGGGACAGGGCACTGGCTGAACAGGAAATGGAAGAAAGGTTATAAAGGCTATTAATAGTTGATGTACTTTGAAATTATTTAAAATGCTTTAATGAGCATATGTTTTAAAAACAAAGAAATGGTTGGCTGAGCACGGTGGCTCACACCTGTAATCTCAGCACTTTGGGAGGCTGAGGCAGATGCATCATGTGAGGTCAGGAGTTCAAGACCAGCCTGGCCAACGTGGTGAAACCCCATCTCTACCAAAAATATAAAAATTAGCCAGGCATGGTAGCATGTGCCTGTAGTCTCAGCTACTCAGGAGGCTGAGGCAGGAGAGTTGCCTGAACCCAGAAGGCAGGGCTGGAGTCAGCCGAAATCATGCCACTGCACTCCAGCCTGGGCAATGGGTGAGACTCCATCTCAAAAAAATAAAAAGAAATGGCAAGCTTTAAAACTTCCATGTCTGTCACTGATTTACAATGGGATTTGGGCATGTCACTGTATGCGCCTCAGTTTTCCCACCTGTAAAATGGGAATAGCAATGTCTGTCTCATAGACGCACTGTGAGGATTAAGAGATGGTGGCTCCCAGTACACAGGAAGGAGAGGGGAAAAGGGAAGGCTACGGCTCTGCAGCCAGAGGCCCATCTCTTGCAGGGCATTCGCTTGGACTGACATGGGGAAGATTCTGCTTTCATTCCCCTCCAGAAATGCCACCACGCCCTCCCCACCTTCCCCAGCCACTGAGAATGCTAAGCCAGCCTTGTCACTTTGCTGCCAAATGACCTTGACAAATGTCCATCCCTCTGTGAGTCCCAGTCTCCCCTCCTGGAGAAAGGCAGGTGTCTCCTCCCCGCCTCCTGTGTGCATGCAGAGTACCTGGCTTCCTCGCACAGCCCACCACCATTCCAGGCCTGGGCAGCCTCTCCAGTGGCACCCCTCTAGATGGTGGATGAGTGGAGAGGCAGCACTCTTGGGTAAACATGGCTTTTTATGCAAAAGCTCAGAGCTCTGCCCCCTGAAAATCTCACCTGAGATGTCTGAAATCAGCCAATGAATCCCGAAGCGCTTTGCAAACACAACTTGAGCAGGCAAATGCCCCTTGGGAATGGAGGTTAAATTCTGGGCTTCTGCACTGAAAAGTGGAGAGATTTGCTGCATTGTACCAGGAAGGGGAAGGAGGCGCAGGGAGGGGAGGAGGAAGAGGGAGAAGAGGAAAGGGATTGGGGAAAAGAAAGAAGAGGAAGGAGGAGGACGAGGAGGAGAGCACCCTCTGTCCTGTCTTATTCCTCGAGAGGCAGAGATGAGGCACAAACCGAATTCCTGGAGACCAGCTAGGAAGGTAGATGGCTCCAGGAAGGAGTGACCTCACCAAAGGGCCAGGCTGGGCACTGCCCACCCAGCAGAAGCTCTCGTGGACAGAAGCTGAGGACGAGGCACGAAGAACTGCCTGCAGATGCCACAACAGCCCTGGAACTTAGATGGCATCCCAAGCAGCAGAAAGGGAGGGAAGTCCCAGATCGACTGAGCTTAAACCTGAAATGACTGAGTTTACCTGGAATTGTCTGAGATTACATTTTCTGCCCTCGGGCGGAAAGGGAACCTGGGACGGAAATTCAGTTCCGTGATAGAAAAATAAAGTTACAGTTCTTTGCACACCAGAGTACGTGGCTTGAAAATTCATACTCACTCTCTACATGGCCTCTCAATTTAAAAATAATAAAATGAGCAGCTAGGGAGCAGTGGGCCCCAGATCCCACCCGCTCAGTCCCGGCTCTTGGTTCACAGGAGGTTCTAGAAACATAGTTTGAAAAGTTCTGCCCCAGGCCAAAGGCGGAAGGGGTCTGAGAGGGGACGGCTGTAGGAACCTGCCTCTACGGCTCCAGGGCTGTCTCTCTTCTCTGAAGTCTGAGTTGTTGCCTCAGATTGGAGCAGATGTGAGACCCTGGGTCCTATCCCAGGAACAGGGCTGGGCAAACGCACCTTCACATAGAACCTCATGACATCCTCAGGACTTACAGAGTAGTGCTACCCACCCTGAAGCTCCAGATCACCAAAGTGGGGCCTCTCAACCTCTGCACTATTGACAGCGGGGTGTTGGCAGGTGCTCACACTTGTCACCCCAGCACTTTGGGGGGCCGAAGCAGAAGGATCACTTGAGCTCAGGAGTTTGAGACCAGCCTGGGCAACCTAGTGAGACCTCATCTCTCCTAAAATTCACAAAACAATTTAGTTAGGTGTGGTGGCGCACACCTGTAGTCCCAGCTACTTGGGGTCGGGGAGGCTCAGGCAGGAGGCTCACTTGAGCCTGGGAAGTCGAGGTTGCAGTAAGCCCTGATGGTGCCACTGCACTCCAGCCTGGGTGACAGAGCAAGGCTCTGCCTCAAAAAACAAACTAAAAATAGAAAAGAAAGTTGGGCTATCTTGTGCACTCTGGGGGTTTAGCAGCATCCCCGTCCTTTACCCACCAGATGCCAGCAGCACCCCCATCCCCAACTGTAACAACCAAAAATGGTTCCAGGCATTGCCAACTGTCCCCTGGGGAGCAAAATCTGCTCTCCCCCTTCACCACCCTCTCCTATTTGGAATCTCTGCTCTGAAGAGTTTTCCAGGCCTCTTGCTGTGTTTTGAAGTTTCTCCAGGCCCCAGACTGCCAATGGGGCTCCCTTGAGCTCTGCTCAAAGATTTGGTGCCAGCCATTTGAGGGGCCTTTCAGCAGGTGCGAGGGCCTGGACCTTTGCCAGCTCCTGTGAATGGGAAGGGAATCTGCCCGTCTGGGCCTGGTTGTCAGTCCTGGCAAGTTGCTCCATGGAACTGCAGTATCAAACCCAGCACAGGCCGGAGCAACACAGCAACTCTGGACTCACACAGGACACAGACGCAAAAGCAGCGCTCTGACCCTGGAGGGCGGGGGTGACGGGAGGAGCCTCAAGATCTCTTGGGGAAGGTCTTCCAACACCCTCTGACCCGGCCCCCAGGCCCAGGGTGACTCTGCATCTCAGCCTCAGCCAGGAACCAGGCCCCACCCTGTGAGCCCAGGCTCCAGCAGTCAATTCACGGGACACACTGGGCTCCTCCAGAGGCCAGGCTTGGCATCCCTGGGCTGGGGAGGGAGCAAGCAGCTGTCAGTTTGGGAAGAACAGCAGCATATGGGGTGAAGCTGCTGATCCCAGACACACTCCTGGGCACACACATCCACAGTTCCAAGCTCCCACCTGCCTGCCACATTTCCCATCACGCCCATCCCAAAGCAGCCTGCAGCACCAGACCCAAGACCCGGAGCTCAGTGGACCCTTCCATGTACATCCCCAGGGCACTGCCGTAGGCCAAACTGCATGCTTGGCATTCGGCAGCTGGAGGTGGCACAGACACAAGGTATGGGAATGACATGAGGTGTTGGGGAGACCGGCACATGTGGTCTGATAAGAGCTAACAGGGGGCGGTGGGGCATGAGGGGTCTCCAGCCCTAGCATCTCCTTGAGTTACCTACATGCCTTTCAGCACCTTAACCTCAACAAATCCCCAAAACACCTCCTTGCTTTGCCCCAAACCTGCCCTTGCTATGGTTTCCCCATCTCAGGTTCTGGGCCCACCCTGGGTCATCCACTCTAAGCCTAAGAAAGGAACACAGGAGAAGACAGGAACCTGCGTCCCAGTGGCTTCCTTTTCCCTCACTGTCTGTCCCAGCAGTGCCAAGTCCAGCTCTCAAGCACCCCTCACGTCTCATTCGGTCCTACATCTGTTCCTGCCCCCTTTTTTTTTTCTTTTTTTTTTTTTGTCTTTTTGTTTTTTTTCTTTTTGTGGAGAACAGGGTCTTGCTACATTGCCCAGGCAGGTCTCAAACTCCTGGGCTCAAGCTCTCCTCCTGCCTCTGCCTCCCTAAGAGCTGGGATTACAGGCGTGAGCCACAGCGCCCGGCTGTTCCTGCCCTTCTTATCTCTGTGCTCCCAGCCTCCAGAGAGGTTAAGAAACTGACTGCATGCAAAAGCCAGCATCCTCGTGACCTATTAGGTGTGTAATATGGAGTGAGTTTTTCAAGCTTTCTCAATTTTCTTATCTTCAAAATTTGCATAATAATAGTACGTACTTGATGGGGTTGTGAGGATTAAGTAAACGAACACGTGTGCAGTATTGGACTTGTGCCCGAACATAATAAATGAGCAATAACTAACAGCTATTTTTCATTCCCCAATGCATCCTCTACGCTGTAAAGAATGATATTCCTAACCTACAAATCTGACCTTCAGCTCTCACTTAAAACGCTCCCATGAGACCCTTCACAGGTTAGTAGCTCTGCTAACTACTTGTGTTAGTTATCAACTGCTGTGTGACAGATTGCCCCAAAATGTAGTGGCTTAAAGCAACAAGTAACAGTCAGTGTCAGGCCAGGTGCGGTGGCTCATGCCTATAATCCCAGCACCTTGGGAGGCCGAGGTGGGTGGATCACCCGAGGTCAAGAGATGGAGACCATCCTGGCTAACACGATGAAACCCGGTTTGCACTAAAAATACAAAAAATTAGCCAGGCGTGATGGCACGCGCCTGTAGTCCCAGCTACTCGGGAGGCTGAGGCAGGAGAATCACTTGAACCCAGGAGGCAGAGGCTGAGTGAGTCAAGATCACACCACTGCACTCCAGCCTGGGTGACAGAGCAAGACTCTGTTTCAAAAAAACAAGCAAAAGAAAAAAAGAAACAGTCAGTGTCTCGCCTAGGTTCAGTGGGTTAAGACATCAAAGCATCTGGCTGGGAGGTGCTGGCTCTGGCCCTCATGCAGTCGTAGTCAGGTTGTAGCTTGATTGGGGATGGAGGACCTACTCCTTAGATGGCTGATTCTCACAGCCACTGGCTGAGACCTCATTCCCTGCTGATGGCTGTCAGAAGACCTCTGTCTCTTGCCACAAGGGCCTCTCCACAGAGTCGCTTGACATGACAACTGGCTTCCTCCAGAGCAACTGATCCCAAAGCAAGACAGCAGGGAGGAAGCCAGAGTGCCTTTGAGGAAGGAGCCTTGAGAGTGACATTTCGTTCCCTCTACCGGATCTCAACACAGACCAGTCCCAGGACAGCATGGCGGGGTGGGGGAGGGGGGGCAGTTAGAAAGGGCAGGACATCATTGGGAGGCAGCTTCCACACCTTCCCAAGCCACCTCTTTCCCCATTCCACAATGTTTAGGTGACACTCCTGGAACACAGAGCTACTGCAGTTCAAATCATGGGCAGACCTCCAAGCCTTGGCACATGCTGTTCCCTCTGCCTGAGATGCTCTTCCTTTGCGTCTCAACCTAGCCAAGGCCCACCCATGATTAGAGACTCAGCTAAGGATCTCTTCTCGAGAAAAGCTTCTCTGACCTTAATAGGCCTCGTTAGGTATCTTTCCCTTGCTTATGGCTGTCACAGCAATTATTAATAGTCACAACGATAATGATATAAACAAACATTTATTAAGCACTTACTATGTTCTAGGCACTACAATATTAATAAATGCTTGACACATGCATTAGTCCATTATCACTGCTGAAAAGTCATGCCTGAGACAGGGTAATTTATAAAGAAAAAGAGGTTTAATGGACTCACAGTTCCACGTGGCTGCGGAAGCCTCATAATGATGGCGGAAGGTGAAAGGCATGTCTCACATGGCAGGGTAATTTATAAAGAAAAAGAGGTTTAATGGACTCACAGTTCCACGTGGCTGCGGAAGCCTCACAATGATGGCGGAAGGTGAAAGGCATGTCTCACATGGCGGCAGGCAAGAGAGAATGAGAGAACCAAGCAAAGGGGGTTTCCCCCTATAAAACCATCAGATCTCATGAGACTTATTGACTACCACAAGAACAGTATGGGGAAAACCACCCCCATGATTCAATTATCTCCCATCGGGTCCCTCCCACAACACATGGGAATTATGGGAGTACAATTCAAGATGAGATTTGGGTGGGGACACAGCCAAACCATGTCAACACATAATAACTCATTTTTCCCTCAACAGCCCCGTGAGGGAGGTATCACGTTACAAATGAGGGAACTGAGGCTCCAAGAAAGTAGGTAGTTTTCTGAAGGTCACACACTTGGTAAAAAGTAGGGTCCAAAGCTGAACCTCACCCCTCTGCATCAAGACGATGCTAGGTCTCTTTGACCTTGAAGTCTACAAAGGAACGGAATTTTGACTGATTTATCCCTGTGCTTCCAGTACTTAGGGCATGCCTAGCCTGCACCAAAAAAAGAAGGATAAAAGGTTAAGAGGGAGGAAGAAATAAAGAAAGGAAAGGAGGGTAGAGAGAAGGAGATAAGCTAAGAGCTGGGCCTGATAGATTGGATGAGGCTCCAGGCAGAATTCTGAGCAGGCCGTCTGGGTCCAGCCTTCCAGCTCATCCTCCTCTCTGGAGAACTGTGAGATTCCCAAGGCCCCAGCCTGTGCATGGAGCCCCTCCCAATGGCTGGAGAGGGAAAGGCACCCAGCCTCACCACACCCCGCTGCTGCAGACTTTTGGTGTACTGGTTCTTAATTTTTATGTCTGCTTAGCCACTTGTCCTATCAAAAGAATAATTTCATTAATTCCAAGAAATGTAATTAATTTTAATTGTTCATGGTAATTCATTGTTTAATACTCTATTAATAATTATAAAAAATCCTAGTGCCCAGTTACTGTCCTATAATAGGATAATTAAACACTTGTACGGGAGACACTTCATTTTCAAGTGCCTCCACGTCACTTCGGTCTGCAGAGCAGAGATTCCTCAGCTTAACCTTCGATGCGCTCACAGGGAGGTGCCCAAAGGTGGTGATTTCATTTGATTTCTTTAAATTTCTTTCACTTTGGAGAAGGAAGGGGAGATGGGGGGGTCAGGAGGGGGCAGAAGCTGGCGAAGAGCTCTAGAGTGGACAGAAGAGACAGGGAGCTGCTACATCAGAGGTGGGAGAAGCCCCTGGGGAGATGCTCTGTGCACTCGCCTAAGCCAGGCTGGTGCCTTGGACAAGCAGCTAGGCAGTCTAGTTATTTACCATATCCACTGCCTACCATGACTCTTGATGCAGGGACTGTGTTAGTGATCAAGACAGACAAAGTTATGCCCTTATGGAACCTAAATTCTAGAAGGGAGAGTTAGACCATGGATGGATGGATGGATGGATGGGTGGGTGGGTGGGTGGATGGATGGATAGACGAGTGGGTGGGTGAATGGATGGATGGATGGATGGGTGGGTGGGTAGGTAGGTGGATAGATGGATGGATGGATGGATGGATGGATGGATGGATGGATGGGTGGATGGATAGATGGATGGATGGATGGATGGGTGGGTGGGTGGGGGGATGGATGGATGGATGGATGGATGGACAGATAGGTAGATGGATGGTGCCATGGACTGAATATCTTATGTTGAAACCTAATCCCCAGCTTGATGATGTGTGTAGGTGGGGCTTTTGGGAGGTCATTAGGTCACGAGGGGAGAGCCCTTATGAATAGGATTAGTGCCCTCATAAAAGAGCCTCCAGGGAGCTCCCTCATCCCTTTGCTACATGAGGAGGACATAGACAGAAGATGCCATCTATGAATCAGAAAATGGGCCCTCATCAGACACTGAACCAGCCGGCACTTTGATCTTGAACTTCCCAGCTTCCAGAATTGTGAAAAATAAATTTTTGTTGTTTACAATCCACCTAGTCTAGGGTACTTTCTTAGAGCAACCCAAACAGACTGAGACAGATGGACAGATGGATAAATAGATGAATGGATAGATGGATGGATGGACGGACAGATGGATGGATGGATGGATGGATGGATGGACAGATGGATGGCCAGATGGATGAGTGGATGGATGAACAGACGGACAGAAGGATGGATAGACAGACGAACGGACAGATGGATGGTGGATTCACAAACAAACAAATGAGTAAATAAATTCAAAGAAGGATAGTGCTCTGAAAAAAATAAAACAGGATCCAGCAAAGCCAGACTTGGGAAGGTGCTTTTTAGACAGATGGGTCAGAAAAGGCTTTTCAAGGAGATAACATCTGCCCCGAAACGTGTAGAATGACAGAATCCGTTTATGCGGATCCAGCGGGACTGTATTTGGGACAGAAGGAACAGCACATGCAATGTCCTGAGATAAGGCTGCACCTGGCATGTCTGGGAGACATCAAGGAGGCCTGAGTGGCCCTGACAGAGGCATCAAGGAGAGGGAGGGGTGGTGAGGTGTGGGGAAGGGGAGCAGGGAGGGCTCATGCAGGGACCTGTGGACCAGGGGCAGCAAACTACAGGCTGCGGGCCAAGTCTGGCCCACCGCTTGTGCTTGTAAACCAAGTTTTATTGGAACACGGCCATGCCCACTCCCTTACGAGTTGCCTGTGCCTGCTTTTGTGCTACAATAGCAGAACCAAATAATTGCGACGAGGCCATATGGCCCACCAAGTTGAAAATATTTACTATCTGGTCCTTTATAGAAGAGCTTGCCAACTCCTGATACAGGGCAGTGAGTTTCATTCTAACTATAATGGGACCCCCCGGAGGGTTTGGAGCTAAAGAATGTCCTGACCTAATTTATATTTTTAAAATATCCCTCTGGTGGAGGGGGAGCGCGGTGACACGGCCGAGTCGATGGTGCTGCAGGGAGACGCAGTGCTATGGGAGAGGTGGTGGGAAGCTGGCAGAGGTGGGCAGGAGGAGGCAGCGGACCTGGCGGGACGGGCCTGACAGGACGGACCTGAGGACGACTTGGACGTTACCTACCTCCTCTGAGCCACAGTTGTCTGGTTTCTAAGGCAAAGACGAGGACCAACTCCACTCCCTAAATTGGGGAAGGTTATATGGTGGAGAAGCGGGGAACACAGCGAACCAGAGAGGGAAGGCACCTCCGCCCAGATAGTCCAGCTAGTGCTGGAGTTGAGGAGGGAACAAACTCGTCAAAGGCAGGACCGGATTTTTGTTTGTTTGTTCTTTTGAGACGGAGTCTCGCCCTGTTGCCCAAGCTGGAGTGCAATGGTACGATCTCGGCTCACTACAACCTCTGCCTCCCAGGTTCAAGTGATTCTCCAGCCTCAGCCTCCCAAGTAGCTGGGATTACAGGCATGCGCCACCCTGCCCAGCTAATTTTTTATATCTTTAGTAGGGGCAGGGTTTCACCATGTTGGCTAGGCTGGTCTCAAACTCATGACCTTGTGATCTGGCCACCTCAGCCTCCCAAAGTGCTGGGATTACAAGCGTGAGCCACCATACCCGGCCAGGGCTGGTTTTCCAAACACCCCTGAACTCAGTGAGTAGAGTTGGGGGCAGAGCCCAGTGGGAGAGGCATCAAGTGCCTTCCACGTCCTCAAGGAAATGAGAAACTCCTGGAACCTGGCCATTCACTCACTCACTCCTCAAACATGGATAGCACATGCAGCCACTTCCCAGGCACTGGGGAGAGAGTGGAGAACAAAAGCAGAGGAGGCTCCTGCTCTGAGAATCCACAGGCTGGCGGGGAACCAGACATCAATCTCATAATCACACACAATCACGCAAAAGTGCACCTGTGGCAATTACCATAGGGTGTGTAACTTTCGAGAACCTTATATGGAGAAATCAGACCCTGTCAGGGAGTCTAGGTGGGTCAGATGATGCTCAAGCTGAGATTGGAAGGAATTTTCCTGAAGAAGAGAGAGAAGTGTGCTCCAGGCTGAGGACACAGCACATGCAAAGGTCCTGGGGTAGAGGGAATGTGGCAGCTACAGAAGGCTGACACCTGGCTAGTAAGTATGGTGGAACATGGGGCCGGGCGCAGTGGCACATGCCTGCAATCCCAGCCCTTTGGAAGGCCAAGGCAGGTGGATCACCTGAGGTCAGGAGTTTGAGGTTTACAGAAGCAGCAGCAATTTCTGGCTGAGTTTCCAGCCTCCTGGCCTGCCCTATGGGCTGCACACTCAAGTCTGTGACATGACTCTTACCTGAATTTCCAGCTTGCCAGGCTGCCCTCCAGACTTCAGCAACTGTTTAAATCCCCCTCTCCCCACCACCGCCCCCCGCCTCCCTCCCCATCTCTTCTCCCTCCCGCCCTCTCCTTCTTATAGACTGTCTTCAGCTGAGCTGAAAAGCCCTGAGAAAGCATCTTGTCCAAGCCTTCCCACTCCCAGTGTTCAGGGTGAAAAACCGAGGCCCAGACACAAGGAACTTTATTGGGATCACAGTGGCAGAGCCAACACTTGAATGCAGCCTCCTGTTGCCACAAATGTTCCTACACCTTCAGTCCATGCCACCCAACATTTCCTCTGAGAGCCCACAGTTCCCTGGTAGAGGGAAATCTGTGATTCTGGAGCATTCCATGAGGAGGGAGTCACTGCAGCCCCCACCTCAATGCCACCCACTCCGCCAAGGCTGCTGCCTCAGCCACAGAGAAGTGGCTCATCATTTACTCATGGCCATTGAGTACCAGTGCCAGGGCCCTGGCTGCGTAGAAATTACTCTATTTCCCAAGACCCTTGAGGGAGACCTCTTGGCACCAGAGGCCACAGTGGGTAGAAGAGCCTCCTGATAAGCTGGTGCCCGGGACTCTTAGCGCTCCCCAACCCCCCACAAATACCACCCCCACCCCATCAACCCTGACCCAGCCTTCCCATGAGATGGCAGGGGAAGGGATTTGGTGAGGGGACAGTGGCTGACCTGGGTCCATCCTGCTCAGGTATGCCTGATTTCAGGGAGGCCAACCAAAGTCATGCTTCTAGGGGGCTGGCCTGGCTGGAGCTCGGAGGGAGGAAGGCAGACAGGGATCCAGCTGAGGGCTTATTTCTGAGGCAGCCCACTGCCCCCACTTATTTCTGAGGGCTTATTTCTGCGTGTACACACACACATACACATGTACACACAACCAGGCACGGGGGGTACACAGGTCGAGAAGGACAGTGTCCTTAGAAACTCAGGGAGAAACCCGGAGACAGACACCAGCTGGAGAAGGGCACTGTAAGACACACACACACAAACACAGACACACACACACAGAGACACAGACACACACACACACACAGAGACACACACACACACACAGACACACGCACAGACACAGACACAGAGACACAGACACACGCACACAGACACAGACACACACAGAGACACAGACACATACAGACACACGCACACAGACACACACAGAGACACAGACACACAGAGGCACACGCACACAGACACAGACACACACACAGACACACGCACACAGACACAGACACACACAGAGACACAGACACACACAGACACACGCGCACAGACACAGACACACACACGCACACAGACACAGACACACACAGAGACACAGACACACACAGACACAGACACGCACACAGACACAGACACACACAGACACAGACACGCACACAGACACAGACACACAGAGGCACACACATTGACAGCAGCCAGCCAATGAGCTTCCCTGGAATTATCCTCTTCCCTGTCTGTCCCTCCCAGGCTCTGGAAGAGAATGACGTGTTTGCACCCTTGCAAGGGGACAAGAGTGGGTGGGTCTACAGAGCTCAGCCCTACCCCTGACCCTGCCCTTTTCACAGCGGGCGAGAAGGTGAGGTCATGGCTCCTTCCTCTGCACATGGGCTCCCGCCTCCTCCGCCTGCAGGTGGAGTCTGAACTGGGGGCGGGAGTTGGGGGGGTAGAGATAGGGTACAGGGACCGGAACCAGCTCCTGAAGGACTAGTCACTCACTACTCCCTATGGTCTCCCTGGCCCAGAATGTGGCTCACCCCCACCCTGACTCAGAGGCCACACGGAGGAAGCTGGGCTCAGAGAACCAAGGGGACAGATGCCCTACCACCTCCTGAACACTTACCAGGTGTCAAGGGCTGGGCCCCCACAGTCTATAAGCCCCGCCTCCGGGAATCCTCCTCAAAGCCCCAAGGGAAGCACCATTCTTTCCACTCCACGTGCAAAGAGCTGAGGATAGCATGCCCCAAAAAGGCAGGGGCACTCGAGTGGCAGCCTGAGCCAGGGAGTCCTCACTATGCCCCTTCACCTATTGGATTTGGTCAACTCATTTATTAAGCACCTGCTGTATACTGCATGAACAAGCCAGATGGGGCCCCTGCCCTCTTGGAGTTCCACAAATGCTTAAAGATTGCAGACTCAAGGCAGTGAAGGAGACCTGGCCCCTGAGAGGACTCAGCGAGGGGTTAGAGCCCCAGCCTGGTCCTCTGGGGTCAGGCACGGCCATCTCAAAGGCGGGCAAAGGGCAGACCCTGTCTTGCCTCACAAGACAATATGGCGGGAATGGGGTGCCATCTGCCTGTCCCGCCTTTCCAAGCCTCTGGAGGGAGAAATGGGGGCCCTGGCACATGGTTCTGGGTTCTTCCTCCCTCCTCCCTCCTCCCCGCAGCAGGAGCTCCAGATCCAAGGCCAGCATCGTCCTAATTTCCACACAGAAGCAAGCACCATGGCTGCACCCCCACCCTAAGCACTTAAACATACAATTTACTCACAGGAATTATACACTGCCGGCTGCTTTTAAAATAGAGACCCCCCGCAGAACTGCCTCCTTTCCCCCAGCGGCAGCATCTTCTGCAGCGAATCTGCCCAAGCCTCTAATTGCACCATCTGTGCTGGGCAGGGCCGGGAGCTCAGGGTTGGATGACAGTCTCTTCCCCTCTGATTTTGTCACTAATTCCCGCGGGGCCCCTGCTGGGCGGCCCCCCTACTCTGACCCCACCCACTACCCTTGGACAGAGCTGGACCAACCCCATCCCCAACTCTCCCCACCTCACTATGTATGATGTTAACCCCTCAGCCCCCTGCTCCAGACTCGAGTCAGCTGTCTGTCTTGGGGTTAGAGCCCAAGCCAACCCACTACCCCAGCCTGGTCTTCTGGGGTCAAGCACCTGGCTTCCTGGCTGAGTGATCTGGAGGAAGCTGATTAACCTCTCTGAACTTGAGTTTCTCCATGAAAGAAACAGCATACCTGTCTTATATTCTCCTTTCTTAAAAGCGGTTGACCACCTTTCTTATTTGGGTTCCCTCCAAAGCAGACAAGGACTGGAGTACAAGTCTGTTATTAGGGAGGCGACTCCAGGAAGCACGGTGAGGGAGGTGGGAAGTGAAAGGAGGAGGAAGGTCATCAGCGAAGGGGAGCTCATGGGCAGTTACCGCTGCAGGCACTCAGGAGACCCTGTGAGCACAGCTCAGAACCGTCCCTCAGCGGATCAAGGATGAGGAACAGGCGAGGAAGCTGGGCTTCTGTCCCCCAGCACCCCCACCTCTCCCTGCACCAATCCCGCACTGGAACACAGACTCCCAGGTATATCTGGTCCATCCCAAGTGTGGCTGATCCTGAGCTCTGGCAGAGCTGTACACAGTGAACACCTGCAGGCCATCCCAAGGAGGTGCCTATTCCCACATCTGCTGCCCCTCCCCGCAAAGTGGTGGCCAGAACAGCACCTAGAAGCTGGCAGGTGCTCGGGGAGTATTTGCAGTTTTCTCTTCCCAGCAGGTAAATGGTCCCATTTAAACTCCTGATCTCAGGCCAGGCGCGGTGGCTCACGCCTATAATCCCAGCACTTTGGGAGGCCAAGGCGGGTGGATCACCTGAAGACAGGAGTTCGAGACCAGCCTGACCAACATGGTGAAATTTTGTCTTAAAAAAAAAAAAGGAAAAAAAATTAAACTCCTGATCTCATTGTGATTATGATGAAGGGAAGAATCTGTGGGTTTCAGGTTGCCCAGGCCACTAGGCCACTGTCTTCTGCATGGACTGAAGCCAAGCCAGCCAAAGGAAGCTGGGACCAGAGCTCTGATCCCAGAGAAACTGACTCTTCGGCCCTTTCTCCCTGGCTAGACTGATCCTGCCTGACCTCCCTCCTGCCCCATGGGTCTACCCATATCCCATCCCTGCCAGCCCCTCCCACTCCCCCTTTTGATCAGCCCCTCCCACAGGCCAGCCTGCTTCATGAAGGCTGCTTCTCCCCTGGGGGAAGCTCTGCTCCTTCTCACTCACAGCAGGCCCTGCTCACAGCCGAGCCTCCTGTCATTTCTGGGCAATCTCTCGGGGACCTAGCCTGGCCCCCCACACTGGGCAAGGAGGCATTCAGGTTCCCATGGGCACCACCCACCAAGGCACCTCCCGGCTTCTTCCTGTTTCAGTATTCACACCCACCTCCCCTGGTCCTTGACTTTCCACTTGGGGTCTGTACGTCTGAGATCCCGCTCCTTACCCATCCGTGTAGGAGAGGACCCAGGGAAAGCTGGACAACGTGGCTCACACCGTTCTGACCAGAGACACATCTTTGCCACCTGCAGAGGGATGGGCAGAGAACTACTGTCCCTATTACCTCAGCCCCTTGAGATGTTCTAGTAGCTTCACCAAATCCCACGTGCCAGACTGTGGACTCCTTGTATGGACTGATCAGGGAACTGAGAAGATAACCCAAGGCATTCTAAGTGTCATTTTTGCACCAGAAACTTCCATCAGCCCAGAGGAAAACAGATGAATGGGGACCTGATGGGCTAGATGCTTTTCCAGAGCTGATGGGCTAGAAGCAACAGAGGAAGCAATGGGGGCAGGGGAACTAGTGACATAAGATAAACAAGCAAACAAATAAATCACTCCAGGCCTCCATAAACACTCTGCAGAAGAAAAGACAGCAGGATGATGTGGCAGCATGACTAACTGGGGAGGGGTAAGCACGTGACAAGATGAAATATCTGAGGTCATAGAATGAGGCCCCAGCCATGCAGGGATCTGGGGACAAGGCACTCGGGCAGAGGCGGCAGCAGCACGTGCAAAGGTGCTGAGGTGGAAAGGCTTGAGCGTGCTCGAGGGTAACTAGGTGTTGAAATGGAACCATTTTGGTCTCTGTTTTGGATGAGGACCTAAGATAATAGATGCCAGTCTCATCCTCATTCCAAGGTGAGGTGTGAGACCACACAAGCAGGATTTCAAAGGAGGTGGCCAAGAGCTGGCCTTGATGATCCTTCCTCTAGCTTAAAAGAGGTTGGAGGCCGGGCACGGTGGCTCACGCCTGTAATCCCAGCACTTTGGGGGGCCGTGGCAGGTGGGTCACTTGATGCCAGGAGTTCAAGACCAGGCTAGGCAACATGGCGAAACCCCGTGTCTATTAAAAATACAAAAATTAGCCAGGCGTGGTGGTGCACACCTGTAATCCCAGCTACTCGGGAGACTGAGACTCAAGAATAGTTTGAACCTGGGAGGTAGAGGTTGCAGTGAGCTGAGACTATGCCACTGCACTCCAGCCTGGGGGACAAAGATTCTATCTCAAAAAAAAAGAGGCTGGAGAGACCAAGAGGGGCTGGAGATGAGGAGAAGGAGAGTTCTGGGGAGAGCGATGAGAGCTCTGAGCACGTCCCTCCAAACAGAGAAGGGTAGGTGCTCATTCTTACCCCAAACCCGAACAGACGGTCTTCAGCAAGGCTACTTGGAAAGCTACATCTGCCTCCCTTGGGTGCTTGAGTGGGGACACAACCATATGTGCCTCACCCAGGAAAAGTTCAGATGATGGCGGGGGAGGGGAGGAGGCATCTAAAACCTGGTGTTTGTCAGGACAAAGCGTCTCCCAGGGACCAGAGAAGAGCACAGGGGGGATCAGGAGGATCCCCAGGGGGGCAAAGACACCTCAACACCAGGCAGGTGGAGACCCATGACAGTTGGCGAGCCAGAGGAGCCGCAGGGGAGGGGGCCCCGGAAAGGGGTGTAGGGCTCCAAGGAACCCACCAAAGTCCCACACGAGAAAGCGTGGGATTTAGACATGTGCCAAGTCCAGAGTGCACTGGCCCTGCTCACAAGTGCCAGTCTGGTCCACTTCTGCCTCTTTCTCTCCTTCTCTCTTCCAACCTCTCCCCACCTCTGACCCCAGAGGGCAGGGCCCTCAGAAAACACTGCCAGAAATTCGGGGGAGGTGGGAAAAGCAAGGTGGGAAATTGAGACACTACCACAAGCTCCTTCTTGCCCCCAGCTGACCTGGGCCCAGGGACTGGAAAGGCCTTGAGTTTAAATGAATGAATTTTCAGTTTTCACAATTCCATGAGAGTGGACATTAGAGAAGTGACCAGAGGAAACTTGGCTGCCTAAAAGTGACCAGGAAAGCTGTGGGACTCACTCTTGATCTCATCTAGTGGCAAAGGATGACATCACCCTACAGAGCAAGTTGGCTCAAGTGAGACAGGAGGAAACTACCGTGTTCCCTTCACCCTACAAGTCCCATCTGCCCAAAGTGACGGTGAGCAGGGATCAGAAATCAGGCCAGAACAAATGGAGAGGCAGGGGGCAGGGGTAGGGGGCATTCGGCATCTGTACCCAAGCTATCTGCTCCCACAATGATCACAATCAGCGCGGTCTGCACGTTACAGACAAGAAACACACTTGGAGAATTTACTCAGGCTACGTGGAGTCACCTGTCAGGAAGTGGCCAGTGGAGGTGGATGGAAAGCATGCCTGATTCCTTCAATTCTCTCTAGTGTAACTTCTGCAGGAGAGAAAGGAGGCTGAGAAATGGGGAGGGGACAGAGAAAAAGAGAGAGAATAAAAAGCAAAAGAATCTGAAGTTGTGGGGAGAGCAGGGGCCCTGAGGTCAACTGTCCGGAAGCAGCTTGCCCTTCCCTCAGGCAGCCCTGCATGCCAACCCCATGGCAGGACGCCAGCCTCCCCCAGGCCTGTCCTCAAGGCACCCATTTCCAAAACCACAGCCGGGGACTCCAAAGGGGGACCTGGACAACCCCAGTGGGGAGCTGAGACTGCCCTCTTAAGAGTTGTGCCCAGCTGGTATCTGCTGTATCTGCCACACAGCCACCAACCAGCTACCACCAAGCCAAGCCTGCTGTCTGCTAATGGGCTGGAACATCAGCCTTGTCCTGTAATGTGAAAGGGGCGATGGGAATAAACAGACACACACACCCCTCCTCTTCCACCTTCCTGGCCAGCCCAGGGAGACAGAGGCAGGAGTGGGGTCTCCAAAGCCAGGATGCTTAGGCCAGGCTATATTCGTCTGTTTAGGCTGTTGTAATGAAATTGCATGAACTGGGCAGCTTGTCAATAACAGAAATGTATTTCTCACAGTCCGGGTTCTGGGAAGTCCAGGATCAAGGGGTCTGCAGATTTGGCATCTGATGAGGGTGCACTTCCTGGTTCACAGACGGCACCTTCTCACTGTGTCCTCACTGGGTAGCTGAGAACTCCAGTCTCTTCATCCCTTTATAGGGGCCCTGATCTCATTCATGAGGGCTCTGCCTTCACAACCTTATCGCCTCCTGAAGACCCCACCTCCTAATATTATCCCTCTGGGGATTAGGTCTCAACATATGAATTTTGCAGAGGACAAACACTCAGTCCATTGCACCAGAGTATGTGACTTTGGGCCATCTGGCCATCTCTGGGCCGCCCTTCCACCAGAGTGCATTAATACATTCATAACAAGAACACACAGTCCTCATAGTAATTCCAGGAGCTAAGCCAGGGAATATTAGCCCCATTTCACAGATGAGCAGACCAGCGCCCTCAGAGGGGCAAAGTGACTTCCCTGGCCAACCAGCTAGTAGGAGGGGTTGCCAGAATTCTTGTTCAGTAAAGGGGACCGAGGCATGAGGGCACGATGTGCCAACAGGTTCTACTCCTTGCAGGGCTGAGTGTGCGGGGCCAGCGTGCTAAATCCTGATCCTTCGGGGCCCACTCATTTGCTATGTCCTTGGGCATGCTGAAACCCCTCTCAGAGTTCTGCTTTTTCCAACTGCTAAACTGGGAAGCGGGATGGGGAGAGGCAGGAGTGGCGGCCCCATCTGGCCAGAACATTCTATGAATGTACCCATCGTAGAAATCTCCCTAGGAGCTCAAGGGACAACCCCCTTCTTCCACCAATAACATGTGTGAACCCCCATGTTATGGACTGAATTGTGTCCCCCCCAAAATTCATGAAGTCCTAAGCCCCAGGACCTCAGGATGTGACAGTATGTAGAGATAGGCCTTTCACGAGGTGATGGCCGTTAGGGTGGACCGTGATCCCATCTAACCCATATTCGTATATGAAAAGGAAGTTTAAACACACAAAGACATCCCAGCGATGTGTGCACGGAGGGTACAGCAAGAAGGCGGCCATCTATCCAAAAGACAAAGACAGACTCCTCAGAGGAAGGCAACCTGCTGACGCCATGACCTTGGACTTCCAGCCTCTACAGCTGTGAAAAAACACATTTCTGCTGCATAAGCTACCAACCTGCAGTGTTTGTTATGGAAGCCAGAGCAGACTAATGCACTCCACCAATCCTACCTAATCCAAGGAAGAAAAAGAGGCAGAGTGGGGTTGGGCAGGGGCAAACCTACTTAAAGTCCACCCAGGCTTTGGTAAAGTTGTATATCCCAGGCTAAGGCACAGAACTATGGCAGCTCCACCAGCTTCCAGATAAAGCCATGCCCCTCAACCGGGCATTCAAGGACCCTGGCTCCAGCCCTATCACTCAGCCACCCTCCCAGGTCACCTTTGCTCTTGATGGAAGCACCAGCCAGTCTTCCAACTGCTGGGCCCTCTTCTGTACCTCTGCATAGGCCATTCTGTCTTGAATGTCCTTCCTTGTCTAACTTCTACCCATTCTCCGAATTTGGTTCAAAGGTCCTCCAGGAAGCCCCCCAGGCTGGGTAGCTGCTGCCCCTCTCCTGCACATCCACAGGACTCTGGGCTGCTCTGACATTGTGATCATTTTCTGGATGGGTTTCTACACTTGATTGTGAGACACTAAAGAGCTAAGGCTGCCTGTGACGTAACCACCTCTGCTTTTCCCAGTGTCTGGAAAAGCACTTGGAACTTGGGTAAATGGAAGGATGCCTAGAAGGAAAGAAGATCGGGAAACCCGGACTTGTTTTCCCCAAAATGTACGCTCACTGCAGCTGAGCTTTGCTGACCATCAGTGCTAGCCGGGGGACTCAGGAGACCACCTGCTGCAACCTCCTCGTTCTACCCTGGGGGAAGCTGGAGCCAAGAGAGGTAAAGTTGCCCACCTCCAAAGGGCACAGGGATTAGAGACAGGCCAGCGTCCCAGGACACCTGTCTCCCAGCCCAGTGTTCCTCGTACGTGCCACGTTTCACCACCCACTCCCAGCCCCCTTGACAAGTGGAGTTTAATTATTTATGACAGCGCTTTACAGCGGCGGGTGAACCCACTGGAACGTATTTTGTAAAAGTAATGAAGGCTCAGTAATGCAAGACCTCACTACAGCTCCCGTCTCTAAATCTTGGCCCAAGAGTCGGCCAGATTGTATAGGCATTTTTTTTCCCTCTCCTTTCCCTCTTTTGGAGAATCACAGGGTTTGCAGATTAGGGGTGGTTGCAGCACAAGGCATATCCAAGACATATTTTCTCATTCAGGGGGAAAAGCAGCAGTCTTCATGGAACCGGCATCTGCATCTCCCAAACGGGGATCCGAATGGCAGGTCAGCTACGGTTCCCCTACCGATGCTCCCTTGGAGGTGCTACGTTTACAGCAGGGAGGACAATGTCTCCAAACCCCCACTGTCCCCATCCTGGGAGAGACAGGGCACAGTCAGTAACAGTGGAACTGAGGAGAGGGCAGGCCTGAAAGTCAGGGACTTGTGTCTCTGCTCTGCCTCTCTGGGCTTCAGTTTCCCCACCTGTAAATTAAGGAGCTGGAAGAGAACCTGCCTCTCCTAGTTCCTTCTACAACATTCCACCATTTTCCCAGCAATGACGATGAGGTAAAGGCTTTATTCTAAGAAGGCACCTGTGTTGTGGGCTTCCTGCAGGCTCTCCCTGAATCACCACAACTCCATCAGACAGATATTAACTGCACAACACAGAAAAGCCAAGTCACAGTGCTGGAAAGTGACAGAGTCCGGCATGGCACCCAGGCCTTCCGGCTGCAGAGGGAACACCTTCAACCACAGCTCTGCAAGCTTCTCAATGAATGGTTAATTACAACAGGCCAGGGCTGTGACGGGCACCTCACATGCTAGGACTCATCACATCCTCCCAATAATGACAGAGTATGTTTTTCATCTTCATTTATAAATGAGAAAACTGAGGCTCACAGGGAACCCAGATTTTCAATCGGAACTCCTATCTAAAAACACAGGCTGAGGTCTCCCCACTCCATTTTACTGTTGCCTCAGGACTCCAAGATGAAGCTTCCTGGACTCTAGAAGCTGCGGTTGAGTTGAGAGAGATAAGGCTCAGCCTCCCCCAGATATCCAAGAAACAGAAATGATGCTCCAGCTCATTGTATACAAGAGCCAGGGAACAGGCTGAGTTGACTACATCACAGCCTGTTGCATATCACAGGTTAAGGCACAGAGCTATAGAGGCTCCACTAGCTTCCAGAAAAAGCTTTGCTCCTCAAGCATTCATTCAAGGCCCCCAGCTCCAGCCTTATCACTTACCCACCCTCCCAGGTCGCCTTGCTTTTAATGGAAGCACCAAGACATCATGGTGTCTTGAGCCCAGTGGTGGTATTTTCAACCTAATGATGATGTCTTGAGCCATGGTGTCTTGGAGTCAAGCTAAGGCCTTGGTCTGCTCGTGTGTAAATGGGGCTAACAACCTCTGGCTTAGATGATGAGCCAGATCCCTTAGCCAGATATGCTGTATTAAGCCAGATTGAAGAGAAAGGGAGACAAACCAACAAAAAGCGCCAAGGTAGCAAGATGATCAGGGAAGGAGGTGGGGAGCGTACCTGGAACATTCCAGCACGAGGAAGAACAGGTGACAGAGCCTCAAATGGTGGCATTTTGGACGGGAAGATCAGGTGATGGGATCGAGGGTCTAGACCGAGAGCTCCTCAAAGGTAGGAGCCATCCATCCGTGTAGCTCCAGTATCTAAGCCATAGTAGGTGCCTGATAACTGGAAGCGAGCGTTGTGAAATAGCATGACCTGACTTGGACCTTGATTCTGCCATTAAGCAGCCAACCCTGCCTGCCTCCTATCACCTCTCTCAGCTTCTTCTATCTCTAATCTGACCCACCTTCCCACAACAGAAAGTTCTACCAGGCAGCTAACTAAATATACCTCCCTACAAATGAGAGGCTTTCAAACCTCCTAAAAAGTCATCTCCATCAATGTACTCACAAGACTATACCAATCTTTAGCTCACTGCCAGAAAATTTTACAAGCAGATCACTTCAGTATCTCCCGCTGGATGCTGAAGCCACATGCTTTTGCTTGGTTCTCAGAAAAGAAGGAAGAGTTGGCTGACCATCCTCAGGGTAGATTATAGAGATACCCTCAGGGAAGGAAGATTCCATCACCCATTCATTCGATAAACATTTATTGAGCAACTACTATGTGCTGTCATTGTTCTGGGCACTGGGGATACAGCAGTGAAAGAAACAAAGTCCTCCCTTTGTGGAGCTTACATTCTAATGGAGAGACAAATTAGAAAAAACATTGAATAAATCAGGGAGAGGAAAGAGAGGAGCTATGGGAGCTTTTACTTTTTAATGGGAATGGGGGTGTTCAGGGATGTCCTCTCTCATAAAGTGGCATTTGACCAAAGATTTGCAGAAGCAAGAGAATGCACCAGCAGCTGTCTGGGGAAGGTGCTGCAGGCAGAAAGAACAGCAAGAGGATAGGTCTGGGCAGAGTACTCTTGGCAGGATCAGGGAGGAGTGGGGAGGCCGGTCCAGTTCCTAGCAGGGCCTGAAGACTAAGGGAGTGTGAGGAGAGGCGCTCTGAGTGGAGCAGGAGCCGGACTGAACAGCCCCTTACGGGACGGGATGGACGCAGTGGAGACTTGGGCTTTTCAGTCTGCATGAGATGAGAGGGCTTTTAAGGAAAGGGGCTGGATGGCCTGACACTGCCCATCACAGGGTCCCCGCAGAAAGAGGGTGGCGACAAAGCTGAAGGCAGGGCTGGCTGGTAGGAGGTCCTTGCAGGAACCCAGGTGAGATACGGTGGCCTGTGGTGGTGGCTGCGGAGAGGGCGAAGAGTGGCAGTTTCTGGAGACAGTCTAAAGTCAGAGACAACAGGAAGAGTATTTATTGTGACTCCAGCTTATCCAAGGTGAATCTGACTTTCAAGGTCATGGCCACCAGGTCAACAGTTTAGCCTAAAGGAGTCCTCGGCTGACACTGACATTCTCTCTTTTGACTCCAGTCCTCCAGAAGCTGGAGGAGAGGCAGCTTTTCACATTAAAACTCTTACCCAGTGCTTGGAGGAGAGGCCGAGTCTGAGCCTGCTCTGAGACATGCCGTACAGCCCTCAGGGGTGTCAAGCTGAGGGCGTCCAGCTACATCTGGCAAGATGCCACTCGCTGCCGCAGAGTCGCCGACTCAGCCTCCAGCCGTAATGGATGACCCCAGACCAACTGTGTCTGTTAATGCCAAGGACTCCCCATGAAAGCAGCGGAAAAGATGAGTAAACAGGATCGCGATCACAATAATTACAGCAGCAGCAGCCAGCACTCTGCACACCCACTAAGTGCCAGGCCCGGGATAGGCATTCTGCTTAAGGTAAGCTCAGATAATGCTTTATGAGCCATAGGGTAGATACTATGAACATCCCCATTTTAGAGATGAGGGGTTTAGAGCTCAGAGATGCTAGGTGATCAGCCGAAGGTCACACAGCTAGACAGTGACAGAGCCAGGGTAGAAATTCAGGTGTCTCCTCCAGCCTTTAGCCTTCCAGCCTGAGCGGCTCTTGGCTGAATGACCCCTCTCAGGCCTCACCAGGCGGATTCCACCTTGCTTCACCTCCTCATCACCTTGGCTCTGGCTCCACTGTCCCCACCATTCTCTTCCAAGACAGGGCCAGCCCTCGACATGTACCCCCTCCCTCCCCATGCACAGATGGTACCACTGACTCCCTGAGTCAAAGGCTCCCCCATTTCCTACCTGGAATGAGACCACATTAACTCCAAGTAGAGGGCCAGGTGGTTGGAACCAGGCTCAGCTTTCAGACAAATGAAAGCCAAGTTGGTGTCTGCTTGTTTCAGAGACAACAAACTCATACCCTAGCCAGGCCCTCGGGGACCATCTCTAATGACTATGTAATGACTAAGGTGTTTGATAAAAAAGCACAACCACAGGATGACAGTTTCTGCCACCTCCATGGCTTCCTGATGGGCCAGGCCCTGTGCTAAGTGCACAGCCACATACAACCCTTCTACATAGCTGGGACTGACGGCCAGCCAGTGCTATTCTGCAGATGTGGAAACTGAGGCTCAGAAAAGCTAAGTAACCTGCTGGGGGACGCGGTGGGTACGGGGAGGTGAAGCAACAGTTTGCGCTGTTTCACTGCGTACACAGCCCACTCTCCCAAAGACTATCACACCAGCTAGGCGAGGGAATGCGACCCCAATCACGTTCTCTTCAGCAGGTTAAACATCACACCTGCAACTTTGCTCCACTTACTTTCAACCAACCCCTTCTTTCCTCCATAAATCACGCAGTGTCCCACCCTTGTCAGAATCATCAAAGGCCCAATTAACCCTGAATGCAGTGGCCCCTTCTCTGCAAACGGCCCCCAAACCCATGGCATTTCAGACCGGGAATATCATAAAGTGAGTGGAAAAACCAGCTCAGCAGGCAAGCAAGCATTCACTCTACCATGACCCTGTGGGGGCAGGGGAAAGCCCACATGCATAAGAAAACCACCCACAGCAGCTAAATTCTGACTGCCAAGCCTTTATTAGTGGTGATAAAAGGCAGCAAAAACAGCACAGGGCTTTCTACTCCCAGGTGGGGGCTGCAGTCCCAGGAATTAGTCATGTTTTGACTGGTAGAGTTACGGAATTTATAATGGAGGCCCTGGAGAAATTAAACCCGGATTACAGCGAACCCCTTCCCCCTGCCGAATGTCTCCAGTGGGAGCAACATGGCAGGGCCCTCAGCCCCTCCAGGAGACTAATTTGCTGGCTGGAATTGCTGGATGAAGATCATGACCCCACAAGGACAGGGTTAAGAGGAGATGGCTCTGGCCTGCCCCCCACCTCCCTGGGGGTGTGTCGGCTCACATCAAACCCTAAGGAGTGGGAGTTGGGTCTGTCCTATACGTCCCCAGCAGCCCCAGCCGGTGTTCAGCAAGGCTTATCGCGATGAAACTGTGTCTTCAGTTCATCAGCGTTGTCCTTCCTAGGTGAACGCAAAGTCCTCTCCCTGGAGGGAGGTAACTGTAGAGGGGACAACCACAGAACCAGGAAATCAGGAGAATGGCCTGAATTTGGGCGAGTGTCGTTAACTCTGTATTATTACAAAGAGTGGGACCCACCTCTCACACTTCGATTTTAGGGCCTCTTAAAACTCCAAAGATTCCTAAGATGGTTGTATATCAAGATCCTAACACCTTAGTGGAAAGGTTAATCAAAAGCACAGGATGGAAAGGAACCTCTCCTAGTAGCTGAATGAGTGCTGGGGCCTGTGCATCATTGTGGAGTCTCCTGGTGTCCTTAGCCCTGGCTTTTTGTTGCAGACAGTGATCCAGGGAGAAAAATTGCCTTTATTGAGCACCTACTATGTGCCAGGCTCTGCTAAGCCACTTTATAAACATACCTCAACTTAACAGAGCCTAGCAAAGGGCCCAGAGCACAGAGAAGGTGCTTAATGAATTGCATTAAATCGATAAATGGCTTCAATTCCCCTATCAGTCTTATGAGTTAGGTATTATTGTCACCACTTTACAGATGAGGCCATGGAACCAGAGAGGGGCAGTGCTTTGCCCAAAGCAACACAGCTTATAAGTGAGGAACAGAGAAGCCTGTTTCTGCCTGACTTTGACAAGAGAGTTCGTCCTCCCTCCACCATGTTTCTTGCTTTCTCAGTGGGGACAGCTTCTGGGAACCAGAGACCATGAATGGGAGAGGAGAGGAGGTGAGAAGCCTAGGGGAGCTGTCCAAGACTGGCAGTGCTGAAGGGAAGAACGAATGGAAGCACAGATGCACACAACTGACACAGGGCTGGTCCTGCCCTCAATGTCAATTTATCTCACTCTTCCACCTTGAGATGACTCTCCCGAAGGCTTTCACTGTGGGCTGCCTTTCCTGCCACAACCCAGCACTAAAATAGGTCCAAAATTGATAACTAATGGCAATCATTGCTGGAGGATCGGGCAGATCTGTTAGCCCTTCAAACTCACCATGACCTCAAGTATCACTGATGCCAAATTCCCAATCCAAGACATCAGAGGGGAACAAGGTCCCAGGCCACCCAGAACTGTTAGCCCAGAGTCTAGTGAAATACCATTTTTATGGTGTATGTTATCGCTCTTGTCTGATCCCTCTCTGAGCCATTCTCCAAGCTATGCCCAGAGCTCTGCCTTCTCCAGTGATAATTCTGCTTACAATTCTGCCCTTGGTGTGACCCTCGATGTCCTTCAAGGGCTGACCCTGTCAACAATCTCCTTGATCCTTCCCTACTGCCCTCATTCCCCAGCCAATCCAAATGTTCCATCTATTTAACCCCTCACACCAGGGTATCAAAAGCTACTATGGGGGTGGCTGTGGGGACAAGCATTCCAAACAAAAGGAACAGCATCTAAAACTCCTGTTCCTCTAGCAATCACCGCCTCAGACATCACTTTCAACAGAAGAGACCTCTGGCTGTCCATGTGTCCCTGGTGCCAGGTACCCCCCACACCTGTGATACCTCCATGTCCAGAATCACATGTGATTCTACCCCGTCACTCCGTGTCTTAGTCTGTTCCTGCTGCCATAGCAAAATACCACAGACTGCATGGTTTACAAAGAATAGAAATGTATTGCCCCCAGGTCTGGAGGGCGGGAAGTCCAAGGCCAAGGCACCCACAGATCTGGTGTCTTGTGAGGGTCCACTCTCTGATCCAAGACAGTACCTTGTCGCTGTATCCTTCAGAAGGGACGAATGCTGTGTCCTCCCATGGTAGAGAAATGGAGGGCCAGGCAGCCAAGGCCCTCTTTTATGGGGAATTCGTCCCATTCATGGGACAAAACCCTCATGACAATCACTTACTTCCCCAAAGGTCCCACCTTTTACCACCAGTACAACAAGGATGAGGTTTCAACGTGAATTTTGTAGGGACACAAACATTCAGACCACAACATTCAGACAAGAAAAGAAATTAGCCTGCAACGCCTTCCCCCGGGGAAACTAAGCCAGCACTTTATGATGTTTTAACCGTGTTGTATCACTAGCATCTATCTGCCTGTGAGCAAGTAAATATTAAATGAGCCAGGTTTGTGCCTAAGGACTCGGCCAATAGAGGCTGGTGTGTACAAAATAACAGAGAACCTTCACGTGCCTGGCACTCGCTTAGTGTTTTATGTATGTTAACGCATTAAAACTACATGGTAGGGCTGGGCGCGGTGGCTCCTGCCTGTAATCCCAGCACTTTGGGAGGTCGAAGCAAATAGATCACAAGGTCAAGAGATCGAGACCGTCCTGACTGACATGGTGAAACCCTGTCTTTACTAAAAATAAAAGATTAGCCAGGCATGTTGGTGGATGCCTGTAGTCCCAGCTACTTGGGAGGCTGAGGCAGGAGAATTGCTTGAACCTGGGAGGCACAGGTTGCGGTGAGCTGAGATTGCGCCACTGCACACCAGCCTGGTGACAGCAAGACTCCATCTCAAAAAAACAAAATTACATGGCAATCATCAAAGCCACGCTGAGGTAGGCATCTTTGTTATCTCCACTTTACAGAGAGACAAAGTGAGGCACAGGGAGGTTAGCAGAGTCAGAAAGCAGTGGAGCAGGGACTGCAGTCCTGGAGTCTGGACTTCATGCCCTTGACCATTTCAGCATCTGTCTAAGAAAGGGCCCTGGAGGTAGGAGAGGCCATACACTTCTCCTGTAGAGCCAGGAGGGTGCTCAATGTCAATGTCGACTTGGTTTTCAGCATCAGCAGAACCTAAAGCTTCTACCAGGGTTATCTTGGGGAACTCAGGCATCCAAACCCTACCCACATCCAGATGCAAGGGTGCTAAGCCCCGGCCTTGGCAGCAGAAACCGGGAGGAGTGTATCCTCAGAACTGGGGATGGACCACCTGGGGGCCCTTTCCCTTTGTCCCCTCTGCCAGCCCCACCCAGCCCCTGACCCAGCTGCCAAGACCCTGCCTCCCTCCCTATTGCACCTGGCTGCCCTTGGCAGGCAGCCCCAGAGCCCTCGCAGAGGATGAGTCTCCCAGCCCTGAGCAGCTGCCAGGCCTTGCTGGCACCCAGCAGGCATCTTCTGGGCACCACGTGCCGCCCCGCCAGGCCTGGTGTGCCAGCAGTTCCGTGTTAGGTTGATGGCCCCGCACAGCCCATGGAGCTGCTATTTTTAATTTAATTGGGGAGTCAGAGGAGAGAGATGGTACCCAACCAGGAAGTTTTAAAAGCTTTGGGATGGGGAGGGAGAAAGTGAAGAAAAGTTCATAATTATACACCAGGCAGCCAGATTTGATGCTTGAACAGAAAGGTTAAATGTTACATTCAGAATGAAATGAGGAAAAGGGTTCTGATGACAGTTGCCCAGAGCTAAATAAGGAAAGAACTTGCCCCTTGCCTGTCTCCTCTCCAGGCTCTCCTTTTCCTTGTCCTCATTTCTAAGTTTC
This sequence comes from Sapajus apella, assembly GCF_009761245.1. Lineage (NCBI taxonomy): Eukaryota > Metazoa > Chordata > Mammalia > Primates > Cebidae > Sapajus > Sapajus apella. Next base: position 11,047,547 of record NW_022436983.1, on the reverse strand, counting down.
CCTACTTCTGCCTTTTAAGGCTCAGGTGTGTACAAATAAAGGGGTTTCGAATGTAAAGACCGCTGCCCAGGGTGTCCACGCCTCGACGGCTACCCAAAAGCAGCTTTCACACAAGCCTGGAAAAATCACACATCTGCATCTCAAGCCAAGGGACTCAATAATGTCCAGAAAGCTGAGAAGGCAGCCAGGCACTGTCAGTGATAAGACAGGCTTTAGTGTGGACAGACCTAGATTCAAAGCCCTCCTCTGCCAAGGGACAGGCACTGTGGATCAGCTCACTCAGTACCTGTGCACCACCTCTTTTTTGTTTGTTTGTTTTTTAGATGGAATCTCACTCTGTTGCTAAGGCTGGAGTGCAGTGTCACGATCTCAGCTCACTGCAACCTCTGCCACCTGGGTTCAAGCAATTCTCCTGCCTCAGCCTCCCGAGTATCTGGGATCACAGGCACCTGGCACCATGCCCAGCTAATTTTTGTATTTTTAGTAGAGACGAGGTTTCACCATCTTGGCCAGGCTGGTCTTGAACTTCTGACCTCGTGATCCACCTGTGTCGGCCTCCCAAAGTGCTGGGATTACAGGTATACGCCACCACGCCCGGCCTGTGCCCTCTTTTCTTTCAGCGACCTCCAGATCATGAGCTAAACAGAAGTCTACTGGGTGACAGCTTTCTAATAGCTAGTGATAGACCCAGATGAGATACTCCCTTCATGCTCCCTTTTCCTGCAGAGAATATGGGGGTGATGCCTGGAGCTGCCGAAGCCATTTTATGACCACAACCCAATAAGCCTACACGCTGAAGGTGGAGAAATGGAATGATAAAGAGAGACCCTGGTGGTGTAGATCTGACACTGTTCCCCTGGAGTGTCTACTTGTTACCTGAGACAAATAAATCTGTTTCAGCCACTTTCAGTCTAGTGCTCTAGGAATGCTGAATCCATTCCTAACTCTGACAGATCACGATAAGCTTAAACTCGAACAAGTGCTTAACATCTCTAATCTTCGGTTTTCTTATTTGTAAGTGGGAACAAATATCACTCATTTCACAGTGTATGCATGAGGATTAAATGTGACTCTGGCTGAGTACGGTGGTTCACACCTGTAATCCCAGCACTCTGGGAGGCCGGGGAAGGCAGATCACAAGGTCAGGAGTTCAAAACCAGCCTGACCAAATAGTGAAACCCCGTTTCTACTAAAAATACAAAAATTAGCAGGGCATAGTGGTGCACACCTGTCATCCGAGCTACTCAGGAGGCTGAGACAGGAGAACTGCTTGAACCCAGGAGGCGGAGGTTGTTGCAGTAAGCCGAGATTGCATCACTGCACTCCAGCCTGGGTGACAGAATGAGACTCCACCTCAGAAAAAAAAAAAAAAAGCGACTCCATTTGTAAAGCCCTGACCATGGCAAGCGATGGTAGCTGCCATTGTTATTAACACTCCTGTTTAATAGGTGAGTGACGTTAAATTATAAGCTTGGAAGTCATTTTTCATACCTCAGTAGCACGTCATAGCTTCAAAGTAAGTTCTCATCCCTTATCTTAGCTCATCTTCAACCCCAAATCTCTGGAGAAGGTGGTTATTACTTCCTATTTGATTCTTGATAGACTCAAGAGTTTAAATAACTTGCCCACGGTAGCTCAGCCAGTGACACGGCCAGCCTGAAACTCAATCTGACACCAAGTCTGGGGCTTGCACCAGGCTGGTTCTGAGTTGGTCTTCCTAAGAATTGCTATTCCAGGCCCCCATTCTTTTCCCTGGGGACTACCGATGGTTCAAGTGTGGGGAAGCAAAGTTGTCACTATGAGAACATGGCTCATGTGTTCAAAGACAAGGCGAGCTGGACCCTGCCCTCCAAATCCCTCCACTTGCCCTGAGACATCTGAGTTCCTTGAGCTTCAGTCTTCCAAACTACACTTGTTACTCTATTCCAGCTCTTAACATTAAGGAGCCAAGAACCCCTTTCAGAAACAGCTGGATAACACTGTGGCTGACAGCCCAGGCTGGATTCGAACCCCAGTTCTGGCACTTAACAGAAAACACATTTTGTTAAATAAATAGTACATTGTGGCTCCTTTCTCTGTATTAGTCAGAGTAAGCAAAACAGTTGCTGTAACAAACAGCCCCACACTCTCCGTGGCTGAACATAGATTCCTCATGCCACAGGCTAGCGTTGGTGGGGTTGGGCAGGGGTTTCTGCTCCACCCAGGGTTTTCTGCAGCTCTGCCACCCCCTAAGGCTTACATGTCCTCCCCATGTGACCCATCCCGCAGGCTGTGAAGGGGTATTTTAAAGGTCAGTTGCATGCCGAATGAGCCAGAACTCAGCCACCTGGCCCTGCGTAACTGCTGGGGACGTGGGAGCATTGCCTCATGGTGTACCATGGAAGGAGAGGATACGGTTACTGATGGTCCCTAGTAACCTCGGCTCAGTCCACTCCTTTGAAAGTGGCCATCCCTCCACCTCCAGATCACATGACCTTGTCACATTGGATTCATTTCATTCTTCATCGTCAGAAATATGTTCGCTTTTTTATTTCTTTTTTTGAGACGGAGTATTGTTCTGACACCAGGCTGGAGTGCAGTGGCATGATCTCAGCTCACTGCAACCTCTGCCTCCTGGGTTCAAGCGATTCTCCTGCCTCAGCCTCCCAAGTGGCTGGGACTACAGGTGCGCACCACCACGCCCAACTAATTTTTTGTATTTTTAGTAAAGACGGGGTTTCACCATGTTGGCCAGGATGGTCTCCATCTCTTGACCTTGTGATCTGCCCACCTCAGCCTCCTAAAGTGCTGGGATTACAGGCATGAGCCACCACACCCAGCCCAAGAAATATGTTCAGTTATATACTGTCTACCACAGGTCTCACAGAAAGCTGTAAGCTTGAAACCAGAAACCTTGTACCTCTTTCTTGCCTCAAGCCCCCAGTGTCCAGCACAGCTCCTAAAACATGGTAGGTACCTGAATATTTGTCAGATATGTACTAAACGAACAAGGCAAAGTTTAAACAGAATATTGGAACACCATGGATGGATGGATAGAATGTGGCAATGGAAGAACAGGGGGTCCAGACCCTTGCCTATCCGGCTCAGTGGCAGCCACTGCTCACGGGCCCCAGACACCTCAGAGCCCACCTGGCTGCCACCTGGCTCTCTCACACTTACACTCGCTGAGTCTCCCCAAGGGGCCACCCCCCCACCCCCATCCATCACAGGGGCCAACACTATTTCCAAACAAGCTGTTTATTTGCAGATATTAAAACAAGATCCAACCAGTGGATCCAAAAGTGGAGGAAGACAGACAGGAAGACCGGTGGCGAGGGCATTCCAGGCTCACCTGCTGCAATGCCTCCCGGGCCAGAAAGGGTCTGTGGGACCAGAAATGTCAACTCTCCCCCATCTCCTAGCCAAAAATAATTGGGACTCCTAGCAGAAGGGTTATCCCACTTAAAACCTACTCAACTGGCCGGGCGTGGTGGCTCATGCCTGTAATCCAAGCACTTTGGAGGCCAAGGCAGGCGGATCACCTGAGGTCGGGAGTTCAAGACCAGCCTGACCAACACGGTGAAACCCTGTCTTTATTTAAAAAAAAAAACCTACTCAACTAAGAAGAATGAGACAAACCAAGGGAGATGCCAATGAAAAACCAGTGGCTATCAGACATGGAGATGGCAGCCAGACACTCATACTCCAGTGGCAGGCCACCCTGGAAAAACTGTCCCCTGTAGGGTTTCCAAGGATGACATCTTATCTTCCTCCTTGGGTGGGTCCCACTCTTGCAACAAGATAAAACCTTAAAACCTAAAAAATACCCTCATGCCCCCAGAATTCCAAAGCCAGGTAGCCCCACTCCATCTCACTCTACCCTTGCCCAGAACATTTTGCTGAAATTAATCTACCCGTGCCCATCTAACAGGGGCCCATTCTCAGGAGTGAGCCAGTAGGGTCACACCCTCATACGCTCCCCATACTCCTCTCGGGACATCCACTCAGACTGGTAGGTAGAAAGGTGAGCCACCACGGACGCGCCTAGCCAGACACTGAAGTTTCTATTGGAACCCGCCCAGACCGTGGCTCTGATGGAGGAGAAATGATCCCACATCAGCTCCCTGAACAGGCGTTTTGCGAACCCGGGATAAAGGGTGTTGCCCCCGCAGGCCATCACGTGGGAGGCCAGCAGGGGGCGCAGGGAGATCTCACAGGACTCTACGGATTCCAGGATGGCCTGTGGGATGCTGAGCCCTGGCTGCTCGAACATCTGCGGGCTGAAGAACATCTCAGGAGCCACCTGCTGCATGGGTGTCAGCTCCACGCGGGAGCCATCTGGGAGCTGATAGGTGTTGCTCTCATTCAAGCCACTCTGCTGGCTCTCGCGAAAGTCCAGGGCCTCCCCCAGATTCTGCGGCACGTAGCACTTGTTCATCTGAGTCACGGCGACCGTCTCCAGCTGAAACACGCTGCGTCTATCACAATCTTCCTTAAAGAGGCTTTTCAGGAGATAGGCAGAGAGATCCTGGCCGGCGAACTCCAGCGTCTTGCCACTGTAGGGCAAGGGGCGGCCCTGGTGGAAAGGCTGCACGCGGGTCAGGCCGTAGCCAGAATCGACCACCACACCGGTCAGGAGGCCAGAGGCATACAGGGACATCTGCACCTGGTCGGCCAGGAGGACGGATGGGACGTGCAGCAACTCAAACAGGATCTGCAATGAGGGAGAACAAACTCAGTGCTATTTCCCCCAGCCTGCTTAGCCATCAAAGCTGAAGTCAGCACAGACCCATGTCCTCAGGGTAGCCTCGGGCTGCCCCAGGATGCTGTGCCCAGAGCTGCTGGAGCTCATGCAGTGAGGATAAAGCAGCAGCTCTGGAGGATTAGAAGGGGAGCTGGGTTTGCCCTCAGGAGCTTGTCTGCTCGTGGCCGTTCAGAAGACCACTTGGGTGGAGAGGTGAGAAGGGCTCTGTTGCTGCAAGAAACGGTTCTGGGGCCGGGCGCGGTGGCTCAAGCCTGTAATCCCAGCACTTTGGGAGGCCGAGGCGGGTGGATCACGAGGTCAAAAGATCGAGACCATCCTGGTCAACGGGGTGAAACCCCGTCTCTACTAAAACTACAAAAAATTAGCTGGGCATGGTGGCGCATGCCTGTAATCCCAGCTACTCAGGAGGCTGAGGCAGGAGAATTGCCTGAACCCAGGAGGCGGAGGTTGCGGTGAGCCGAGATCGCACCATTGCACTCCAGCCTGGGTAAC